>NW_006290441.1:2964655-2973390 GCF_000327345.1 Myotis davidii
AGTAACAGTGTAAGGTATTGGAACTTAGTAAAAAGGAAATATGGCTAGCATGTGATTATTGTTTTGGCATAATTTTCTTTTTCACTTGTATGGGTTTTTACATTCTTAGTGCAGTTATAGCTTTGCTATGCATAACAGCTGGTGCTGTTTCAGTCTTTGCAGTCATCACTTAAAGTTATTTCTTAAATAAGTGATACATGCATGTGTTGTAAATTCAAAAGGCATAAAAAGATGCGTAGTGCAAACCAATTCTTCCTTTCACCTTCTCTTTCCTTTCCCTAGAGCCAGTCACTGCACCCGTTTGTGGATTATAGTTATCTTTTTAATGGCTGCACAACAGTCCATTGAGTGCAATGTTTTTCAGGGTGCAGGCCATCATCACTAGTGGGTTGGGAAAGAAATTTCATGGGGCTCTAACAAGCTTTGGTTTGTTAATGCGATAGATTAGGATAGGAAGTAGCAGAGAGCATCACACATAGTAAAGATAAGTATTATTTTGGGAAACCTTTTCGGTTCAGTTTTGTACACACAGGTTTTCTCACACATGCAAACACTATAATACAATATAAAATGTATTTTTTTACTATGAGTCATGGTTAAAACCACGTGAAATATACCAGTGTAGTAATAATTGACATGGAGGTTATTTCTATGTTTTCATTATTATAAATAATGCAGGGAACGTGCATTTCCCCCTCATATTTGGATTTTTTTCTTAGTATAACTCCCTGGAAGTGAGGCTATTGGCTGAAAGGTTATGAGCATTTTAATTGACCTAGTCAAGTTACTTTCCAAAAGCTGTGTCCCATTTCCTATTTAATACATGACATCTGGACTTTGTTCAGCATAGGTTATTTCAAGCACAGTTTTTTTTTTCTGTGCATTATATATGTGATACATATTTTCTTAACAAAATGGGATAATTTTTTCCCCCAAGTAATATTAAGTGAACATTTCCTTTTTTACTAAATATTCTCCAGCAGCCACACTTCTCATTCTGGGGCAGCTTTTCTTGGATGTAGGGTGTGAAGGGTGCCTACTCTAGTAATTCTCAACCACTTTTATGATTTATACCTTATATACTTCTATTTGTTTATCTTTAAATTGCTTTTGGAAAGCATTTTATTTTTTTAAAGTCTCACCTGAGGATATATTTCCACTGATATTTAGAGAGAGAGTGGAAGGGAGGGAGAAGGGGGGAGGAAGACAGGAAAAGAGAGAGAGAGAGAAAGAAACATTGATGTGAGAGAGACTCATCAACTGGTTGCTTCCTGCATGCACCCTGACAGAGGCTGGGGATCAAACTTGCAACCGAGGTACATGCCCTTGACTGGAAATTGAACCCGAGACCCTTTGGGCCCTGGGTTGATGCTCCGTCCACTGAGTCAAACCAGCCAGGGTGAAAGCTTTTTATTTTTAAATAATTTTAGATTTGCAGAACAGTTGCAGAGACACTTTCCCTAATATTATATAACTACTAGAGGCCCAGTGCATGAAATTCGTGCACGGGTAGGGGCTGCCAGCCCAGGCGTCCCGTCCACCAGCTGCCTGCCACCGCCAGCAAGGGCCTCCCTTCGCACCCACCTTGGCCTTGCACTACCTGCTCACCTGCTCTACCATTCCGCCATAGTCCCGGTCTCGTCTGGGCCCATTGGGGCCAGCAGTGCCTCCACTGTCACCTGCTGCCAGCGCCACATGGCCGACGCCTGCCATGTTCCACGTTGCCCCCTGGTGGTCAGGTCGAACTCCTGCCCGTAAGGACAATTTGCATATTAGCCTTTTATTATATAGGATTATATAGGATGGTACATTATCAATGGGTATAATGTAAACTAGGGTCTTAACTAGAGACTTGATTTGGATTTTATTAGTTTTTCCAATGCAGGTCATTTTTCTATTCCAGGATTTAATCCAGGACCCCACATTACAGTCAGTGGGTATATCTGTTAGTCTCCTCCAGTCTATGACAGTTCCTCAGCCTGTCCTTGTCTTTTATGACCTTCACACTCTTGAGGAGTGCTGGTCAGGTACTTTATGTAATGTCCTGTTTGTTTGATGTTTTCTCATGATTAGATTGAGGTCATGGATTTGGGGACGAACACCACAGAGATGAAATGCCCTTCTGAGCGGATCTTGTCAGGGGTATATGATGTCAACAGGGCTCATTGCTAGTAATGCTGGCTTTGATTGCTTGGTTAAGACCATGTCTGCCAGGTTTCTCCTCTGTCAAGTTGACTATTTCTGCCATTACAGTTAATAAATATTCTGGGAGGGATACTTTGCAATATCCTATTTCTCTTTGAATTTTTACCCACTAATTTTAGCAAGACAAAACTAAAAGCAAACAAAAACTTACATACCTTCTTTTCCGTTGGTCTAATCAATGAGATCACTGAAAATGGGGTTAATAGCTGGTTCTCTTTTTTCTCATGCACATTAAGATAAATATAAAAAGATTGAAAATTTTAAAATAATGTTTGTCCATATATTACTTATAGTCATCTTGTATACACACTACACTTTGAAAACCCTGGACCATTCTGAGGTGCTAAGCACCAAATCGTTTAGGTACTAAGGAGATATTGCTGATCTCTTATTAATTAGATTGATTCGCTTATTAGTCGGTATCATTAGTTTATATATTAAAAATGTATTAATGGACCTTTGTACAGAGCCCTAAACTAGGATTCAGAGTTGAGACCTAGTTCTTCCTGAAGACTATTAAGGCTGGAGGGAGGATTAAGCTGAATAAGCCACGATACACCAAAATGCAAGGCAGTGAGCACAGCAGACACTGGAGTAGTGGTTGTTGCAAGGAGCACAGGTAGGGATGAGAGTCCAGGCCAGCCAGGGACAATCAGGGAGAAAGCATGGAGGAGGCGACAGAATTGGGTCCACATTCCCCATGTTTGCCTCGAATTTATTCTGCGGGGTACTCCTTTCCCAGGCTCAAGGCATTGTCTCGGTTATATCAAGGAAAAGCCATTTGAGTCCACATTCCCCTCATTCTTCATCTGCTTCCCCGCCCCCCGCCCCCTTTGTGCCCTACCTCCCCATCCTGAAGCTTCAGTCATGACAGATTAGGGTCTTGGCTGAGCTCAGAGTTCTAAGCCATGCAAGCAGGAGGAACCCATTATGCAAGGGTGAAATAGTGCTTTAGAGGGGCCGGGATTGCCTCCTCAGTACAGTCTTGCTTGGCCCCAAGGCTGTGTTTATGTGGCCCAGTGTTAAAATGCTCGGATTTAAGGGGCAGTGATCAGAGGCCTGTGGATTTGAGAAATTCCAGGAAGTTAGCCCATAGATGAGCATTGTGACAGATACTCCATGAGACTGGATCAAGCCAGTGAGTACCTGTACCCTGGGACCTGAGCTTTGAGCTTCGCGTTGAGAGCTGTGAGCTGAGTGGGGGTGAACCAGGGCTGCAAGGCTGGCAGACAGGAGGAGAGTGCTCAACCCAGGGTTAAGATGTCCCGTAATCGTTTCACCACAGGGCGGTGGGATCTATTATGGGATAATTATAGTCTGAATCCCACACTTTTCTAGTTCAGAGCCTTAGGCGTGGTTGGTGGGGAGGTGGGGGGTGGTGGTGGGGAGAAGAGTTGGGTGAGTGAGGGGTGGAAGATTGGTGGGAGGCAGGTGGGATTAGGGCAGGAATAAGGACTTAGGAGAATTCCCTTCCACAAATGCCAGGACTTGCGCATGAATGGGCATTGCCGTTTTCCCAGGAAGGCTGTGCATGCGAGTATGTATAGCAGTGGCCAGCACACTGGGGGTCCTGCCAGATGTGGCTCTCAGACAGAGGAGGACTGGGCTTGCCATCTGGAGGGAGACATTCAATTCATTGATTCAAAGGCCCTAGTAGTGCCCATGAGAGACTGCTTGATTTGCAGGAGGCAGATTGTCTTCCAAGAGAACTTAGTGCCAATTCTTCTGCTTTGTTGAGGCGGCTTTGTGTCAGAAGATGGCTCGGCGTGAGCCCCTGGCAGAGCCTCAGTCTTCTTCCAGGCACTTCCCTGGCCATTTCCTAGCCTCCGCATCCTGTGTTTGGCGTCTTGCTTCTCCAGGCAGGAAGCCTGACTCTCCCATCTTTTCCTCTAGGAAAGGCTGCCTTTGTTGATGTCAGTCTTCTGTGTGATCCCAGGCAGATGACTCCAGAGCCCCAAGCCAGGCGCTCTGCTGAGAGGGTTCGATGGAGACTCTGTAGCCCCTGAAATAAGCTCTTTCTACTGCTGCATTGGACTCATTCAGAAAGCAACAGGACTAGGTGACTGCAGTAGAACATCCCAGCTAGAAGGACCCTTGGAGAACAGCTAGTTCCAACAACCCTCTGCTTGTCTGCAGGAAGTATGTAAGGGGGCAGGGACTTGCTCAAGATCTCAGCACCTAGAAAGCAGGACCTGGGCTCCAGGCTGCTGACTCCCTACTCCTGGGTTTTTAATTCCCCGTCCACATTGCCTCTCAGAGGTGGGAAAGGAAAATCGAAAGCCCCCAAAGGGCTCTTGAACAAAAGCTGCCTGCTCACATGGCAGCCAGAGCCCAGGGTAGGAGAATTGGGCAGGGCACATACTGGTTCCCTTTACTTGGGGAGAACTGGGTGTCTTCAGGGGAGATGCTGCTGGACCCCAATCTGATGGGTGTGGGGAGCTAGGCTCCCCAGAGGATCTGAAGTTCTATAGCATCTCTTAGGCATTCTAAGATCCAACCAGTGTGTTAAAACAGCAGCTCACTTTTCTTGAATCTTCCTTTACCAGTAATCCCCAAAAGAAGGAGTGACTTTAAAAGATTTAGTCTACTGTGTTTTCAGGTACAGAATTTCAGTTGTTTTATTATTATTTTTTAATCCTCACCTGAGGCTGTGTTTACTGAGTTTTAGAGATAGAGGAAGGAGAGGTGAGAGAGAGAGAGAGAGAGAGAGAGAAACATTGATGTGAGAGAGGAACATCGATTGATTACCTCCTCTACATGTCCCAACCTGGAATTGAATCTACAGTCTTTTGGTGTACGGGACGATGCTTTAAGTAACTGAGCCATCTGGCCAGGGCTCAGTTGTTTTTAAAGAGACAAGAAAATATGATAAAGCCTTCTAGTGACCCATGTCCAGAATCTAATATCATCTACTAGTACAAATATATATTCTCTTGGTACACATAGGTCTATCCACCAAAATCCCCTCATCTTATGGAGAGGCCACCTGTCTCTGTGTTGTTTGTTTGTTTGTTTGTTTTAGTCTTTTTCAGTGATTCATTTATCCCCCTCACTTTAACTGATTGTGCACTGTGAATGAAATACTGAAGTGGGTAAATCTTAAGGGGCTCATGACTGTGAGGGAGACAGGGGTACAAGTCACAGTGGTAAAGTGACATAAATACCATAATAAAGGCATCTTCAAGCTGCTGTGGGCTTGCAGAGTCGACAAACATTCTGCCAGGAGGTCAAAACATGTTTCACAGAGGACGTGTTAACCGAGCTGGGCGTTGAGGCAATCGGATTTTGCTGTCGGGGAAGGAGACACACTCAGGTAAAGGTAACAGCTGAGAGGCGAGGGCAGGGAGAGGAACAATGCTGTCTTCGGGGTACTAGGTGGTGTGCTGCGGCTTGCCGAGAATGGGGTGGCGGCGGCAGGGGAATTGTGGGCAGGAGATGAAGCCAGAAAGGACTTCAGATTTTGTGGTAATGGAGCTCATGAGAGGGGCTTGGACTTAGGCACACTGCTCCTGCTCAAAACTTTGCCTCAGTATCCCTGCCCACCTACCTCCGACAATAGTTTTTAAAATTTCTTTTTAGTAATGGAAAAAGGTTTTTTTTTTCAAAACTTTTACACCCGTCTCCAAATTTTAAAACATAAAATGCCTTTTTTTTTTAAAGTAAAAATGTATTTTCTATAAGCACAGTGACCCGCCCAGTGGAGGGGAAGTGTTTTTGTCCCTGAATGGAGCTGACCCGAGAGAACCTTCTCATCTATGGGATCCGGGCCGTTCCTGGTCCCGTTTGCTTTGGCAGTGGCGCTGGCGCTGGCGGTGGAGCGCCTGGGAGTGGGCACTCTGGTAACGGGAGAGGCTGTAAGGCCGGGAGCACGTCCGGGAAGAGTGACCTTACGAAGAAAATTCTGGGAAACAAGCCACAGGGAGACTTTACAGGAATTTTCAATTGAGCCCATAGGCAGAGCACAGGAGGGAAGGAGATGTAATTACAGTTCCTTAGGCTATGAGAAGATACAGTGAGTGACCGAAATGGCTGTTCACGGTTTCTCCTTCCCGTAGGGTAGGAAGGATGGGGTTTTATGCGGTCATCTAAGCCAGCGGTTCTCAACCTGTGGGTCGCGACCCCTTTGGCGGTCGAATGACCCTTTCACAGGGGTCGCCTAAGACCATCCTGCATATCAGATATTTACATGACGATTCATAACAGTAGCAACATTACAGTTATGAAGTAGCAACGAAAATAATGTTATGGTTGAGTTACAACATGAGGAACTGTATTTAAAGAGCCAGAAGGCTGAGAACCACTGATCTAAGCAAATATTTATTGAGTGCCCGCTGTGAGGTGGACCCTGTACTAAATGCAGGAAATATGGTGGTTACCAAAAAACAGCCCGGGTTCCTGCTCTTACGGAATCATAGGGGAAGACTGACATGAAGCAAGATATCACACAAATGGGCACAAACAAACTAGGGTGAGTGCTGTGAAGGGTGAGCTCTCACTTAGATCGGAGGACCGTGGAGGAGTTCTCCGAGGAGGTGAGAGGCAAGTCAAGGCATGGTGAGTAAGCGTCAGCCAGGCGAAGACGGATGTGGGGGAGTGTCCCGTGCAAAGGGGAACAACCTGGAAAAAATCTGGGAGTTTTGGGGAACTACAAGGAAGCCTGAGTAGCTAGCACGCAGAGAGGCAGGGCAGGAAGCGTACTTGGAGGAGGCTAGAGAAGGGTCATGCTGAGCCTCATAGGTCCCGGTAAGAATTTTGATTTTATCCTAAGTGCGATGGGAAATGACACAATCTGGTTTAAAAGGTGATTCAGACAGCTCCACGGAGAAGGGAGAAGGGAATTGTGAGGGCAGGAATAGAAGCTGGCCCCGTTGGGAGGTTTTTGCCGTAATTAAGGGGAGAGATTAGGGTGGCAACGGAGGTACAGAGAAATGGATAGATAAGAGACATATTATGGAAGAAGAGTTATTTGGAATTGGTAAATGGGGTGGATGTGGGGAGACAGGTAGGGAGATGGTTGTCTCCCGGGTTGCTGGCACAAGGGTGCCTGTGGGCTTCTCAGCAGGTACTGGACCACTGAAGGCTGTGAGAGCCCTACCTTCAGCACAGGTCAGGTAGGACCGACCTGCCTCCAGCCTCACCCAACCTCTCTCTGGGCTGCAGACAGGCCCTAAGGAACCTGTACAGCCCCCGTAAGCCACTAGGGGGAGCGTGGCCTGCATTCCCTGTCCGGTCTGGAGGCTTTTTGAAGTTTAGATTGCTTTCAAGGTTCACTTGTATCAGCTTCAGTACTCGGCCCCAGCCCCAGCCCCTCATTCTTCTTGGGAAAATGCCTGACATATGGCAGTTGCTCAATAAATCTTGGTATAATATTATATTGGTGATAATGTGATTCATACCTTATTTTAGAAATGAATGGGCTTCACCTTTTCTTTCTCAGTATGGAGATGGGACAAGGGGAAGGTGCATGTGGAAGGTCAGGAGAGGAACCTGCCCTGGGCAGGGATGCCTGTTGGCAGTGGGAAGAGGGAAACCTGAGTGGTTCGATGGCCTTGAACGTGTTGTTTCACTCTCTCTTCCTTTGGGACACTAGGGCCAGGGGGGATTTCTGAGGGGCACGTGGGTCAGGTTGGGCCTTTCAGCGGGTGATCGGGTGTGCACCCTCTTTGAGGCTCTGTGTCCTCTTCTTTGCGGGGGGGGGGAAACAACTGTTCCAGGGTTTTGTTGTTTGTGGTGAAGAGCAATTGGCTTTCACACGTTAACTCTTTTTATGCTTATCTCAGCCCTATCGGTTATGATAGGTTTTATAGATGGAAGCTGGAGGTTAGATGATTTGCCCAAGTGCACATGGCTGGTGGTTGAGCCAGGCACTGCCAAGGTCTTCTGACTCCTGCCCTTCTTGGTGCTCTTGGAACTAGTCTGCTTCATATGTATGGAAGAGAGGCGGAAGGCTTGGGAATGATTTCTAGATCAGCGGTTGCCAACCTTTCGGACCTCACGGACCACCAGTGATCCACGGACCACAGGTTGGCGACCGCTGTTCTAGATCTGTTATTTTCTGGTTCTGTGGCCTGTGGCAAGTCATTTGACCTCTCTTAGATTTTTAAAAATAAAAACTGTTAAGTTAGTATGATAATACCGGCCCTAACTTTCAGGCCTATTGCGTTGAACAGATGAGTCAAGAATTGTGAGAGTATTTTGGAAAAATATAAGGTAAATTATAGCTATAGAGCAGGACTTTTCCCTCTCAAATGTGCACCAGTACTTCCACATCTCATAGGTGCTATCATAGAGTCTTCAGACTAAAAGGATGGTGGTCAGGCCTACGTCACCATCACGCAGAAAGATTCTCCCTCTAGCCGGTTGCCCAAGGTTGGAGTGTTGGCCTGTGGACTGAAGGGTCAGAGTGTTGATGCTCTCAGCCCAGAGCCTGGCACTCGATTACAGTCAAGGACGCGTACCTCCATTCCAGGCTCAGTATTCAGCCCCAGTTGGAGCCTCTGTGGGAGGCAACCAATAGATGTGTCTCTCTT
>NW_006290441.1:2973417-2981805 GCF_000327345.1 Myotis davidii
TCTCTCTCGCGCCTCCCCCTCCTCCTCTCCCCCTCCCCTTTCCTCCCTCCCCCTCCCTTCCATTCTCTCTAAAATATCAATGCAAAAAATATCCTCAAGTGAAGATGAACAACAACAACAAAAAGATTCCCCACCCCCCCCTCCGGAACCCAGCCTTGTATTTTATAACTGGTTATCAAAAAAGTTGTTCTTTTGTGAGATCACGTGGCAGTGTATTTTAGCAGAAAGTGCACTGGACTAGGCAGTGAACTGCTCTCTACTCTTAGTTCTTCAGCTGCACAACTAGCTTTGTAATTGTGGAGTAAACATTTGATCTTTCTGAGCCTCCGTTTTCCCATCTATAAAATGGCAGTATTGGTCCAGTACATTTCAAAAGATTTTGAGGATCAGACAAAACAGTGCATGTAAAAGAAGGTTACAAAGCATAAATGCTCACAGGGGGTTAAACTTAGAGGGCCTGCTGTGTCCTAGGCACTGTGCTCCCTCCTGGACAGAAGTGATACTATTACTGGCCATGACAGCAGCTCACAGGAAGCCTGGGCTGTAGCTGCAGGCCCAGAGCGGGGAAGAGAGATGAGGATGTATCCCCTTTGTTGCTTGGGCTACGACTCTGGACTTGCCCAGGACTCTCACTGGTCCTGACCTAGTGTCTTTCCTCTCCATTGCAGGAAGATGAGAGACTGCTTGGGCACCAGCACTAGTACCAGGAGGCCCTGCACTGGTTAAAACCATCGCCGCGACCTGAGCAGGCAGCAAGGTAAGCAGAGAGGCCAGTCCAGGCGAGCTCCTGGGATGGGAATGCATTTCCGCCTCAGCCTCTGCCCGGAAAATCCCAAGTGCACAAACAAGTCAAGGCAATGCATCTGGGTCCTCCTGCCCGTATCCAGGACCCAGAGGAAGGGCTTGCTTCCCCTCCAAGTGCTCCAGCTACCCCCCTCTTACCCCCCCCTCCCCCAAGCCGGGATTCTTCCAAGTTATAAAAAATGAGACACTGGAGGGGAAGAAAACAAGTCCTCTCACTGTCTTCTCCCTTCTCCCCTCTGAGCTGTTTAAGCAAGTTCCCAGGAGCAGCCCAGAGCCTTGTTTGACTGGACGGGAGGTAGGAGGAGTGGAATGCGTGCAAAAACCGAGCTGATCAAAAGACAGTGCTGTTTCATGGAAGCCTCCCAGAGCTAGAGAGTGAGAGGGGGAGAGAGAGAGAGGGAGAGAGGGGGAGAGAGAGCACAGCAAGCGAGCGCTGGCGAGAA
Organism: Myotis davidii; assembly: GCF_000327345.1. Taxonomy (NCBI): domain Eukaryota; kingdom Metazoa; phylum Chordata; class Mammalia; order Chiroptera; family Vespertilionidae; genus Myotis; species Myotis davidii. The sequence continues at coordinate 2,974,665 of NW_006290441.1, forward strand.
CAGGGTCTCCATGACAACTGGCCTGGCCGGCTAGCAGTGCTCTGCTCATTTGGCTGGAAGGAGCACCACGAAAGGTCAGAGGAAGGCGCTGTGGGAAACTCGCAGCAGGTATCAGAGCTCAAGTGAGTGGATTTGGGGGCCCTGGGCTCCCTGACAGACTGTGGCGTGAGCCAGACTCTGCCGAGAATGGAGTGGGCAGGAAAGCACCGGGACTTCCAGGTAAGGTCTGCTCCGGGCTCAGACTGTTTTCCTCCTGTCCTGACCATGGTCTCGGGCTGCTTTCTGGGAGGCAGGCGAGTGACTGTGCTCTCTGCTCAGGGTCGGGGGCTCAGGAATGATGTCATGCTCCAACAGTTGGATTCTATTAGCTCAAGGAGGAGGGATACAGCCAATTTTCTTGACTTTGCAAGTCTAGCTGATCTCACTCTTGCTGAACCTGAAGTGTTCAGACTTCACCATAGAAATCGTCTTATTTTTATTTAGAACAAAGACTTAGGATATTTTACAGGATGAATCTTACATAGAAAAAGTGAGTTTTCGTCACTCCAGCATCGTGTTTATAGTTCTTACATGGAAACTCCGGTGTCTTTTGAGTGGCTCCGTTTGTTCTGTGAACACTGTCTGTTTTGTCTCTTGATGCTGCTGTGTCTGACCTGTAATGAAAAAAAAAAAAAGCTAATGAACTCAGCTAGGAGCCTGTGGTGAGTTGCAAGTCTCTGTGGAGCACTTATTAGGACAGAGGGACTGTCTTAGGGCTATCTAAACTGGGGTCAGTGTGTGTGTGTGTATCTGCCTGCCTGCCTGCCTGTCTCTCTCAGCTCCGTAAGCAGCAAGCTGTCCTCCCTCATTAATAAGGTCCATCACAGGCTTTCCTTAAAGATCTGTTGGGGTGGGGAGGGTGCTAGGGGACGGGTCTTGGGGTTGGAGGGTCTACAAAGAGGTTTCTTAACCAGGTATTTCAGAGTGAGCTCTCAGTGGCAGCTGCTAGAAGCGAGGCTGCCAGAGGAGACAGGAGGTGCTGGGGTTGTGCCGACGGATTCCCAGGGTTAATATTTTAACCAGATCTCAGGGCACGCAGTGTGCTCCTACTGTTTGTCCTCTGTTTTGGTAAAACTTGTTCTGACCTAGCGGAGGGTTGTCTGGGGAGCGCAGTGTGGCCTAGGAGAGGAGACCCATCCAGAAAGGCTCGTGCACAGGTGAAGGGGTCGCTAGGTTGTCAGTGGCCTTATTAGGAGGACTAACGCAGTGGGCACTCCCTGCAGCAGGGACCCATCAGAGGATGTGCTTCCACCCCAGCCAAGCTGTGTCTTACACTCCTGGACCTCAGGCGACTTGGGTTTCTCTGTGGGATGAAGGAACAGCTGCTGTCCTGGCTCTTCGTTTTTTCTTGAACTTTCTGAACAGAATGTCTTTTGTATTCTGGCAAACAATGAGGGGGCCTTCTGATTCATTCCGGGTCAGCTTGCCAATGCAAGAACCGGCCATCCCCATTGCGGGCTCCCTGAGTGTGGACGTGTGTGCATGAATGTTGTGGCCTGAGGGCCCACAAGGGCGAAGTCAGTGGCCCTGGACCTCAGATGGGCCACTTCTAAAATGAGGCCTCTTTTCACTACACTTCAGGGCCCCTCCGCTTGGTTGAAATGTGTTGTACTGGGGGAGGGGGACGATGCTGTTGGTTGGGATGAGAGTGGAGCCTCTGAAGCAGGGGGCCCTTCAGTGGGCAGGACTGACCCAGGATCTCAGTTCTCCTGCACTCGTGTGGTTTATGGCTGGGACCCCTCAATTCTGTCGCCCCACACGTGGGAAGGAAGAGGCTAGCAGATGACCTTTCTTTGGATGTTGCAGACAATTAATGGATCTGGGGTTAGGAGACTTGAGTCCATGGCCAGGTTCTCAAGGTGGACACGGGCAAATTCCTGACCTCACTGACTTCAGATTTATTAGCTGTGGGATGGAAATAATGATAAAACTGTTTCTCAGGATTGTTGAGGGGAGCAAATGAGATAATTTCCATGAACGTAATTTTAAACAAGTCAAGTCCTATGCAGTGTAAGATGAGTTGAAATTTGAAGGACGGCCCAACTCCCTCTGGAAAGTACTGCCTCTCTGCTCTGGTCTCCCCACTTACCAAGCGCCCCCTTCTCTTGTGCATTTATAAATAAAGATGAGAAGAATCTTAGAAGACTTCTTTAAGCTGTTACAGTGCTTTCTTGGGTTGGGAAGTTGAGAAAGAGTGGTGTTCACTGTAGACTTTGAGCCTCGTGAATGACCTTCAGAGATAACCCTTTCCTTAGGTCACTTGACTTGTTTTAGTACCGAGGAGAGGGATTCCAAGAGACCCCTGGCTTTCCCAGTGCCCCACGGCTACCTGGCAGGTATGCTGCCATCGATGTCAGCAGCTGGAGGAGAGGCTGCTGCTTGCCAAGGCTGCTTCCCTTGTCTGCTGGGTTCTGCTGGGGAGACTGTGTTGCAAGGGCAGGGAGACCTCTCTCCTCTGCTCTCCTCTCTCCTTTGAAAGGCAGGCCTCTAACTGGCAGGAAGAGTTCCTGCTCTGGAAGGCCCCTTGGGGGCTGGGCAGCTCTTTCAGGAACTTGTGTTGCTACAGCTTAGAGGGAAACAAGAAAGAAAGAAACAAGGAAGTGGGAATTCCAAGGGCAGAGATACTTGATATGCCGTGGGACTGTGCCAAGGAACAGAATTGAAGGGGAGGGGAGATGCCAGCCAGGGCACCCCAGATCTGTCCTCAGGAATCTGTAGGGATCATGGTATACTAGATGGGGACACAAAGAGGGGCCAGGCACCCATGGGGGCCTCAGCTTTTGTTGTCAGACCAAGAATCCTGCCAGCCATGCCCTGGAGTGGTGTCTGGGAGGAAGCCCCCGAAAAGACCCAGAGTGGGCAGATTTTTTATTTTATTTTTAAAAAACAATAGAGCCCTGTTTCCAGGTGAATCCCGTCACTGCAGCTTCTGAGGCCTGCAGCTTAGACTGGGGCTGCAGCTGTGCCCACTCCTTGTCAGTCCAGCTTCCCAGAGCTGGGTCACAAGTTGGATCCCTCCATCTTCCTTAAGGGGCATTGCTGTTCTCACTGTCTTCCCCTTCCTCACCTCCCCTTCCTGCACACTCTCCCCCCGGGCTCCCTCCTCTCTAAAATGAGAATGGTCAGTTACCCAGGGAAGTTGGAACTTCGAACTACTTTGGAGGACAGGCCAAGAGCATCCTTAATTCTGCTGGTTCTGCCCCTGTCCCTGGAATGAAGGGCTTGGGCGCACAGGTTGGAGGGGCATCCCAGACTGCAGATATCCTCGCCACTTGGCTGGCCTGGAACTAAGAGAGGCTGTGCTCCATTCTCCACCCCCTCCGATTCTAAGAACTGTTTTGAGGAGTTCTGCCTGGCACCTGAGGGAGGTGGGAGCCCTCCAGAGCAGCTCCCTGCCGGCTGGTGGGACTGAGGGACTGAAGAGCATGTCTCCCTGTAGCTTCTCTTAGCTGTTCCCTGAGAGACTCCGACTGTCCAAGGTGGGGCCCAAGAGAGTTTTTTGAGGCAGCCAAGCAAAGGGAACATGTATCCAAGCCCGCAGGAGGCCAGGCAGCATCCCTGCAGAGCTCTGGAGTGGCCTCCCCTCTGTGCTCTGCACTGGCTGGGAGGAAAGGATGTTTAGGGCAGGCTGGTGGGAGGGGGAGGGGAAATCGGCTCCCAGATAATTGAGTTCTTTGAGTTAGAGGAACCATGGAAAGTGGAGAAGGGGCCATGAGGGCATGAAAGGAAAAAAAAAAAAAAAAGACCATCTGGCATAGTCTGCAGGGATTTCTCTCCAGAGCCTGTGGGAAAACTCGAATTAGTGAGTGCCTTCTTCTGGGGGTGGGGAGGGAGACTGTGCATCGATTTTATGCTGGGAGGAGACATTGCGTACATGTGTCTCGGTAGGTGGGTGGGGGGAAATGCTGGGTACATCTGTCTTAGGGGGACATGCCACATAATATTGTCTGATTGAAAAAACTTGGGGTCTCTGTTTCTAGCCATAGGCCCTAGAAAACTGGTGTGTGTGTGTGTGTGTGTGTGTGTGTGTGAAGTGGGGGAGCGGTGGCACAAGTGCAGAGCTATTTGGCAGGCTCTGCCCCCACTTGTCCTGGTTAAAACCCCTCCTCAAGTTCAAGGTATGAACATGACAAGAGCCATATGCAAGTTCAGCAAACAGTGTCTAGGGGTGAGTTAACATCTTTCTGCAGGGCTCCCAACTAGAGGAGTGGTGGGTAGAGTGTGGGGTGGGTGGCTGGTAGGTGGACAAAGAAGATCACGAGGGGCTCAAATGGAATCGTAGGGGAGAGGAAGATGTTAAATGAGTCTAGACTACATTATTGAAGGATTTTTTCCAAAGATCCCTTCTCTTATTTTTTTTGGCTCCGATACCCTGTTGTTGTAGGGCTGTTGAAATTATCACAGTATTCTCCTCATGTACAAACTGCCTGAATGTTGATTGTACTTTTCTTATAAAGGGTGAATTATATGCAATTAGGGCGTGAGGCCCTCTCAACCAGAGCTGACCTGTTCCTCAGGGCTTGTTATGAAACCACCTCACTTTTCAAAAATCTAGACTCTTGTTCTGAGAGACTTGTCCCTGAAGGGGTTTGTATGTGAGCTGGAGATGCGCTAAGAGGAAGCAGCACTGTTTGGGATAAATGGGATGAATGGAAGGTTATGGGAATCATGATCTGGAACAGTAAGAAAAAGGGAGAGGCCCTGGGGAGGAGGACTGGAGAGAAGACAGTTCTCAGGGAAGGCAGGGGTGACAGATAGAAAAGGGTTACCTGGGTGGACCTAGGAGGCCTTCACAACTGAGCAGAAGGCTGGCCTGTCCCCACGGGACTCAAGGAGACCGTGCTGTGTAGGTTCTAACAAACCCTGGAAAGACAGGGGTGGCTGGCATTGGGATTGAACTCCTGTTCATTTGCTCTTGGACTTGGCAGCATCTCTGGTGCCCACATGCTGTCTTGGTCTGTTCACCCATTTAGTTTCACCCATTAAGTCACTGAACACAGAGGATCTGGGCCAAGAGCTGGGCAGGATCTAAAAAAGCATCAAGTGTGGTACTGATGCCCATATATGTTGTGGTTATTTCCTCCCCAGAGCAGGCCTGATTAAGAGAGGAGAACCATAGATCTGCTGAAGTATAGGGTTTTCGTGTCAGGGTTAATGAATCTTTCATGCTTTAGGCTGGGAAAAAGGAGGAGGGTCCGACTCTCAGATGCTGATTTAAAGCATTTAAAACATGGTCTGAATGATGGAAGAGAGCCAACTAAAGGACTGGAAATATGAAGAGGGTGAGGGTTCTCGGCCTGTGTGAAAGCTTTTCTGAGAGTGTCAGAAGATGGGGTGTGAGGGAGGGGGTGATAGGAAAAGGGAAATGGGAAAATTGGAAGGAAAACTATGAAGTTGCCTGGGTTTTAGAACTACTTCACTTCATGGAAGGAACTGAATTTTGATGCACTCACTTGTGTCCTGGAACTTGTGTATCAGAACTCTCTTATGGAGTTCTGATAACTGAGTTGTCATAAATTACTTTTAAACGAATCAACCTGTGATGTGTTTGTTCAACTGGATAATTGGTGAGTGTACAGTGCTGCCTTAGAGCAGCTCTGATGGAACCATTTGCACTTACTATAAGTCTTTTACGTTGGTATGGTGCAGTGATTAAGAGCTGGAGCTCAAGAGTCTTTTAAGCCTACATTTAGAACCTGACAGTTACTACTTACTAACTGTGTGACCTTGCAACCTTGGGCAAGTTAATTAATGTCTCCGAGTCTAAGTTTTCTGCGAGGCATCCGTAAAATGGATATAGTGATAGTACTTAGCTTGTTGGAATTGTGGTGAGGACGACATGAAATGACACCTGTAAATGCTCTCAGCCCAGAGCCTGGCACACAGTAGATGTTCAATGCTTTCCATTATCATTACCAACTTAGAGCAGCATTTCCAAGGGAGTAACGCTGGCACCTCTTAATCAGGTTGGGGTTACTGTGCTGGGCAAGTCAAATCAGATTCTTCTTTTAGTAGGAGTTTCCACTTTGCATTTTCTTCATCTTTCTGTCACGACCCCAGGAGAGTCTCTGAGGTGGTCCTTCTCAAACCAGCTTCACAGGCTCAGCTTTATCATCCTGTAGGATGCTTACCCTTAATGGTCAGGGGAGACTAGAACTGCCTCTTGCCTGCCCCTTTCCTGTAGGCCAGCCCCCGTGGGGCTCCTGCAGTCCTCCTTAACCCAGGACTGGAGGCCCTTCGCCAGCTGCTCCTAGTGCTCTGCACCCAGGCCACGCCAGTGCTCCTCTCTCTACTTCCATCAATTCCATGGATGTCTCCTCCACCACCCAGCTCAGAGCACAGGCTTTGCAGCCAGCTCTGGAGATGTGTAATGTGGCTCTTCTTCTTCCTATCTGTGGACCTCTGGCAAATTAATCTCTGTAAACCTTAGTGTCTTCACCTGCAGATTGGGAGTGTTGTTACTCATCTCACAAGTTGGTTGTAGTCTTTTCGCCATCTTCCTGTGCCACCATAGTCGTACACATGGATGTCCTGGCTGATGCTCTGAAGAGTATCAACAGTGCCGAAAAGAGTGGCAAACGCCAGGTTCTTATTAGGCCATGCTCCAAAGCCATCAGCCGCTTTCTAACTGTGGTGACGAGGCATGGTTACACTGGTGAATTTGAAGTTATTGATGACCACAGAGCTGGGAAAATTGTTGTGAACCTCACAGGCACAGGTTAAACTAGTGTGGAATAATCAGCCCCAAATTTGATGTGCAACTGAAAGATCTAGAAAAACGGCAGAACAACTTGCTTCTGCCCCGTCACTTTGGTTTCGTTGTACTGGCAACCTCAGTGGGCATCATGGACATGAAGAAGCAAGAAGAAAACACACAGGAGGGAAAATCTTGGGATTCTTTTTCTAGTGGTGTAATGCAAATGTGCAAGTAAAATGCCTCAAAGGAGAAAAAATTTTGTTGTAAGGGTTAAATGAGTTGATTTATATAAAGCACTTATAGTAGAACTAGGGCATATTCCTAGCACGAATTTGCTCTCAGTGAATGCCAGCTGCTGCTGTTAGAGATCTCTCCCACCATGCATTCCTTTGCCTGCCTTCAGCA
>NW_006290441.1:2981869-3023160 GCF_000327345.1 Myotis davidii
CTGCAGACCCGAGCTTTAGTCCCGGCTCCACCTATGACTTGCTGGGTGACCCTGGGGACGTGACATGGCTTCTCTAGGCTTCGGTTTCCACTTCTAGAAAGTGGGAGGTTTGGACTGATGTTTCCATCAACATTCTGACTTATTTTTTCAGCTAGATTCCCTGAAGTTCTATGAAATTAAGTATAATATTCTATACATTTTATCTCCCCAAATTGGCCAACATATATAGTTTATGTTTTAAAACTATTTGAGTAACTTTTTTTTAAAACCCCAGCAGCTGAATTCAAGGAAGCATTTCTACTTCATACTCATGACCTGGAGAGCCAGGAACCTGTTCTCAGATGCACAGGGCTGGGCTCCCACAGCTTGCACAGAGGCTCCAGCCCACAGTCAGCTAGGAAGCCCACCAGGTCTGTAAGAAGGAGGTGGGTCTCACTTGGTGCTGCTGGGAAAATTTGGGTCGACGTGTGTAGAATCCTTATTTGTTCTGCTGTGTGGACTTAGCCCAGCTCTGGGATAAATATGGCCATCCCTGTTTCCTCCTCTCAGTGGAGAAAAATTGCCGTGTTCTGTGACCGACTCTCTCTCTCCTTTAGAGTTTTGAGTGAGCCAGTTGTGCGCAAAGACAAACAAACCCATGTGATGGGGGAAGAGTCATCCAATGAAAGCGTAATGTTTAGAGCCTGGGCTCTGGACTGTTGGGGTCAAATTCTGCCTCTGCCACTTAGAGAAGTTACTTAGCCTGCCCCTGCCCCAGTGCCTCTTCTGTATAATTGCATGGGGTTGAGGCCTCAGTATCAGGTGCCTAGAATAGTGTCCTGTATCTAGTGCTGAATGGAACGTAAGAAATTGTTGTAGTTGTAAGCCAAGCAAAGTTTGTTTCTTTTTTTTAAATATATTTTATTGATTTTTTTACAGAGAGGAAGGGAGAGGGATAGAGAGTTAGAAACATCAATGAGAGAGAACCACCGACCAGCTGCCTCCTGCACACCTCCCACTGGGGATGTGCCCGCAACCAAGGTACATGCCCTTGACCGGAAGTGAACCTGGGACCCTCCAGTCCGCAGGCTGACGCTCTATCCACTGAGCCAAACCGGTTAGGGCCAGAGTTTGTTTCTGAGTGGCTAGTCTGTCAGGCTTGTTCTGCTGAGAAATGTGAGGTGATATCCCTGTCCTCTATGTCGGGGGTGGGGAACATCTAGCCCGTGGGCCGTATAAGGCTGGAGAAATCATTTGGTCTGGCTTGCCAAGGCATTAGGGGTGAGTTAATTAAACGTTTGACCAAATACAGCAGGCTAATTTTTAAGTTGATAATTTTGTATGGTCCTCGACTGATGTTATAAATATGCAAATGGCCCTTGGCAGAGAAAAGGTTCCCCACCCCTACTCTATGTCTTGGGCAGATATCTAGTATCAGCAGAGCAGTCATAAGTGCCCCCAGTCAGTACCTAGATCATAGCCCTGGGGCTTTGCTGTGGTGAAGAAATATATAAACCAGAGGGGAATCGGGGTGAGCCTAAGGAGCATGTCCGTTGAAAGGCCACTCTCTGATGAGTAATGTATGTTGCATGGCCCTGGAGTAGGGACGTGGCAGAACCCTGTGCGAAGGAGCAAGATAGGAGCCAGGCTAAAGGAGAGTGTGAACCCGGACAGACAGCGAGGTATGCAGAGCGGGCAGGTGGTTGTGGCTAAGACAGTAAGTGGTGTCATAAAGCTCCGGGCACTTTGTCTTCCCAAGAGACATGCTGACTCCGGGCCCCAGCAGTGACCGCTCGGACCGCTCAGAAGAGCAGGGATTGAGATGAGGAGGTCCTAATCTGTTCCTAACGAGAATGAACAGCACACAGAGCTTGGTGCATCTTATCTGCAAGTGTAATTATAAAGAGATTTCCTTCTCCAACTGCAAGAAGCAGAAACTTTCGCTGCCAAACTTAGCAGCATGTTTTAAGTCCCTCAAATCTCCTTTGAGTGCTACCAAAGCTCGCAGCTTTGTTGTTATCTCTTGTTGAAGTACAGCCTGGGAAGGTCATATCAACAGTGCCAATTTATGGGCCAAAGGCAGGCCTAGCAGAATGGGGAGTTCCTGGGAGTAGGTGCTTCACAAATTTTCTCTTTGAATGAGGCTGTCTATAATTTAAGGTTCCTTTTGCCTGAAAAGACTGAACACTGAAGATTAGAGTCAGACATTTTATTTCTTCTGTTTTGCTTCTGGAGGCTCCGACAGGCAGGAGTTCAGACTCCATAGTAGCTCCCTGTACACTCAGCAGCTCAGCTGTGGTGTGACTGACATTATGCCCTACATTCCTCATTGGAGGCACGTATTCCTGGAACAATGTTGGGCCAGTATCTCCCACCCTATTTAGTTTGTTACCGATTTTTGATTTACCGTGTGTTCTGAAGGAGTGAGTGATTAAAAGAGGAGACGACCAGACGGTGTACAAACCACACTTGGGGCTTTGTACTCGCTTGTAAAGATCTGGGGATAAGAAGGTCAAACCCGTGCGTGTATGTATTTGTCACATGGCAAAATGGGTGCCAATAGGAAAGATAATTAAAGAACCCGACTGACCCTGGCAACTAGAAAGAAGTATGGCACTTGAATGCAGGAGGGGCAGCTGAGATGAACTTGGCAATGGCAGGGGCCGTGGTTTGCAGTCCGTGACTTGACTGACTCAGCTGCTGTGGTCAGGGAATTGAGATTTTGGAATCTAGAAAGGGAAGAGCGCACGGAAGTTCCTTGTTTTCTTTGCCTCCTCCTCACCCCTGACTCACTCACCCTTCTGGATTCAGACACACATGGCAAGACTGCCAGAGAAGTTGCTGGTTTTTGAAACGGACCGGGCAGCATTGGCCTCTCTGAGTTTGTCAGCATGGCTGAGCTGCCGTCTGGGAGAGCCAGAGTGAGGATGGGATGCTGGTGGCAAGAAGGGCAGCGGGTTTTGTTGACTCTGAGGAAAGGTCCCGAAGGGAAGTGGCAGGGATCAGGTTTAAAAGACAGCAACGAGGAACAACTGGAAATGTTTGTTTTATTTAAATTGCATTAAATGGAAATAAGAAGTTGTGTTGTTTTTGGTTTTGTTTTGTTTTAAATCTCAAAACCCAGAGGTGGGTTTCAAAATCAGTGCTATCCAGATTTCTTGTTACCTGAACACCACCCAAGGTCAGTTGTGTACATAGCTTTGCTGGAAGAAGTTGAGCCTGGGAAGCGTAGACACTAAGGGGGAAAACCATGGAATTATGTATATTTCGTCACAATGAGGAAAATTGTTGGAGAAGGCAGAAGAAAGCCATGGAGACTGCACACCTGTGACATACTCCCAGCCCCCGCCAGCAGTTAACATCTTGTCAGTGGGAGAGTTGAGATTACTTTTTCTGTGATCCCCGTGGGTTCCTTTCTCCTCACCCTTTTCTCTTTTTAATTTACAGCCTTTCCCTGAGAACCCATTTTCTGCTGCCTACCAGTTAGTTGCAAAATGAAGGCGGGTGGGGGCTGTCCAACTCTGCCTCTCTTGTTTCGAAACTGAATTTATTTATTCATTCGCTACATCGTTTTCGAGTATCCATTTTGTTCTAGGTGCCGTTATAAATGCTGGGGATGTAGAGATAAGGAAGAAAGCAGCATCCTTGTATCATGGAGCTTCAGGTATAGTCGGGGAGCAGTCAGGAAACAGTAAAGAAATCAGTAAATGAGAGGAAGATCGCGGTGTGAGCTATGGAGGAAATAATGGTCACGTAAAAGAGAGTAACAGGAACGTGAAAGCTATTTTCAACAGAAAAATTTAGAGAAAGCCTCTCTGAGAAAATGACATTGGAGCTGCAAGTTCAAGAACAAGAAGAAGCCTTGTATTTGAGGCTTTGGGGGAAGTACACTCCTGGAAGAGGGAACAGCAGAGGCAGAGCCCCCGAGGTCGGAGAGAGCTTGGCCTGTTCTAAGAACATAAAGTCATCGTTGTTAGAATACAGGGAGCCCCTGGATGTAGGGCATAAAATGATGGTGGAGGCTAGTTCAGGCAGAGCCTTTATGCCACAGTAAGGAGTTTGAAGAACCACAATGAGGGGTATATATTGTATTTGAGAGAGATGGTTGGCTAAGAGGAATATTGAATTTGATCACCTGAAAAGAAAAAATATATGGGTAAATAGGATCTGGAGAGGGTATAGGCCAGAGGTTCTCAACCTGTGGGCCGCGACCCCTTTGGCGGTCGAACGACCCTTTCACAGGGGTCGCCTAAGACCATCCTGCATATCAGATATTTACATTATGATTCATAACGGTAGCAACATTACAGTTATGAAGTAGCAACGAAAATAATGTTATGGTTGGGTCACAACATGAGGAACTGTATTTAAAGGGCCAGAAGGTTGAGAACCACTGGTATAGGCACACACCTAATTAGCGAAAGGATGTTGAATAACTATTCAATTCTGCATATTTCTTGGGATCAAGCAAATATGTGTATTAAAACTTTCTGTGGGTTTTAAGTTAGTGGTGTGTCATTAGTAGAGTGCTTACTCTAGTCTAGGCATTGTGTCACACCAGGCATTTTCACTTGCATCATTTTAGTAAATTATCGCAACTGCCTGTGAGTGAATTTGTTGATGTTCTGATGTCTACAGATGAGGAACTCGGAGTGGCCAATATGCTGAAAGTCCAAGCCTAAGTCAGTGTGATTCCCAAGGATGTGTGCCCTTTATATGTCTCCACTCTGATCTGTATGTCAACTGTACCTTCTCTTAGTTCCCTAAAATATTTAAGGAACATTATTTCCTGAATTGTCATGTGTTGTTTACTTCCATGTTCTCCTTTCTATCCATTGGAAGCTGGGATTGCTTTGGGTATTTGTGGAGTTTTTGAGATTTTTCTCAGCTCTCTCTGAAAGGAGTACCTGGTTCAACATTGAGAATGCCAGTCCATACCAAACACAGCGGAGGGCCGGTGTGTGTGTGTCAAGACTTGAAAACAGATAACCTGAATCCCCTCGCTTTGCCTGGGTAGGAAGAGTGATGATCTTTCTCATTAACACTTTACAAGTAGATAGATGTCTTAGATTATGATTCCTCCTGTTTTAGGTAAAAAGATGGATTTTGACTTTGGAGAATTCTATTTTTTTGGGGGGGGGAATATTTTTATTGATTTCAGAGAGGAAGGGAGAGGGAGGGAGAGACAGAAACATCAATGATGAGAGAGAATCATTGATTGGCTGCCTCCTGCCTGACCCACACTGAGTTTTAAGCCCGCAATCTGGACATGTGCCCTAACTGGGAATCAAACTGTGATCCCCTGGTTCATAGGTTGACGCTTAACCACGGAGCCACGATGGCTGGGCGTGGTTTTGGAGAATTTTAAAAAATTTGTCAGTAAACCAGCACTTGTAAATAAACTGGTATGATTTCTTAGTTCAAAGGCCTCTCTTAGAGTCTCCATATTTGTTGGAAATGTTTAGGCCACCACTTCTCACTGGCTGGAAATTGAATAGTGACTAATTTCTGTTGGTGGATACTTCTTTTCCATGGGACTGATCCTGTTTGGATTCTATAAATGAAGGATTGGGATTCCAAAATGAAAATGTGTAGGGTGTTTAATGCGCTCATTCCTTGGTGTTCGTGAGATCTGCGTTCAGCCCAGGCAGTGGGCTTCGACCAGCCGTGGGCAAACTACGGCCCGCGGGCCGGATCCGGCCCGTTTGAAATGAATAAAACTAAAAAAAAAAAGACTGTACCCTTTTATGTAATGATGTTTACTTTGAATTTATATTAGTTCACACAAACACTCCATCCATGCTTTTGTTCCGGCCCTCCGGTCCAGTTTAAGAACCCATTGTGGCCCTCGAGTCAAAAAGTTTGCCCACCCCTGGGTTAGACAGTAGTTTGTGATGGGCAGAGCAGAGTGAGATTGAGTTCAGATTTAGCACAGATTCCTGACACACACACAAATTTCTTTTGTAAGTAATGGGATTCTCCGTTCCTGTCTTTTCTGTCCCTGTCTGTTTTAGTAACTACTTTGCTTCAAAAGGAAAATATATGTGGTTAGGAAAGATTCCTTAGTGTTTTTGTCTTCAGCATTCACTTACTTAGCAGACAGTACATGGTCATCCACCATGAGCTTGGACTCACAGATGACTTAGGAGATGAGGCTGAACAGATTTGTCAAGGTCAGATCTTGAAGGACTCGAAGCCTCTGGGAACTGGAGAATCCTTCTTCTGAAAGCAACTGGATTTGGTTGGTAGAAAAGAAACCTATGCCCCCATGTGGATGATAGAATTGGGTGGGAGAAACTCGTTTTGTTTATCTTATTGATTGTAACTAAGAGGTGATATTCCAGTCCCTCAAAATTAAGGAACGTCGGGGGGTTCTGAACTCCAGGTTGCAGAGCCCTTAGAAGCTGCAGAGCAGTGGTTGCAGACTTGAGCGTTCCCCAAACTCACCTGGAGAGCTTGTTTCAGTAGTTCTGAAGTGGGGCCCAAGAGTTTGCTTTTTTACAAGCTTTCTAAGTGCTATTGGGAACCGCTCCTTAAGAAGGTCAGCAGCTGAGATTCAAATGAGGGTGTGAGGGCCAGATGCTAACTGGTATGCCTTCTTTCATTAACCTAGAATTTCATGTCTATACGGTAGAATCCCTTGGGTGGCTTACCCTGTAGTATCAACAGAGCTGTTGCCCCAGTCACAATGACTCGTCTCACGATATCCATATCACTTCCGGAGGAGGCTTCCAGCTCTGTGCTTGTCTCTAAACAGCTGTTTGACTGAATTTTTGGGAATATACCCACCTGGGCATTTGATTCTGTTAGGATAGGTGACACTGATGCCAGGATAAGCTCCCCCACCCCTCACCCCCTGCCTTTCAGCACAGCATTTTGGTTGGCAGACTGATTCGGGGACTGCAGGCAGGATCGGCATAGTGTGTGCTGTTGATTAGCCAGGTTTACACAAGACATGCCTGGGAGATTATCTCTTTAGCTGCAGAGTACAATTCAAGGGCAAAGTCCACTGTTGGTAGCCGTTAGGCTGAGAACACCTGGAAGAGAGGCTCTCGCTTGGCTTTCACTTCGCCAGCCTCAGTGCCTCTTCCCACGGAGGTCAGGTTTTCTACTGTCTGCGGTCCCAGCAGGAAATTTTGGGACACTCCTCCCAGAGCAGCATGGCTCCAGGCACTGCCCCTTGCTGTTGACTTCAGGACCTGTGGCTTCAGGTGACACACTTGACTTAGTAAATACCCACTGTCCTCTCTTCCTTGGCATTCTCATTTCCTGAGTCCTGGTCTGTGCTTGCTTCTCCCCTTGGGGAGACCATCTTCATTTTTCCTTGTGGTCCGTGACTCTTAGATTTCCCCTAAGGCTCTCTCTCCTCTTCTTAAGCTTCCCTCATTAGTTCAGCACAAGCATAGAGTTGTTTCCGTGTGGAAAGGGGTAGTAAGGGTTACCTGACCTAGCACTGCCCAGTCTTTTTCATACCCCTGCACACACAGAAAGGGATCACTTTTGTAAGGCGCACTGGGGTGAAAGGAGGCTGCTGGTGGCACTGAGCCCCAGTGCTGCCCGGGCTTGAAGAAGTCACTATATCTGCACAGCTGGCACCCATTCGTATTGTTTGGGAACTCTGACCCAGTCCCAGATGCCTCAGAGTTTAGAGATGAGAAAACTGAGTGCCCAGGGTGGCAAAGCTAGGACCAGGGCTCAGGTCTTTTCACTTTTGCTGACCCAGGGCCTTGCTGTTTGCACACATGAGAACTGTAATGTGTTATAATTGCTGATTAGCAAGCGTACAGGAACCTATCTTGGGTGAATTTATTTTTAGAAAAAAAATAAAATGGAAAATCAAAAGTGTTGGTGAGGATGTGGAGCAATAGAACCCTCATACATTGCTGATGGAGATGTAAATGTTGCAACTGTTATGGAACCAAATTCTTTTGGCTCCTCAGAAAGTTAAAACTTACTATATGGCCCAGCAATTCCACTTGTCTAGGTATAAACCCCAAATAATTGAAAACAGGGACTCAGATACTTACTTGTATGGCAGTGTTCATAGCAGCATTATTCTCAGTAGCCAAGGTGGAAACAACCTGTGTTCACCCACAGATGAATGAATAAACAAAATGTGGTATATACAGTATTATTCAGCCTTAAAAAGGGATGAAGGTCTGATACCTGCTATAATGTGGATGAACTTTGAAATCATTGTCTTAAGTGAAATAAGCCAGACACCAAAGGATAAATATTGTGTGATTCTGCTTATATGAAATAGCTACAATGGGCAAATTTATAAAGACACAAAGTAGATTAGAGGTCACTAGGAGCTTAGGGAGAGAGGAGAATGGGGACTTATTGCTTAATGGTTATAGAGTTTCTGTTTTGGGGTGATGAAAAAGTTTTGGAAATAGTGGTGATGGTTGCACAACATTGTGAATACCACTGAATTATAAACTTAAAAGTGCTTAAAGTGCCAAATTTTATATCTTTTTACCACATAAAAATGATTATGTTTTACTGTAAAATTTTTCACTTGATAATTTACCTAGGCTATTTCTCCATGTCAGTATATTACTTTCAGCGACAGCATTGTGTTTCTTCAGATGGATGTATCATACTTTAATCAAGCCCTATTGATGGACATTTGAGTTGTTTCCAATTTTTTTTTAAATCAGTGCTACAATAAGCGGCAATACACAGCCATCTTTTTCCCCCCAAGTGTTCCAATACTTGTATTACCTTAGGCAAAATTCCTAGAAGGGAAGGTTTGCTAATCAAAGGGTATTATGCTCATTTAAAATGTTAATAAATATTGCCAAACTGCCTTCCAAAGGAGTTGCATCAATTAATTCTCATCCACAGTATATAAAGGTGCCTATTTCTAACACGCCCTTGGCAACGTGGGTGTTATTCATCTTTGCCAATCTGATAGGTGAAAAGGGATTTTTTATTGTTACTTTATTTAGGATTTCTTTATTAGTGAAATTGAATATCCTTTATGCTCACTGGAAGTTGCGTTTATTTTTATGTGAATTTTCTGTTCAAATATTTTGTTCATTTTTCTGTTTGGTTGGTATTTTTTCCTGTAGCTTTGTAAGAACTTTTACATATATATTACATTAGGACTCTTTGCCTTATATGTTGCTGATATTTTCCCCCCAGTTTTTTTCTCTTTAATTTTTGACTTTGTTTATGCTAATTATTTACCTTTCACATGTTTTAAATGTTTATGGACCCAAATATATGATATTGAACTTAATGGCTCCCCAGCCCTATGGCTGTTGAGTTGGATTTTATGTCATACTTTTAAATTCTTTTATTCATTCATCAGGATTAAAAAAGTAATTCATGTTTTTATGGTTTTAATTTTTACATTTAAACTATAACTTTATAATTGATAAAAACCAAAATAATCTTTTTCCTTTTAATTTGCTTCTTACATAAAATTTGTAAACTTGTCCACTTTAGTGTTTTTAGTGAGTGAGGCTATCTGTATTCAAATTATTACTATACTTCTCATTTTGTATATATCATAACCATTAAAAACATTTTTTGCAGCTGTTTAGAGGAACATTACTGACCCAGTTTACCAAAACTTTAGTGAGAGAGGCAGATGAAGAAATTGCACCTGATCCCCAATCCTGTTTCTTGTTTTCTGTTATTCTTATACAATACAACCAGATTCCTTTTTTTTTCTTTAAAAAAATATTTTAATTGGTTTTTAGAGAGAGAGGAAGGGAGAGGGAGAGAGAGAAACATTGATTGGAGAGAAACATTGTTCTGCTGCCTCCTGCACACCCAGGGAGGGATGGAGTCTGAAACCTGGGCATGTGCCCTGACTGGGAATTGAACTGATGACCTTTCAGTGCACAGGATGACACCCAACCGAGCCCCACTGGCCAGGGCCAGATTCCTTTTCTTAATGTTTGGGGAGAACTGCATCACTCCCCTTCTGAAAAGCTTCATTTTGATACACTAGACCTAGATATTGTGGCAGAAAAACCTCTCTCTCAGGTCACACCTGGTTTGGTGCAGTGGGAACAGGAGGGCAATTGCATGTTGAAGATGCATGGTTTGGTGCTGAGGAGAGTCAAGGGTCAAGGTCTGAAGGGATGTTAAGACCCCGGAAGTTGTGATTCTGTGACAGGGGAGCAGCAGGAAGAAGTGGGGAGAAATTTCTTAATCTGTTTAGAAGATAAATTAAGGGAGATTTTTTGAAGTGAGAGAAGGAAGAGAAATAGTATTTGTTGGGACTCATTTATATCCCAGATATTGAACTAGTAGGTCCCACCTAATTGTATTTAAAAAGTCAGCTTCTCCCTGTTCGGTTTGGCTCAGTGGATAGAGCGTTGGCCTGCGGACTCGATTCCCAGTCCGGGCACATGCCTGGGTTGCGGGCTTGATCCCCAGTAGGGGGCGTGCAGGAGGCAGCCGATTGATGATTCTCATCATTGATGTTTCTTTTTCTTTCTTTTTTTTCATCATTGATGTTTCTATCTCTCTCTCCCTCTCCCTTCCTCTCTGAAATCAATAAAAAAAAATAATAACATAATAAATAAAAAGTCAGCATTTACTGCTGGGCCAGCTTAGGGTTACTGCTCCTATGGGTTGTGAACTGGAAAAGAAAGCCTTATTCAAGGGTCAGGTTAAGTAAAATCCTTGAAGCCAAAGTTAGGGACAAGGAGAGTAGCACTGACCGACATCATTGCTGTCCCTGTCAGTCAGGAGTTTAGACCGAAATGTTTTTAGTAGAAATAGGCTAAATAAGGAAGCAGAAGGGGAAACTATACCTCAGATCAGCAAACATTCATTAGGCCCCTTGTGACCAGCTGCATACAAACATACAATCACTACCCTTAAAGCATTTAATAGTTTAGTGGACAAGACATATAAAAGGTGAGTACACTGTAGTGTGATTTATGCTGCCATACACGTGGCACTGGGAGGAAAGCGCTAGTCCAGTTACTGGTGGCAAGAGAGCGAGGAAGGTGAGGGCAAGGTTTCACGGAGGACATGGTACCGATTCAGATTTTGAAAGAGGAATAGATTTATTTTTTTAAGTGGACAAGACAAGGTGGGGCATGCCAGGTCAAGGGATTGGCATGTGCAAAGACGGGAGTGAAGCAGTATGTGCCGAGTTACGGCACATAGCTGCCCATCGACCATGTGCTTACATAGTGCAGCGTGAGCAGTGTCAAGATGATACCACACCACCCCTAGACATAGTGGCTGTTTAAAGAGCAGTAATTTTATTATTACCTCTCATGGTTTGGTGGTCTCGCTTGGAGTCTTCTCATGCAGTTGTAGTCAGAGGGTGGCTCGGGCTGGAATCAGCAGAAGACTCACGCACCCTGTGTGTGGAGCCCGCGCTGGGAAAAGTCAAGCAGCTGGGCCTCCTCAGCTCTATCCCTTTTGCTTCACCCCATTACCCCAACCTCCATTGTTACTCTCTGTGGTCCCTCCAGCATGGCAGCCCCAGGGGCAGCTAGATTTCTTACCAGGTGGCTCAGGACCTGAAAGCCAGCGCTATGAGAGAGACTGCAGAGGTTGCATGGCCCTAATCTAACCGTGTTTGGAAGTCAGGTGCCCTCACATAGCCTTGAGGCGGTCACAGGCTGTCTGGTTCAAGGACAGGAATAGCGAACAGTTTGCAAACTTGTTTTGAAATCACCACACTCATACAGAGAAACCTGAATTTTTTCCCAAACTTAATTCATTGAAACATTATCTTACTTTCTTAAAGTGAAAAATCTATACTATTTACTATACACAGAAGATAACTTTTAAAGTAAATACAAGGAAGACAAAAAATGCATTAAAATTTTAACTAGATACTACTGCCTATGAAAGTCTTCTCTCTTAAGAGATTATCAGGTGTCAAAGACAGCAGCAAGTGGAGACTTTCCTCTTAATCTAGCGAGAAGGTTTGAAAGCATTACAAAGTGAATGACTGGGTCACCTGGTGATTGCATGCCCTTCAGTGCTGGCAGTGGGATGTGGGGTGCCCGCCTTGCAGTTCCTCACCGCATTCTGGGAAGCACCACTGTGGGCAAAGGAGCTGCTAACAGAATTTGAGCACTGGAGTGATGTGGCTACATTTGCAAGATCACTTTGGCTGAAGTGTAGAGAGCAAATTTGAAGAATGTAAAAGTAGGAACAAGGAGATGGTTTTTAGGAGATTATTGTGGTAAACCAAGCAATCAAGAATACAATCTGAGTTAAGAGTGGCAGAGGAATGGAGGTGACTCTGAGACATTAAGGAGGTGGAATTTGCAGGACTTGGTTATGTCCTGCAAATAAGGAGACTGAAAAGTCAGGGAGGAGCTGTAGAAACTCAGGCGACTTTATGGAAGAAGTACAGGGAAGAAAAAGTTTTATTAGGGGTGACAAGGGAGATGATGAGTTTAGTTTTAGGCATTCCTTTTTTTAAAAAATTGTAACCTAAGTTTATTTGCTATGTTGTGGACTTATCTTATTGTTTCTTTGGAGTATTGTTTAGGCTCTTTCTCTCTCACCAACAGAGATGCTTCCCAAAATGTGGTATTTTCTGTAAACTGTAAACTAGATATAGAGGCTTGATTAGATTTAGATTTAAACATTTTAGAGGAGACAAAAACTCTTTATAAATGATGCAGAGAGCAGAGGCACATAATTTCTGGTTTTCCCACTATTATTGATGCTAAATTTGGTTGCTACTTAAGGTAGGGTCAGCCAAATTTCTCTGTTGTAAAATTATAGTTTTCATTTTATAACTAGCAGATAATCTGTGGGTGACCTTTGGCACTCTTCCCCATTAATCTTTCACTTAAGTGGTTTTATTTTTTAAACTTTTTTTATTATGGAAGATTGTGGGGATGTCAAGCATACACAAAAATAGAATAGAAGATGAATACCCATATATACATCATCCAGCCTCAACTATTATCAACACATGAACTAGCCTGTTTTATCTTTATCCTTGTCCATACCCCGCCTCCCCTTTTTCCCCCACTGCATTTTTGGAAGCAAAAAAGGCATCATACCATTTCATCCATAAATACTTCAGAATGTATCTACAAAAGATCTTCCAGACATGTTTTAGACATGTTGATTTCTGACCAGCAATTTTTAGTTGCTTTCACTGGGAACAGTGTATACTGATGCTTGAATTGATCCAGAGTGAGAGCTTTACAAGCAGGTACAGTGGAAGGAGAAAGGGGATAGGGATTTGAGGGAGTGATGGATCATGGATTCTTGCCTGGAAGGACAAAAAGGTGGTGGCTGATGTAAACTAGGGAAGAGAGACTTGGCCAAGGTCAAAGAGCAGCTATTGGGTAGTAAAAAGGTCAAGAGATAGGCAGGAAGGGAAATTGTTGTCAGGACATAGGGTTTTGTAGGACAAAATTGAGATGTGTAGTCTTAGGCAATGACAAGGTCCAATGTTTGTCCATAGGTAGGTAATTAACCGTTTGGCTGCTGACGTATTTTTTCGGACATATGCCAAAACTGCGGCACTAATTGCGCGTCTATGGGAAAAAATGTAAAACACTTTTTATACAATAAATTCACTTGTATTGCTTTGCAACAACAAAAATTAAAAAAATACCAATTGTTTACATAAATTTGTTTTAAATAAGAAGAGCGCGATAGCGCTCCTTAGCAGTCAAACGGTTAAAGTAACATTGAAATCAGGGAATCAATCATGAGTTTTGAGTGGATCCATATACATAGGTACTGAAGTTGCTAGGATGCAGAGAAAGCTATCAGGGAGAGCCTGGTGTATGTTAGGGCAGGAGATGGCACATGCACCTTGTGAGTACTTTATTAGTATTTATTAATTATTGTATTACTAGAGGCCCGGTGCACGAAATTCGTGCAAGAATAGGTCTTCCTTTCCCCAGCTGCCAGCACCGGCTTCCCTCTGGCACCCAGGACCCTGGGCTTCACTCCAGCTGCCTGTAGGCACCAGGGACCTGGGCTTCCCTGGCAGTCCCAGCTTCCTCCCGAAGGTCATCTGGTCTAATTAGCATATTATGCTTTTATTATTATAGATTTTATATACAAATAGCTATAAATCTATTTTGCCCCACCCTGTGTATCTCTCTCTCTCCTGGGTCATTGTCATCATGCCTATATGAAATACGCATATTGTAGGTTTCATAGTTTTGAAGAACTTTGAGCTAAAGTCATGGACTTGTGGATGAGCCAGAAATGAACACTTGAGATGAAAATTCCTCTTCCTAAGATATCTCTTGCAATAATACTTTTAGGATGATTATCATTGAAGAAAAAGAGGTTAAAGTGGAGCTGGGAGATAAGAAGGGCAACCTGGCTTAATACCACCATCTTCATGATTCCAAGGCAAACAGAGTCTGTGCCCAGCAAAGTCTGGGAGTGGGATGTTTTCTCACTATCTTGCCAAACACCTATGTTGAAGGGAGTGACTGACCCACATGCTTACGTGGTTTTTTTGAGTTTTACTTATCATAATTATTATTTTTTTGTTAATCCTCACCCGAGGATATTTTTTCATTGATTTTTAGAGAGAATGGAAGGGAGGGAGAGGGGGAGAGAGAAACATCAATGTGGAAGAGAACACCATTGGTTGCCTCCTGCACATGCACCAACCAAGGTCAGGGAACCTCCAACCAAGGTAAGTGCCATTGATTGAAATCGAACCTGGGCCAATGCTCGATATCTACTGAGCCAAATCAGTTAGCGCTTATATGAGTTTTAATGTTGAGAGAAAAGTGTTTCTGTTGGGCTGTATTTGGAGTTCATTTCCTGCTGTCTTTGCTAGTGTGATGTGTGTGTGTGTGTGTGTGTGTGTGTAAGCAGAAATGTCACCTCTGCTTTAGTCAGGATAATGATAGTTATTTATATATGAATAATAACTTACAACACATTAAATATTTTTACATACATTATCTCATTGGTTTTGTATTCCAATCTTTCAAAAGAGGAACTGAGATGACTGGCCTCAGAAGACATAATAAAGATGTTCTTAGTGGAAGGAGCAGGAACTTCAAAGTCAGACCTAGTTTGAAGTCTGGCTTTTCCTTTTACTAGCTGTATGACCTTTGGTTTTATTTTTCTTATTTGGTAAAATAGAATTGATAGCATTTACCTCATAGGCTAGTTTTAGAGTATTAAATGAATTAACATAATTAACACCTGGGAACAATGCTTGGCAAAGGAAGTCCATAATCATGTTAATAAGAGAAACAGATCATCAACAACAAAGCAAAGAAGACCTTGCACATGTCCTAATCTAGTTAATTAAGATGGCTTCTATTAATGGCCTTGGACTTGGAGTTCCTTGGTAGTCATGGAAACTGACCTTCTGATACCTAAACTTTAGGTAAGAGGAAACATACCCTTTTCTCAAGGCAGACAAAGTTTGTTTTTTAGTTTTATATTTTAATGAGATTTCTTATATGAATATCTTCATTGCAGATGTTGAATGATATAGTAGATAGTTATCATACCATTTTTTCATCAAGAGTTATATTTTATTCTTTTTTTATTTTTACAACCACAATGACATTTCTGTATTATTTTTTACAGCAAATGCTTATGTGATTTAGATTTCCTGTAGCTCTCTTGTGGGGACTGCTAATAAAATACAAATGTATTACATGAAGTTGCAGCTCAGTGAAAACCACTGAGTTAATGGTGTACATATTTATATAGCTTTCCAGCAACCTGATAGAACAGTGGAGCTTAAAATACCCATGGGCATGGGTATTCATCACACTCCTTAGATGGTCTCCTTGCATTGTCACTTTTTTAGTTGGGATTTTGAAAGAGTTGGGCAGTAATCAATCCAGAAATCCTGAGTTCTATGTTCTGTACTCTGTATTCTGTATTTCCAACTGAAACAGATCCACAAACTTTGGAAAATCAATGGGAGGATTGACTTTCAACTAGAGAATTAGAGCTTTGTAACTGTGTTCTTGCCTGTATTAAAACATTACGAATTTTATTTAATCTTTATAATAGCCCTGGGAGGGACGAGACTGATCAAATGTAAAATTCCCTTTGAAGTATCAGGGATTGGACTTTTCCTTCACTTACAAATAGGAGACTGACTCAATACTGAGAGATCTGGTGAACAAGCCCATTGCATTCTTCCCCTCTCTTCTCCTCCATCTCTTTGGTCATAAATGCCAGGCAGGGATTGCCCTTTGCTTTATCTGTGTGATTGTGTCTGATCTGGAAATGACCATCATCACTTCTAGATAATACCAGCCCTGGGAAATTGCTGAATGATGCTCACATCACAAGCAAATCATGGGATTATAGTGACCCAGGGAGAGATCCTAGTTGGGAGTGGACAACTTTTCTAGAAGATGAAAACAACAACAAGGCAGGGAGGTGACTGCCTTCAAAATGCAGATGTGTCCCTTGCTCTCTGTCCTCTTCATTGGTCAGAGGCAGGTAGAATGAGGGGAATTGGAGCCACCAAAGAGTTGGCATGTGTGTGCTTTTATGCTCTTGTACCTACCTTTTCCTCTTTGCAACAGTGATCTTAGAAGACAGGAAAAACTGCCATGATCACAATCTATGTTCAATGCAAAGAAAAACTGATGGTGCTTTTTTATGGACATGGGGCAAATTCAAGCTCTGGGACCTGGGATGAAGCTAACTGCTTGTGGAAATGCAGGTAGCTAGCTCCTTAGATGAGATCCACAGTCCCAAAGTACAAAGAGTGGCTTAATTTCAGTGGATACCCGTGAAATCTCAGATGGGGCACCTTCCTGTGTTTTCTTAACAACTGTTAGCCCTCTGGGGGCTTGTGCAATGGGGGCTACCATACCCAGAATGGAGATGCACCTGCCGAGAGAACTTCTATACTGGTTCGTAGATGCCGCATAGCCAATACTTTCTTGGTTGGTTTCAGGTTTTAGGTGTTCCACATTGCCTATATGCAAGACTGCCTTGTAATGATCACCTTGCTTTGTCAGCCCTCTTTTCTCACTCTGTTCCTTGAGCTTCTTTAGCTTTTATCTAATTAACTAGAGAAATGGAATTTCCAGTTGTGTAGTCAAGACCAAGGCCACTGTGAAGCCATAGCTTTTTCCCCCTGAATATGTTTTTATTGACTTTATAGAGAGAGAGGAAGGGAGAGGAGAGAGAGAGAGAGAAACATTGATGAGAGGAACATCGATTGTCTGCCTTCTGCACACTCCTACTGGGGATTGAGCCAGCAACCCATGCATGTGCCCCAACCAGAAATTGAACCTATGTACTTGTTCACCCAAATTTAATACATTTTAACATTTTACCATATTTGCCTGAAAGCTGGTAAAAAATGTTTTTAATATGACAGGTATGACTAAAACTTTCTCCAATCCTTTTCTCCCTGCACATTGAAATGCCTCATTACCACGTATAGCTTATCCTTTTATAGGTATGTGTTTCCATAACTATAGTATTATATATTTTAAAATTTCATACATATGACACCATTCCTGCATGCAGCCTTTTGCAGCTTGATTTGATCCACTCAGTGTTATTGAAAAGTGTGCATGTATAAAATCATTCAATTACATTGGTCTGTGATGCACCATTGTATAATAGTGAGAGATGGTTCAAGTATTTCTCCTTTTTATGTATTAAAAATAGTGCTGTGATGAGCATCCCTGAAGGAGGAATGTGTGAGAGTTTATGTACACCAGCTGCCTGTAGTGGGGTACACGTTCTCATCTTTACTAGGTCACACCAGATTGCTCTCTATGATGCTTATATGTATTCACCGGCAGTGTATGTGGGTTTTAATTTCCCCAAATTTTTGCTAACATTTAGAGATCCCACCCTTCTCAGTATTTTCCAAGCTGATGAATATGAAATATTATCTCATTGCTTTAATTTGCATTTTCCTGATTTACCAGAGACCTTGAGCATTATTTCATATGTGATTGAATATTTGATATTCCTTTTTTTTTGAATTGTCTCTTCATATCTATTATGTGTTTTTCAGCTCTTTCTTTCCTTTTTTTTTTTTTTGGTCTCTTTCCTATTGATTTTCAAAGTTCTTAATGTATTTTGATTTTAAATCACTTGTCAGTTATGTGCTTTGCAGTTATTTTCTTCTTATCTGTGGCTTGTCTTTTAAAAGTTGTGCTGGTTTTGCCCAGCTGGAGTGGCTCAGTGGTTGAGTGTCAACCTGTGAACCAGGAGGTCACAGTTCAATTCTGGGTCAGGTCAGGGCACATGCCTGGGTTGTGGGCTTGATCCTTAGTCTGGGGCATGCAGGAGGCAGCCGATCCATGATTCTCTCTCATCATTGATGTTTCTATCTCTCTCACCCTCTCCCTCCCTTTCTGAAATCAATAAAACTGTATTTTAAAAAATAATGGTTGTGCTGGTTTATAGTACCTCCAACAGTGGATGAGAATGCCCCATTCACCACATCTTGCTTTTCTCTTGTCACAGTTTTATCACTGCCAGCTCTGATAGACAAAAGTGGTATTGCCCCTGTCTTCTACTTTTTCTGTGAGGATTCCTACCTCTTTATTATAGCTGACACCTGGCTTTTCCAGGAAGAACTCACTTCCCTGTGACCCACTCTAATGAAGCAACGTCATCTTCCACCCTGACTCTCACTCTGTGCTCCCTGACCTTACTTCTAGTCCTGCTGGCAGCCTTTCCATTTGAAGCCAGTCTCTCCCTTCACATGTATCTCCCCTCCTCATTCTTGGTGCTCACTCCCTCTTGACTTCCTTGCTAATTGTTGACAACCTTCTTCATGTGTCCTCTTTCTAGCATAGTTAGGACTTGAGAATTCACACTGAGAACCCTTCATTGTCCTGGCCTCGGTCTCTCAATCTTTTCAACTCGAAGATTTCATCTTCATTCCCTTCAGGGTACTCAGAGCATGGCCATACCTTTGGTCTCATCACTTGGAGCTTTTTCATGTTCAGGATCCTAAACCTTGAAATTCTCTTCCCTCCCCAATCTCCTGAACATTTATACTGCCTGTCCCTTCATTGCCTGCTTCAGACACCTGGTTCCATGGCCTTTCCCTGGTTTGTACAGCCTCTTTGCTACCCTGGGGACTACCCTCTTATTTTCCTGTTCAGCCTGAACCTTGAAGGCAATAATTCCAGTCAGGAACTTTTAGTCAGGGACTTGATTACCTGAGTTCCCTCCTTCTCTTATGCTTCCAATGATTTTCAGTCCTGGTGGACTACATGGTCAAATTGTTCTGCTATATCCCCTGGGTTTCTGAGTACTGCTTCATCTTTCAGAAGCGTAATAGTTCTGGACCCATCATGCCTTCCTCAGAAAATTTCAATGATTTCCCAGAGAAAAGAGAAGATCCTTAATTTGGCTCTAAGATCTGACATATCTCTGTCTTTCCAGCTCTCCCTTGTCCCTGGTATACTTCCAGTTAAACTCCCACCAGACTTAACATCTTGCTGTTCTTCATGTGTCTTCTACCTTTCTGTCTCCAAGACTCTGCTCTTGTAGTTCTGTCTACCTGAGTGGCTCCTTCATCCTTTTGCCATTTGAGCTGCCAGGACCAGAGCAAGGGCACCCCTCTCTCGGAAACCTTCCTGCTTCTTCAGTTGGAAGAAGTCCACAACATTTCAGCCCTCAAAATGACACTCAAAATAGTCTTCCTGGTACTTGTGATATTTATGTGTCTATTGTGTCCACCTTACTAGAATGTGAGCTCTTTGAGGATGGACCTATACCTGATGCATTTTGGTGTTCCAGGCAGCACTAAGCATATTAGTTCACACATGTTGATGTTAGGTATGTTTTAGTTGAATGCATGCATGACTGTATGTGTGAACGGAAGGAGGAGGGACTGTTGACCTGGCTTACCAGAGACTGTACTTATAATTTCATACCCTTCTCCTGCTCTAGTGAATAAAGAACCAGACTTAGCTTGACCTCGACCAGCAGAAGAATAGACCGAGCTCATGACCCACATTGCAATTGGAGAGCATGAAGCTGGTCCTACTGTGGGAGCAGGAACTCTGAGTACTAAGGGTTCCATCAGGATGTTTTTGGGTTCAGGGAGTTAGGCTGCCTACATCCTATGCACTGTAGGGAAGAGCTCTCAGAGTCGTATGGGAAAAGGAAACACTGAGAGTGCTCTTGGCAGAGGTAGGAGCAGAGGGACTGGAGAGTGTGGCGACTCTGAGGCCCCTTTCCTGCTTACCTCCCAGGGCTGAGCCTCAGTTGGATAAGGGACAACACTACAGGCATGATATTCGCCGTTCTTCCTGCCCTGGACCTTGAGTCACAGTCTAACTCTTCATCTCAAACAGGCTCCTATCTCATTCTGTCCAACTACTGTTTGTCTCGAAGGCCTGGCTCACATTTCCTCTCCCACAGACATCCTATCCGAGCTACTCCAGCCCCTCCACTCCCACCCATTGTACTTTAGATAATTTTGGTCTACATCTCACACTTGAATTATTTCCTATTGTGTCTCGTCTTCCTAAATTAATCTGTGAGCTTCTTGAATGCATGGTTTTCTCTTGCTGCTCAAAACAAAGCAGTGATTGGTAATTACTAACCATTTATTGAGGAGCTAAATACTAGAACTTGGAAGATTATCAGTAGCAGAATAGCTGAAATGGGAAAGGACATACAAGTAACACTTAGCCTTGGGCTGGTTCTCCACAGTCTGGGTCTGGGAGGCAATGCCTGCTGATCTGTACAGTCTCCTAGTGAACAAGGGAGGAGGGCAGATTTCCTTAAATCCGGCATTTGAAGCTCTGCCTTCCAACAGTAGTCAGCACCTGGGCAGGTAAGGGAATGAGGAGTACAGGGTGTGGCTTCCAGGGAAGAAGAGGGCAGGTGGTGGCTGGGGCCCTCAGCTGGGCTGTGACCATGCCCATCCCCCTACCACATGGAGCTGTAGGCACCCATGAGACACTGGAACTCGACTCATCCTTTACCAGCCTCTTCCCTGAGCTGGAAGCAGGATGGGGAGCAGCAAGCCAGTTGGCCGACTTGCCTTTTCAGCCTTAAAGTACTTTGTTTCTGTTGCTAGCAACAGACATGGGTAGTGTAAATAAAACTCAGACACACAGGCACATAGACACGCAGAGACTGAAAACTTGAGTTGTCGGGGGGTGGGAGGAGGGGACTGAGGTGGAAAGGGGCCTGGAAATGTGTAGCTAATCTCGGAGGACACTTGGTGTGCTCCCTCCAGCCTTTGGCCATAGGCCTCCTGGTGGGGACAACTGAGTGGGGGAGCCTGAGCAGTCGAGTAGGAGATGATGCTGTCTGGATGCCACAGGTGTCAAAGACAGCTGCTTGTTTCAGTTGGACGCAAAGCTTTGCTCAGATAGACACTCCTCCACGCTGGTGCCAGGCATCTGAGGGCTGATGGCAGCTTCTTCGCTTCTGTCCTGCCCTTTCTTCAAGGCTTTGCTTATGGATCCCTTACCGTGCTTACAGATGCTGTCCATCGGTCAGCAGCAGCTATGGCCTTTCTGGCGATCCTGACCTAGAAAGGCCCCCTGAAGTCTGAACGTGTGACTGGTGGTTTGGGTTAGCTCCTGAGCACTGTGAGCCTCCCTAGCATGGACCGAGACTGTTCAGGGGGCTGAATAGTTCATGCTTTAAGAAGCAATAGTTGCATCTCATGTGAGATGAGCTTATTCAGATGACTGTGATGAGGATGGGTGATGGGGAAGACTGTGAGTCTCCATTGCTGGACTATACATAGGGACAGATGAGGTGTTCTCCCTACCTCTCTGGTTCTAACAGGTATCTGAGATTACATCTGGAAAACCTCTTCTGTGTCTGAGCTAGAGGGGTGGGGAGAGGAACTGCGTTGATATGATATATCATGTTGTGTCAGTTGCTACGTTTAACTGAGAGTTAGAGGATCAAGGCACAAGTAAATGGGTTACCTATTTGTATAATGTAGGAGGTATGCAAGATTATCCCTATAATAATAGCACCCTGACTCATATTCTGATAGCCTTTCTTGAGCAGGACAGAGAGGAGTGGAGATACTGTTAGGGTCTGAGAATTGCAGTTACCCTGGAGAGACCTAAGGTAGTCGCCTCTCATGTGACCTCCATCATCTGTGTAGTCATGGTGGCTACTCCCTTTGTTCTCTGGCTTAGGCAGGAGTGTGAGGCATTGGGCTTGATCCTTAGGAGGAGGAGTTGACCAGGGCTTTTATGGAATGGGATTGGACCTAGCATAGTTGTGAAGCTAATAAAAGCTGGGCAGGAGGCAGTGCTACCCAAGTTGGTCAGAGTAATGATGGTTCTTGTAACTATAGGCTCTAAACCATCAGGCCTGGATGGCTTCTTGGAAAGGTTGAAGGAGAGGCAAGAAGACCTCATCAACTGGACTTTATCTCCCATACTCACCTCAGTCCCCCCAAGTATCACACCAAGCTGCCTATGAGATCTGATGGTTGACTCCCCTACCTGTGATTCAGGTGAGCAGAGAGGTTCATGGTGAAGCCCCTCCCACCAGTCAGGAGACGGAAGGACTGTATTGTTTCCCTTACTGTGGCCTCAGTGTCTGGCCTAGTGCCTAGCACAGAGGAAGTGCTTGGTCATTGTTTGGGGATGGGACGCTTTCCCAGCCCATGTTTAAGAGGGACCTTGGACGAGGCCTTGGAGCACAGATAGGATTTGGATAAGCACAGAGGAAGGAGGAGTACTCTAGGCTGGAAATGTTTGAACACAAAAACATGAAGGCAGTAATGGACACTTTCAGAGCAGGTGATATCCTGTCTGGAGAGAGAAGTGCATTGTGTGTGTGTCTTTGTGTGGAGGAGAGTGAAGGGTATGGTGGAGGGTTGAGGGTGGTTGAAAAGGAGGAAGGAAGAAGAGGGAATGGAGATTGGTTGGTAGCTTTTGACAAGGTTCTGGAGGAATTTGGATTTGGTGTGATTGGCAGTTAAGGATCCCTGAGGAATGACATGATGCAGAAGCTGAGTCTGTCATTTCTGAGCTGGGAAGACTGGGGATGGAAGAATGAAGGGGACTAATGATGATGACAGTAACACTTCACATTTATTTAGTGCCTCCCATGGGCTGGCATTGATAAACTGCTGCATATAATCACATCATTGTAGTAAACTAGATACAAGGCAATGAGCTGGAAAGTGCTGCCTAAAAGACAGTAGAGTTAGTTCCTTCGTATTTGGCTATGTTTGGCTCTTAGGTGGTTAAATAAGAAATGGCTCCAAGGACATCTTCTTCCAGGCCTCTGCTTCCCAAAACTTGTCCTTGAAGCTGGAGCTGTTATCTGGCATGGCTGGGCTGCTGAGCGTTCGCATACTCCCTGCCAGGAACTAATGTCCTTGGGCCTCAGCTGGGGTGTGTCCCCACTCCAGCCATCTGGAAGGTCAGAGAAATTAGCCACTAGAATGTGGCCATTAGTGCTTTGAGGGGTTACAACCTGTTAGTGGAATCCTAAGCCTGGGAATAGCTTCTCTCGCAGGGCTTTCAAAGTTGGAAAGGGCTGACTTGTAGCGCTGACGGATCCCTTATTTGGACACTGAGTTTTCGGGGTGAGATTGGACCTCTCCTTTGGTTTAGGAGAGTGTTTTAAGGATCCGATATCTTTGTGAATGATTTTCAAAGAGATTACGTGACATCAGAGCTGTACCTTTCTTCGCCTGATTCTTTCCTTGGCCTCTGAGACCAGGATGGGGCCCCTGTGCGCTCACCTGCCCTCTCTCCCCTCACCTCAGTCTTCCCAGAGGAGAGATGGACAGCACATCATGGAGCCAGGAGTCAGGGTGGCTGAGGCTCGGGTGTCTGGCTCCGAGGGTTGAGGATTTCTGCTAGCAACAGAGATCTCATGCCCAGCCTTGGGGCTTGTCTTGGTTTTGGGGAACTCATTGTGCCCATTGACTTGGTGGATTTGCATTTTTTTTCAGCCCAGATGCAGGTGGGGCCAAGGTGGGTGCAGGAAGCAGTGCGGGTAGTGGTGGTGGGTGGTAGTAGTGCTGCGGAGGATGAAGAGCCTTTTGTGGGAGCTGTGAGAGCATAGTCCCCCTGCCCACCCTGCACTGTGGACAGCTAATCATACTGGACGCCCAGCTCTGTCCACCTCTGGCTTTCCCTTTGGTTGACCCCTGCCAACCTCAGGAAAGTAATTCAGCTCATGGCTGTGACATTGGATGCTGTTGGAGGAAGGGAAAGCAGGAAGGAGCAGAACATGTTTCTGTCAATGAGGGTGTGCTTTCACTTGTCGGAACTTGCTGTGAGGCTGCCTTCAGCCCTTTTGGGTGATTACTATGGGCTTAAAGTATAATGTCGTATGTGAAAGAGGTTGTAAATCACAAAGACAGGTAGGGCAGCGGAGGGGAGGTAGGGCCTCCAACTGCAGTTGCCAGGAACCCAAGGTAAAGGCTGACCGAGCTGAGAACCTGCTACTGCCCGGGAGAAAGTGCTTTGGCAGTGGTAAGTCCTCTGCATGCAGTATCTTACTTAATCTGCACAACAACATTTTGTGGTTGGAACTGTCATCTCCATTTTATAGATGAGGAAGCTGAAGCATTAGAAAGGTCAGGTAACTCCTTCACAGCTTCCTAGTTAAGTAGAGGCAGAGTGGAAATTTATACCCAAGACCACTCTTTTCCCATTATTCCTTATAGAGGAAACGAAGCCATTATTTTTAGAAAACTTTTGATTTTAAAACAGTTTTGGACTTACAGAAACGTTGCAAGGATAGCACAGAGAGTTTCTTTAGCCCCTGCAAGTTATTGGTTGTTCTTCTCCTCCTCATTCTCCTCCTCCTTCTGCTCCTGCTCCTCCTCCTCCTCCTCTTCTTCCTCCTTCTCCTTCTTTTCATTTTATGAGGATTCATTGGGGGTGGGGTACAAATTCAGAGTGAGAACATTTTGTCTAAAGCTTACAACTTGGTGATTTTTCAGCTAGAATTTTTGAAAGTCCGTCAGAGTCTATTATTTCTTCCCCAGTCCCACTTTGTCTCAGCTCCGCTGGGCTGGGCTAGAGCTGGCTTTGACCTCTAGTTTCGGAATCAAACACCCTACTCTCTGCCTCTCACAATAGGGTTGGATAGCAACTGAGTTTCAGAATGTTAGGGAAGGCAGGTAGTTCTGGCGAGGATCCTAAGCAGCCTGGCTTCTGGACATTCTTCCCTCTGATGGGGTGGTGACCGGGGAGTGTTAATAGTTTCAGCTGGTGTTTCGTGGCCTGGAGCCAGAGCCCTCCTAGTGACACAGGGAATATCTATGAGGTGAAGCCTGTTTGCTTAGATGCTCTCTTGAGTCTGTCCTTGTATGGTGCAGAGTGGTTTGTGGTGGTCGCTGCTCTGGGCTAGGCCCTAGGCTGCAAGCAGGCAGGCTGGCTGTGGGCAGGACAACATCTGTGGGCAGCTTTGCCGTGGGCCGCAGGCACATTCTCCATTTAAGGGAAAGGGGTCTGCGATCTCCTTGGCTCTGGGTGTGAATGGGCAGGCCCGAAGCTTGCTCATGGCCTTTGCTGGATATGCTTTTTCAATGAGATCATTCCAGAATTACATTCCTATGAAATTATATTTCACTCAGGACGTGAAGCTGGATTTGTGTTAAAGCACTGGCACTGAAACTTGGGGCTCAGAGCAGGGCAGATATGGGAGCAGGGATAAACAGCTTTTACTTAGAAGGAGGGGAAGACACAAAGAGAGAGAAAACAGTTGTTAAAGGATTTCACATTTAAAGTTGGTACACTGTAAGCATAGCCAGGGAGTCGAGCTTACCCCTCAGCCCATGGAAAGGCAGACGTGATGTCTGCTGTCTCAGCAGGCTGCTACCCTAGGCCATGTGGGCTTGCTCTCTCACATCTGATTTTTCTCTCTTCGCTTTGTCTCTCTGTTCTGTATCTCTCTGACTCTCTGAGGCAAACACACACAGCCACACAGTCCCTCCATGCTGCCAGGATGAGATGATCATACTCTGCATGATGCTGCCCTGTATCGCCATGTAAATGCTGCTCCCTGAGCTCCGGATGCCCTTCTCTCCCTCTGCCTAGAAAACTCTGGTCACTCCGTGTAACTCAGGTCAGCGTTGCCTTCTCTGGAACCTATTGTGCTGCCCTCTGACAGTTGTTTCCTCGTACCACTGTGCTGTCACTCTCTGTGCACCCCATTCTATTAAATATATTTTCATTGATTTTTATTGATTTCAGAAATGAAGGGGGAGAGAGAGAGAGAGAGAGAGAGCGAGAAAGCATCAATGGTGAGGGAGAATCATTGATTGGCTGCCTCCTGCACACCCCACACTGGGGATCAAGCCCGCAACCCACCCCACACTGGGGATCAAGCCCGCAACCCAGGCATGTGCCCTGGCCGGGAATCTAACTGTGACCTCCTGGTTCATAGGTCAACGCTCAACCACTGAGCCACACCAACCGGCCATACACCCCATTCTTTATGCACTTCTCATGTGGTCTTTTGAAGGGCAAGGAACATATCTCCCAGTACCCAGTACAGCACTTGGTAAACAGTAGGTGCTCGTGAAATGATTGTTGAAGGAAGGAACTGAGTGAATGAGGAGTTGGATATAAGTGAAAGTTGGGTGCTACAGGCAGGGAAATCCATAGCATGAGCAATGCCAGAGGCCAGGAGACTAGAGTCAGATCTTCAGCAAAGGTGGTGCATGTATGTATGTCTGTGCGTATGCCCAGGAGTATGAAGAAGTTTGTGGAGTGCTAAGATAGAGAGCTCAGTGAGTTCTGGGTTCCTTAGACACAGTACTGGGATTAAGTCTGGGTTTTCTCAAGGTTAGATGAAACGACTTCCTGGGGAATCTTTGAAAACTGCAGCAGGATAGAGGAAAGAGCTCTAGATTTGGAATTAGGGGTTCTGGGTGGTGGTGGTAGTAATAGCCTTATTAACAACCAGAGGCCCAGTGCACGAAATTCGTGCATGAGTAGGGTCCCTAAGGCTAGCAGCTACCTGCTGCCTGCCGGGGCATCTCTTCCCCGGCTGCCTGATGCTGGTTGGGGCCTCCCTTCATTCCGTGCTGCCCCCTGGTGGTCAGCACATGTCATAGCAAGCAATCGAACTCCAGTTCGGTCGAACTCCCGAGGGGACACTTTGCATATTGGGCTTTTATATATATAGATAACATCAACAATAATAATGTAATCCTCACTGTGGACCAGACACTATTGCAAGTACTTCTTGTATATTAGCCCATTTATCCTTACAATAAGCTCTATGAAGTAGCTACTATTAATTGTTGCCATGTGAACAACTGAGGTCACACAGCAACCAAATAGTTCTAGACCTGGTTCTGCATGTAGTAGGTGAGTGATCTTGGGGCAAGAATATCTCCCTGGGCCTCAGTCTCCTTTGTAAAATGAAGAAAACACGTATTGCATTTAACCTCCCGGGACTTGTTTGGTAGACTCAAATGAGATAACATGTGAAAGTGTTTTTGAAAAGGATAAAGTACTCTACAGTACGATGGAGTCAGCATTAGCGAAGCAGGGAATCTTACATTAGATATTTTAGATGTTGGGATTATACTTTTTGAGTATGCTGCACTGAGTGTGAGCTGCAACTGTATTTCTCAGCCACATTGGGCTGGCTAGTGGCTGTATCTTTTATTATATTTAGAATCAGGATTTGCGCTGCCATTAGAGAAACCAGTTAAAAAAGGGGGGGGCAGGGCAACCCGGGCATGTGGTATGACCAGGAATCGAACCGTGACTTCTTGGTTTATAGGTCAATGCTCAATTCCTAAGCCACACCAACTGGGCAGAGAAACCAGTTTTTATTGGAGCCAAATGTACATGTGAAATGTCACTGGGGATGGATTGTTAAGGCTCTTCCCTCCTAGCCAGAGACATAATGGGGAAGCAGGGTGGTGGGAATTTGCATGGGGAAGAATTACTCTGTTGGGCCTTTGGGATCAGGGAGGACACTGCATCTGGTGGCAGAGAAAGTGGCTCAGAGGTGAGGCCCGTGTACCCCAGCTCAGCTGCACAGCGGTGACTGCAGGATTCCGTGGGCTGGTGGGTGGGACCCACTGTTCCTCAGGTGAGAAGTCTGTGGGGAGTTCTAGAAGTTGCTTTACATTGATTGCTATTGCCTTGATGAGGGAGACTGTGTCTAGCAAAGTAGCCCATTTTTATGGGCGTTGGGCCCACAGATGTGCCAGCACTTGGGCTTGAGGGAGTTGTGCTGAGCCAGGCAGTTGATGAGGAACGGGTGAAGGGGAGGGAGAGGAGTGTGAAGCCCGTTGCTGACGAGTGTTCTCTGGACCTCCTTAGAGCCGAGTGGCTTCCTCCATGAAGTCCGAGCTCAGCGCCTCCAGCTTGATGGTTGCCTGGCTTGGCCCTGATGCCTGTGTGAGTAATTACAGGTCCCTGAACCGAACCACTAGTCAGCTACATCCCTCAAAAATGCCTAATTGTAGGCTACAAATACAAAAATATACAAGGGCTTAGATACATGTCATAGCTCATTACAAAGAGCAGTGGCATGAGTCAGGTGTGACTTGGGTGGCTTTTAGTATGTTGGGAGCTGCTCGGGGAGCATACTGCCTGGCCCGGGAGAAGGGAGAAGGCCTGCTCTTTCCACAGGGAGACTGGAGACTTAGGGTAAGGGGAGCAAATGCATGCAATGACCATAGCTTGCTCTTCATATCTGCACCTCCACAGCTAAACAAATGTGGTTACTGGAGGTAGATTTGACCTTTCTTTGGGAATTGTCTTTACCAATAGTTTACAAACCACATTAGAAAATGTCACATTTGAGCCCATCCAGTGTGGCTCAGTGGTTGAGTGTTGACCTATGAACCAGGAGGTCATGGTTCGATTCCCGGTCAGAGCATGTGCCCGGGTTGCGGGCTCCATCCCCAGGGTGGGGTGTGCAGGAGGCAGCCGATCAGTGATTCTCATCATTGATGTTTCTCTCTCTCTCCCTCTCCCTTTCTCTCTGAAACCAATAAAAAAATATATATGTATGTGTATACATATACATATTTGTATATATATACACATGTACATATATGTATGTATATACCAGTATATAAAATAAAATGTCAGATTTGAATCTCAGGATCCTTGGCATTTGTGAGTCTAGTATTTTGGGATGTAACTATTTCTAACACCCCTGAAGGCCTGTGATGTGTAGTCTGTAAATTGCCAGCTTCCGAGTTTGAAACAGTGCTGGAAGGTCTCAGGGAAGCAGGGTGCCTTGCTGCAAGTGAGCCTCTCTCAGTGCCCAGCATTGGTGTATCTGCTGGCTCCGTAGACCTCCATTCAGAATTATCTATGCATATGGGGCCAATAAAATGGGTTCGAACAAGGATCTTTCCTTCCTTCCTTCCTTCCTTCCTTCCTTCCTTCCTTCCTTCCTTCCTTCCTTCCGTCCGTCTCAACAACAGACAGAAAATATTTTGGTGCCTCCTCTCACGTCCTTTTTGCCTACTTTCTTTTTTGTTAGAACAAGGATTCTTAAAATGAGTCTCTGGGGGGACTTTGAGAGCTTGTGAACCCCCTAAAATGGTAGATAGACATTTATGGGCATATAAATGTTCTGTGGAGGTTCCTGGGGTTTATTAGATACTCACAGGGCCCTGTGACCTCCGAGTGAATAACAATTTCTGTGCTCTAGGCAGGAGGTTCGGACAGTCTCAGCGCACCTCCCCTTTGACACGCAGGCTCTGCAGGATACTCGACATTACTGCCTTTTCTGACCTAAGACAGATTTCTCTAGTTTGCACCAGTTTTTTTCATATGGCTCTGAATGAGTTAGCACCCTTGAAGGATGCAGACTTTCCTTCAGAGAAACTCAAAGAATGTTTCAAGGTCTTGGAGGGCAATTTGCAAACAGGAATTTCAGAAATGCTTTGAGATTGTATTGGAACAAAAGTGCAGGCCTCTAAGGACTACTTTGAAGAGGATAACATCTGGTCTATGGTGTACAGTAGTCGCCCCTTATCCACGATTTCACTTTCTGTGGTTTCAGTTACCTGTGGTCAACTGTGGTCCAAAAATACAAATTCCAGAGATAAACAATTCATACATTTTAAATTGTGCGCTGTTCTGAGTAGCATGGTGGAATCTCATGCCATCCCGCTCTGTCCTACCCAGAACGATAACCGTCGCTTTGTCCATTGTATCCACAGTGTATACAGTTGTCCCTTAGTATCCACAGGGGACTAGTTCCAGGACCCCCTACACAAACCAAAATCCATGGATGCTCAAGTCTCTTATATAAAATGGCATAGTATTTGCAAGTAACCTACACTCATCTTCCCGTATTCTTTAAATCATCTCTGGATTACTTATAATACAAAATACATTGCAAATGCTGTGTAAAACTTTCCGGGGGGTAGTTCAGAGGAGAGCCTGGAGCCTGGGGTGAAGCTGAAGCAGATGAGCACAGCCTCTGTGTGGAGCGAGTTGGTGTGTACCCCTGCTCAGGCGGAGGGGCAGCTGTTATTAGCCGCGG
This sequence comes from Myotis davidii, assembly GCF_000327345.1. NCBI lineage: Eukaryota > Metazoa > Chordata > Mammalia > Chiroptera > Vespertilionidae > Myotis > Myotis davidii. The sequence goes on from NW_006290441.1 coordinate 3,012,230, forward strand.
TTGGAAGCCTGAGTGTGCCGTCAGAGTTCTGAGGCTTGCTGCCCTGCCCACCTGCTTCTGGGTGGGGTTGGGCCTGCCCTGGGAACTCCTTGGCTCCTAGATGCAGACTTAAACACACCTGCTGCAAGGTTCCCAAACTTTCTCAGACTTTCAGTTAATTTTTTCACAGTGCCCATGGGCAAAGAAAACCCGAGTTTCAGATAATGTAGTATCTGTATCCTAACAATGGAGCAGCCAATTGAAAAAATTATACACAAAGTCAAAGGAGAAATATTATTTCCTTCTGAAATGACCACAGTTACTGACTAATGGGATGTCCTGGGCGCTGCACAGCATCTCACGTCTTGGAATCAGACTGAATGTTGCCATCCTCACTTCCTCGTCCATGTTGCTTTCCATGTGGTCCTTGCTTTTTTCTCACTGCAGCTGCCGAAAAACCCAGCTTCACAAGGAAATGGTGCAGTTGAAAGCATAGAGTGCAGTCTGATGTTCACACTGTTGAGTATTGCCTATAAGACCCTTCTGGTCCCCCTGAGCAGGGGACTATACCTTCTGTTTCCGTAAAAAATGTCAAACGCCCTGTGAGTCCCCTGTAGTGCTCCGGGGCCCTCAACACCCAGCTGGAGAACCACACGCCTGAGATTGCCAAGTAGCACTTGTGTTTAAAAGAGGAAAAAAGGCATATTGTGTTCCCCTCATGATCCTTAAAGAGACTGGACAGACGGATGGACAGACGCCTCGCCTCTGCAGTCTCAGCTGGACTGCATTGTCCGGGAGGGCCTGGCTTTGACCAGGGTCTGTGTCTGGGAGTGCTCCGTCCCTAGGCAGGGAAAGATGATGGAAAGAAAGACCTGAAGAAACACAAGAGAGAAACATCTCTTGTATTTATTTTGTGTTGACTCAGGGCCCTGTGATAGATGGCTTAAAGAAAAATGGGGTTTTCTGGCCAGTGTGGCTCAACATTTGAGTGTTGACCCAGGAACCAAGTGGTCCCGGTTTGCTTCCTGATCAGGGCACATGCCTGGGTTGCAGGCTTGATCCGCAGTAGGGGTGCGCACAGGAGGCAGCTGATAGATAAGTTCCTCTCTCATCGATGTTTCTGTCTCTCTATCCTTCTCCTTTTCGCTCTCTAAAAATCAATAAAATATTTTTATAAAGAAAGAAAAATGGGGTTTGAACACCAAGGATTTGGGGACCAAGCATGGGACCTCTGCCAGTATTTTTTTCTGACTTCATCAGACAGAGCTGGGCTGCAGGGATTAACTTGGGATGGGGGATGGCTTCTTGCCACAAGATATGATAGAGCCTGAAGGACTGATGTCCTCTCGTGTCCATTAAGAGCTCAACACCCACCTCTCCAGACTCTGGGGTCTGCCGCTTACAATGAAACCCTGGGCAAATCACTCAACCTGAGGCTCAGTTTCTTCATCCATAAAATAGAGATGGTGACAGCTAGATTCAATGAAATAAATACATGGATAGAACCAAAAGAGCCTGGGGTATACATGCACTTTCTTCTTCTTCCTTCCAAAATTGAGGAATGAAGGGCTTTTCCCCAAAGGGAAATTCAGCTGGAATGATCTGAGCCAGCCTCTATAGTTTGAGGGTTACGCCACTTCTTCCTAATAACCTTGCTCTGTGTATGTAATGTTCCCTGAGTCCTACAGCCTGTACACCTACTATACCAGTTCCTTTTTCACCTCTAAATGGCATCTTTAAATGAACAGAGTTCTTATTTAATGTGGTTTAACTTATCAATGTTTTCTCTGATGGTGATCACTTTTTTTGTGTCTTGTTCAAAATATCACAGCTTGCTTCAAGGTCTCCTTGGCTTTTGCTGATGGTTTTTCTCTTGCTTGCAGTGTTCTTCTGCCTCCTTTATCTTCCACAAATCCTGCAAGACTCAGCCTGCTCCTCCAGGAGCCATCCCCCACCTCCCTCCTACCCACCTAACCGGGTGTCTTCTCATTGCTCCCAGAGCTCTGTGTTCATACGACTATCACTGCCCCTGTTACTTTGTACCAGAATCATTTTTTTTACTGTTTTTTTTTTCTCAGTCAAGGATGGGGAGCTGCTCAAAGGCAAGGTCTGGAGTATATAGCCCAGTGGCACGGGGAAGATGCCCACAAAGCATTCAAATAAGTAAACAAATGAAAGCCCAGCTAGTAAATGCCCACACCTGTCTCTCTCTCTCTCTCTCTACTTCGCCGACAGCATTTCCCAGCTGTCCTTAACCTGTGCCCCCCTTTGATGAGCAGAGAGAGCTCCCAGGCAGATTGTGCAATGCTCCTGCTGCCAGTAGTTTCCCAAACAGTGGAGGTCAGGGAAGGGAGGCCCTGTAATTCATTAAGCCCCAGGGAAAGGACCTTTGCTTTCCCAGAAGGGAAATAATGGTCGGCTTTGCAGAGAGCAATCTCAGTTGAGTTCTTGGGCTGAAACCATCCCTGCCCTGGATCTTTTGGGTGCTCATAGGGCATGGCCCCCCTTTGAGTTTTCTGAGTGGGGGTGATTGCTACAGGTAAGTCAGACTGAACTGGGAAGGCTGGTGGGGTGGAAGAGGGGCCTGGATAATGGAGCCTGAAGCTGCTCTTCCTGTCCAGGGAGGACCACTCTGAGCTGGTGGCAAATGCTTTTTCATTCGAAAAAAATATTTATTGGGCACTGAGGATACAGCTGTGGACAAACACAAAGATCTCTAGCCTCATGGAGCTTATATAAACACTAGAGGCCTGATGCACGGAAATTCGTGCAAGAGTAGGCCTTCCTTCCCCTGGCTGCCGGCACCAGTTTCCCTCTGGCACCCAGGACCCAGGCTTCCCTCCTCTGGCCACCTGCAGGCACCCAGCACTGGGCAGCTTCCCTCCAGCTCTGGCTTTGTCTGGAAGGATGTCTGGTCTAATTAGCATATTACCCTTTTATTATTCTAGATAATAAGTGGAAAATAAAAGTAGTATGTTAGATGGTGATAAATGCAAAGAAGAAAAATAAAAAATGAAACAGAAAGGGGGGAATGGGATGAGGGGTAGTGTGGTGGAGGAAGGCTTTTCAATCGTATTTTAATACTAATTTTCTTATAGTGTGGTCAGAGAAGGCCTCACTAAGAAGATGATAGCTGACCAAAGTCCTGGGAAATGAGTGCAGGTTCTCTCAAGGGAGAATGTTCTAACTACAGGGCACAGCAGGTGCGAAGGCCCTGAGGCAGGAATGTGTGTGATGTGTGTGAGGAAATAATGAGATAATGTGGCTGGTGTGGAAAGAGCAAGAGGGAAGAGTAGTTGAAATGAGGTCAAAGATATCCGGGGGGGCCCTGATGATGAGGGACCTTGTAAGTCATCGTAAAGATTTTGGCTTTTACTTTGCATGATGGGGAGCCATATAGGGTTTTTGAGCAGAGAAGCGAGAAAATCTGCACTGAAGCTGGTGGTGGGTAAAGGTGATTGATGTACGTAGTGACTTATTGAGGGCCTGTTCTGATGGTTTCTGTTTTCTCAGTGAAGTAGGAAGCAACGTCGGTTAAAAGAGTGAGGACAAGGGAAGTGGTCTTAAAGCTGAGAGTTGGGGGAAAGCTAAACCCTTGGCCCAGAGAATTCAAATGTCCCTCTCGATTCTGAGTGTCCTCTATTTTTTATAGATGGCGCTACATTAATCTTCATGTCCTCATTGTAGAGATGGGGTATTCTTCCTGTGCTACAGATAGGGAAATGGAGTATTGAGACTTACCCAGTCCCTTTACCCTTACTGATTCCTAGTCTTCTGAGAAAGTTGATGTGGGGGTGGCATATTTTCTAGAGCAGTAGAGGCATTTTGCCATCAAGTCAGGTTGAGTTCAACTAGACCAGAGAGCATGGGAGGGGTGAGAATGAAGTGAACTTCGGATCAGGAAAAGGCTTCGGGAAGTAGTTGACATTTGAACTGGATATTTAAGAAAGAATGAAGATGGAGGACATCAAGATAGAAGGAATGGGCTGAACAGAAAAGCTTGGAGGCGTGACATTCCTAGCTTGTGCAGCAAACGGCGGCGGCTGGTCTGCTGTGGCTGGCCGGAGGGAAGGCGCTGGTGTGAAACAGGTCCGTGGTCTTTGAATCATCATCGTGAATACGGGACCCGCTAGGTTCTTCTTGCCAAAGTGAAAGAAGTGGTTAGCCCCGGGCAGGGCTCTCGGTGGGGCTAGCCTTCGTTCTGCTTTCCCTTTCCACGTGGTGGCGAGTCATCGGCAGAGTGGGCTCCATCATCCTGCAGAGCTGGTGAGAGGCGGTTTCCAGACTGGCAGAAACAGCTGTGTCTCGGTTTTTCAAACCATCTTGGAAGCAACCAGATTTTCTTTGGCCTGGACTTGCCTGACAAACCCTCACCCCATTTCAGGCTTTCAGGAAATGTTTAAAACCAGCTTCAAACCTCTGTAGAATCCATGCTGAAGTGGAGAAGGACCATCTGGCAGGAAAAAGGATTGAACGTGGTCGAGGTTGACAACCCAAACTTAAAGGGCTCTTTGAGGAGGAGGTTTGGGAAAGAGGATGTGGGAGTGATAAGTGGACAGTGAAGAGATGGAAGGAGAGCTTACATTTTTTTTTGGATTATTATAAATTTTTTGGATTATTAACCAAATCATCTTTTCCTGCGGCTGGTTGAGGAGGATCCCACCCTCATAGGGACCTGTCAAAATACCCAGCCATTCCTCTGGCCTCCACAAACCAGATCCTGGTTCCTCTCCACTTGACAGGGCTCATAATCCCCTCAACGTTTTCGCTTGAAGGGCTTTCTGGACCTAGAACCAGAACCGGGGGCTGGAATGGAAAAAATCCAGGGTACAAGGTATGTAGAAATAGTGATGGAGAAAAGGGGCCTTGCATTTTGGGGGGGATTATGGGACAGACTTGAGAAAATCCTTTCTGGCTCCCTTTCTAAAGCGTTAGATGCCCACCCACCCAACCTCAAGCCCACTTTCTCCCCTTTCCCTTGGAGTCCTTGTTTTCAGGCACAGCAGAGCCAAAGACAAGGTTGTGGGCAGATAAACCAGTGAGAAATGTGTCCGGAAAAGTGGGATGAGGGAGGAGGAAACCAAGATGAATGAGATGAATAGACAGGCTTTGCTCCTGGGTGCACTGGGTGAGAACCTGTTACTGCAGCAGGGTCCTGGAAGACAATACGGGCACTTGTGAAGGTCAAGATTGCTCGAGGAGGTGGGGTGGGGTAAGGCCTGCTACAGACAATCAGACTGGGTGGCAGCTCCAGCTGGAAAACTCTTTCATCGCTATTATAGTAGCCAACTGTGGGAAGGGAAGTGTGAACCTGAGGGGATATGGCCAGTGCTAGAATTTCTAGGGCCTTTGTCATCCTTGCCTTGGACTCCTTGGCATCAGTTAACATTTATACAAGCACCTTTTTGTGCAGAACTTTCTGCTAAGTACAGAGGATTGTTCAAAAATTGGAGAACTAGCGAGCACAGCCCTACAGCTTTCTCAGCCATGTGGGGATGGGAGGGGCAGGGTGTCAGGACACGAGTGGGATGGCTGAACTTCTTAGGGCTCTCAGCGAACAGAGAGGCTGTGCAGGCTACAGCAAGGCCTGGAGCTGTTAGTTCAGGCAGAGCTATGAAAGGTAAATAAAGCCCTTTCCACCTTAACCCAGTCCAGGGACACCTTCAGGAGAGAAAGGGACAGACAAGCTCTCATCCTTTTTTAATTTAATATTTTTAAATTGATTTTTTAGAGAGAGAGGTAGGGAGGGAGAAAGAGAGAAACATTGATATGAGAGCAAAACATTAATTGACTGCCTCCTGCACACCCCTTTACCGAGGATTGAGCCTACATCCGAGCATGTGCCGTGACCGAGAATCGAACAGCAACCTTTCTATGCACCGGACGATGCTCAACCAACTGAGCCACACTGGCCAGGGCTCTCACACCTCTGAGCGCTTTGGTTTGAGTACTTATAACGTATAAGGAACTCATCCTAATTACAACCCTCCCTGAAGCTTGTAGTGGCAATACTGGTTGCTGGGACTCTTGGAGGACGAAATACCAAATCGACACTTAGAAATGGGTGCACCTAAAGAAGGGCACTGGTTTTTTGCTCTAGGGTGAGAAGGTTCATTCTTAGAGGCTGGGCACCCCTCAGAAGGCGCTCCCTTTAGAGACTCGCCTTGGACCTTGGGGGAGAGCTTCAGGGTCGGGTGATGGGATTGGACTGTGGGGGCAGGGAGCACTCAGGAAGCTGGAGAGAGTGTTTTAAGATGAAAACCCTTAGCACAAGCAGGGAGCCCTCCAGAGGCGCTTTCTTCCAGCCGTACTTTGGGGAGGGTGGAGGGTGAGGGGATGTGGGTTTTCAAATGGCCAAGAGCCGGTGCCCTGCACTGGAATGGGCCCTTCTGCCCTGCGCTGCTCAGGCCCAGCTGTCCAGGAGGCTTCCTGTGGCTGCCCACAGCGCCGTGCCTCCCAGCCCTCCCCTGCTGGGGCCGCAGTGCTCACCTGCTGCCTGGGAGAGTCAGGTACAGAGCTGCATAAGGCTGGCCAGCTGCAGGCGTTGGGTGGGGAGGTTCAGTGGTAAAGTGGAGAGAGCTTGTTGCATCTAAATGGGCCACTTCTCAAGTCTAGCCAACTGCGGCCAGACAGGGTGGGCAAAAGTAGGTTTACAGTTGTGAGTACATGTAACAGTTAATAAACCTACTGTAATCATCATAACCTGCATGTCTTTTTCCATATGGACAACTGTAAGCCTACTTTTGCCCACCCCTGTATAAAAATGTAGACAATAATGGCAGATTTTTCTGATTTTTCAAAAGAAGCCAAAAATCTGAATTTTTATTAGTATTTTATTTGTACACATCCAATTTTTAAAATGTTTGGCAACTGATTCAAAATTTTTACACTTAGCCGAAACCGGTTTGGCTCAGTGGATAGAGCATCGGCCTGCGGACTGAAGGGTCCCAGGTTCAATTCCGGTCAAGGGCATGTATCTGGGTTGCGGGCACATCCCCAGTGGGGGGTGTGCAGGAGGCAGCTAGCTGATCGATGTTTCTCTCTCATCGATGTTTCTGACTCTCTATCTCTCTCCCTTCCTCTCTGTAAAAAATCAATAAAATATCTTTAAAAAAAAATTTTACACTTAAAGGAAAGACCAAATGAGAATTTTTTTTTCTTTCAAACAACTAGCTTATGTCTTTGGGTATAGTAAACTTTTCTCCCCAGAGAAAGTGAGGAAAACTGTTAGCTACACGCGGTGGACGGCAGGAAGAGCTGGTTTGAGATACAAGAACTCTGAGCACACCTGGAGACCGAGGCAGCTGTTTAGAGGAGACGGTGAAAATGCTTCCGCTGGATCCAGCGATGGACCTGCTCCTTTGTCACTGAGGGTGGAAGAAGCCAAGGGTAGGAAGAGGGAGCGAGTGTTCATCTTTATGTGCTCACAGCTGGGCAGACTCTTTTGAAGATGGTCAGTAGTGACCCTTCCTACCTTTCCAAGTCCTCAGAGAGCGGCTGTAGGACATGTTTTTATACTTATGGGTATATAAGGCCAGCCTAACGCACTTTTGGAAAATACAGATTCCTAAGCCCCATCCCACAGATTCCCATTCAGGAGGTGCAGGTGGGGCCTGGGACTCTGTATGTTTAGCAAGAACCCCATCGATGTCAAGGAACATAAGTGGACCAGGGAGTTGGGCAGAACCAAGTCCACATTTCTGCTTCATTCCTTCACTAGGTGAGGGATCTTCAGCCAGTCATTGAATCTGTCTGAACCTAAACTTCCCGATTGGAAAAACCGGTCTCTGTGATCTGCTACCTTGAGGAATGGTCAGGACTGAGTTAGAAGATCCCTGGAGGCCATATAGGGTCCTGGCTCAGGGCTGGGGCACCAGTGCAGGCCACCTGGGCTCCAGTTCCTGCCCTGCACTCTAGCTATGTGCCTTGGGCGAGCTGTTAACTGCTCTGTGCTTTGGTTTCCTCTCTAATGAGTAAATAATAATAGAATCTACTTCATAAGGTTGTCACAAGAATTGAATGATTCAAAACGTCCCAAGTGCTTATAACTTTAGCTATTATTTTCTATAGATATAAAAGCCTAAGCGACCATCCAACCATTTGACCGTTTGACCGGTCACGATACGCACTGCCCACCAGGGGACAGACGCACAGTGCAGGAACTGTCACCTGGTGATCAGTGTGCTCCCCTAGCCACAACGCCGCTCAGCTGAATGACTGACTAGCATCAGACACTGTGTTCATGGTTGGCAAGCACGAGCCTCTCTCGCGGACACTCCCCCTGCGTGCCCCTCCCCCATCCAGACCCAACCTGATCAGGACCGACATTGGGACTGATTGGCTGCTTCTCGGTCATGGGCGTGCTGGTATCGCCCTAGGATGGGCACTTGAGACTGCAACAGAGTGACAGCAGGCCTACCAGCAGCGACAACAGGGGCAGTGGGGCCGGGATGAGCGGGAGCCGCGCACGTGGTGCCTGGGCTCGGGCTCAGGCTCCTCTCCAGCCACCTGCCGCTTCGCACACTACTACATCCCTCGGGGGATGTTGGACTGCCGGTTTTGGCCCAATCCCCACAGGCCACGCTGAGGGACCCCACAGGTGCATGGTGGATGATCTGTGCACTGGGCCTCTAGTAATTATATAAAGATCTAGTCTAGCCGATTTAGCTCAGTGGCTAGAGCATCAGCCTGTGGACTGAAGGGTCCCAGGTCGATTCCGGTCAAGGGCACATGCCTGGATTGCAGACTCGATCCCCAGTAGGGGGTATGCAGAAGGCAGCCAATCAATGATTCTCTCTCATCATTGATGTTTCTCTCTCTCCCTTTCCCTTCCTCTCTGAAGTCAATAAAAATATATTTTTAAAAAAGATCTAGCAGCATGTCTCACAATAAATGTACCTTTGCCTTTCCTTAGGTCCAATTGCTGTGGGTAACAAATAGTTTAAGGCTGCTTACTTCAAGCACTTAACTTGGCACCAGGCTGGTGCAGGTAAAGAATATCTCACTATGCGGCTGTCCTTTTACTTGACCTTTGACCTGACTTTTTTCCCTTTACAGTGAGCTCCTCCAGGGCAGGAAGGTGTCTGTCCATTTTTATATCTAGAACCTTGCATGTGCCTAGCATAGAGTAGATGTATTGAATGGCAGTGCCAGGGAGTCTGAAAAACGACTTAAGCTTGTGAATGGAGAGGTTGCCCCCCCCCCCCCTAATACCTAGAGAAGCATAAGCTGGAAAAAAACACCATTTACTATTAAGCGTCTGTGTGCCAAACGTAACAATCATGTGAGGTAGGTCCTTTATTATTGTTGCTCTTATCGTTAAGAAAGTTGAGCCTTTGAAAATCGCTCATGCAATGTCACTTAAGTAGCAGTTGGTAGAGGCAGGGTTGGACTTGGTTATCTAACTCCAAATCGGGTGCTCTTCCCACTGCACCTTAGGTGTCTGGGACTGGGGTCTCTCTGTCACAATGCAGAGTGTGTAGAAAAGTTCTAGAGGTACCTTGTTATGTTCTTTTCTCTGCTTGTACCTCTTCAGATAGTTTATAATTTGTCAGAGCTGGGGTTTTGAGCAACTTGTGATTGATGGTAGATGCTAATTCAATTCCATTTTCCCAAACATGCAGTTTCTGTCCGGACTTGGCCATGGATGGGCCTGGGAACTAACAAAACATCCTCTCATCCCCCTTGCTTCTTTGGCTCATTCCCTGACCCTGAGAGATTGGGCCTGTAGAGAGCAGGTGGGAGGGAGGACAGTGAGGAGAATATATTTGTCATCTATTCTTCTGACTTAATGGGCCTCTGGGTTCTCAGCAGTGCCTGCCCATGATGCCTTACCTCCCAGGCCCTGCGCTTGCAGAAGTGTGACCAGAGTCCCTGCCATGGCCTGGTAGCAGGTTTGAATCGTTCCTCGCTTGGTTATATCTTCACAGCATATTTCTTCTTGGTTCAAGCAAACATCAGATTCATCCACATTTTTCCTTCTTACCAAGTTGGCTCTGTTCTAATTTCAGAGCAGTGGGTCCACCCCCCTTACATCGGGAATTCAAGGAAAGAGAACATGTGTTTCATCCTGTTCTTTTAAGATATTTCCGTCTTCACTCTTTCTACACGTCTTCTGCCCTTTCCCTGGGGGCTTGCCCTGGAGCTGCTCGAGCATGTCCAGTGTTGTTTGGATGGTTACATGGTTATTGCGACCATTGTTACCATGGGCACAGTTGAACACTGATGCTCAGCAAGTTGATTCCTTGTAACACTGTGTTCCCTGAGGACCCTGAACACTGGCCTGGGAAAGCTTCCAGCGGCTGCCTCTTCTCTCCCCTCTTTCTCTTACACACACAGCGATATGTCAAGCACTTAACTTGGCACTGGGCTGGCGCAAGTAAAGAATATCTCACCAGCCTGGCAGGCCGGGCCGGCGTGGCCCAGTGGTTGAGCTTAACCCATGAACCAGGAAGTCACAGTTCGATTTCCAGTCAGGACACATGTCTGGGTTGGAGGCTCAATCCCCAGAGTGGGGTGTGCAGGAGGCAGCCAATCAATGGTTTTCTCTCAGCATTGATGTTTCTATCTCTCTCTCTCCCTCCCTTTCCCTTTGTCTCTGAAATCAATAAAAATATATGTATATTTTTAAAAAAGAGCATCCCACCAGAGCCAGTGCACATAGATGCTCTGGTGGCAGGATTGTCTCCTCCTTTTTCTCCACCTCCTTATCATCATCAACATCATCATCATCATCATCATCATCATCATCATCATCATCATCATCACCATGACTAACTTTAATGCTGTATACTTCAGTTTTTAAACATTTTCCCCGCAACAGGTAGGGATGGCTTTTCTCCGCATTATGAAGCATAAAAGTGAAGCTCAGGGTTGGTTTCCTTTTTCTTAAAGCATCTGTAGTATTCACCTTGGAGGGTGTTTCATTGCTATCACTGTTAGACAATCGCCTT
>NW_006290441.1:3023183-3028987 GCF_000327345.1 Myotis davidii
TCCTGCTGGCTGCTTCCTCCCTTTCCTTTCTAGCTCCCACTCCACCCACCCCACCATCATCAAAACCACAACCCTGACAGCTTCTGTGACGTTAAAGAAATTAGAGGTAGAGCATTTCATGTTGAAATTAGGAAAGAAGTATAAGTGATATAAAGAATTAAGGTCTGGCTTATTTTTGTCATCGAAACCACCACTTCTTTGCACCAAGGTAATACATAGATGGCTTCTGGGATTAAGGTCAATAGTGACCATAAATAAATATGTTTAACTCTCACATGTACATATGCTTGATTTTGGTCAGTGTGATGAGAATGCCCATCAGAGTAAGAGAATGACTGCTCCTGAATTGTCCAGCTTGTGTGAAGATGGTGTCAGCCCAGCCCAGACTGCTCATTCACTGTGGTTGTCTCACAACCACTCTCCAAGACACTTAAAAAGGGTTATTTTTTTTGCCCTTAAGTTTTATTTTGACATCTAAATTGAGATATTTACCTAGTATAAAATTTACTCCCATAAAGTATATATAGTTCAGTTGTTTTTAATATACGTACAGAATTGTGCAACCATCACCATGATCTAATTCCAGAACTTTCTTTCACCCCAAAAAGAAACCCCCCATGCTCATTTAGTCACTCCTCATTCTTCTACCCCTAACCTAACCTCAGCAACCATTGATTTACTCTCTGTCTCTATAGATTTGCCCTATTCTGCACATTTTTTAAAAAAATGGCATCAGGGATTACCCATGTTATAGAATGTATAATGTATCAATGTACTCTATCCTTTTTATTTGTGAATAATATTCCATCATATGTATATACCACATTTTGTTTATACATTGATCTGTTGGTGGTCATTGGGTTGTTTTTACTTTTGGCTATTATGAATAATGCTGTTATGAACATCTGTGTACAAGTATTTGTGTGGATGTAATGTTTTTATTTCTCTTGGTATATCCCTAAGAGTGGATGGTGATGGGTCTTATGGTAACTGTGTTTAATTTTTTGAGGAGCTTCCAAAGTGGCTACACATTTTGAATAAAGGTTCCAGTTTCTCCACAGCCTCACTGGTACTTGTTTTTATCTGTCTTTTTATTACAGTCATCCTAGTGTGTGTGAAGTAATTCCTCGTTGTAGTTTTGATTTGTATTTCCCTATGTTCAAAATGTTGAACATTGTTTCACGTGCTTATTGGCCAATTTTATTTCTCTGGAAAAATGTCTATTCAAATCCTTTATCTACTTTTTAATTGAGTTATTTGTATTTCTATCAGGTTGCAAGAATTCTTTATATGTTCTAGATACAAGTTCCTTAGCAAATATATGACATGCAAATAATTTCTCCTATGGGTGCCTTTTTACTTCCTTATGGTATTTTTAACAGCACACAGTATTTTATTTTATTTTATATAAATCAGTTTATGCCAAAACCGGTTTGGCTCAGTGGATAGAGCGTCGGCCTGCGGACTGAAAGGTCCCGGGTTCGATTCCGGTAAAGGGCATGTACCTGGGTTGCGGGCACATCCCCAGTAGGAGATGTGCCTGAGGCAGCTGGTCGATGTTTCTCTCTCATCGATGTTTCTGACTCTCTATCTCTCTCCCTTCCTTTCTGTAAAAAAAAAAAAAATCAATAAAAAAAAAATAAATCAGTTTATGTCTTTTTATTGTTGTTGTTGCTTGTGCTTTTGGTATCACAGTGAAGAAACCGTTGCCTAATCCAGTGTTACAAGATTTACCTCAATATTTTCTTTTAGGCATTGCTTTTGTGGTTTTAACTCTTATAGTTGGGTCTGTTATCCATTTTCACTTAATTGTTTTGTATGGATGAAGTAAGGGTCCTACTTTATTCTTGCACAGATGAATATCCTAGCACCATTTGTTGAAAAGCCTTCTACTCTGTTGAATTGTCTTGGCATCCTATGGTCAACTGGTTGAAAATCAGTTGACCATAAATGTATGGGTTTATTTCTAGACTCTCAACTCTATTCCATTGATCTCTGTTCCTGTTCTTGTGCCTATACACACTGTCTTGATTGCTCTGACTTTGTAGTATGTTTTGAAATTAATAAGTCTGAGTGAGTCCTCCAACTTTATTCTTCAAGATTGTTTTGGCTGCTCTCAGTCACTTACATCGCCATGAGATTTTAGGGTTGCCTTGTCAGTTTCTGCAATTGATGAGTATTCGGTTCAATCTTTAGATCAGTTTGCTGAATATTAATAAACAATTTTGAGTTTTTTAATTCAGGAACATGTATGTCTTTCTATTTATGTACGTGTTATTTAATTTCAATGATGTTCGGTAGTTTGTAGTGTACAAGTTTTACGCTTCTTTTGTTAAATTTATTCCTAAGTATTTTCTCCTTCTTGCTGCTGTTGTTTTTCCTGGTGTTTATCTTCCTATTGTTCACTGCTAGTGTGTAGACATCAAATTGGTTTTTTAAAATATTACTCTGTATCTTGCAGACTTGCTTAACTTTATATATTAGCTTAAGAGTTTTTTAGTGGAATTCTTAGGATTCTCTACATACAAAATCATACCATCTGCAAATAAGATAATTTTACTTCTTCCTTTCTAATCTGGTTTTACCCTTAAATTTTAACCTTTTTCTTTCTTTCATTATTTTAGCATAAAGTAATATTTCTTAAATATATTAGGTAACTGTATATGGTACATGAATGGATAATTTTCATTTTGTAAATACTTAAATACCTAAATGTATGTTAATTTTATTCTAGTGAGTATTAGGAAAAAATACTATAGCTTATTATTTTATGGTGTTGGAGCAAATGTCACTTTATCAGAATATTCTTACCTGAACATCCTATTGAAAAGGACTGACCTTTTTTACTCTCCCTCTGTCTTGCTTCATTTTTTCCTTCATATCATTTATCATATTACGTACAAACTAGAAGCCCATTGCAAGAGGATTCCTGCAAGAATAGGGCTTCCTCTGGCCGATCACGCTGCCAAGCCCCTCCGCCCAGAGCCACACACAGTCCGGCTGGTGGCCCGGATGGGGGCAGGGCTTAGGCATTTATCATATTATGTACAAATGTACACTTATGTGCCACACACCTGTACCACCTGCATGCTCGTCGTCTGTTTCTCCCCACCAGGATGTGAGTAAGCGCTGTGATGGCAGAGGCTTTGTTTGTTTCTTTGCAGGATGGCCGTGCCTAGGACATGGGCGCTCAGTACATATTTGTTGAATGAATGATTCATTATTTAGAACATTTTAAGAAAAGCAAGTCAATTTTGAGTTGATTCCAGAAAAATACTGGATAAGTAGTTGTTCAGGAGGTAGACCAATATGGCAAAATTTATAAAGGCTGTATGGCATGCTAGGAATTTGGGAAACTCTAACTTAAATGGGAAGAGGTAGGATGGAGATGCAGTTTTTATCATTTTCCTTGAACTGGTAAGTTGTCTGTTAGACTCTTTTCCCAGCCCAGATCAGAGGTCCTTTGAGGCTCCTAAGCTATAACATGTGGAATTAAATATATGTGGGAAAGTGGTTCCTACCACCCGCCATAGAAACCCTCCTGGCAGTGTTGAAGGTCATCTGGAAATGTTTGAGGTGCTTTTCGCTGCCCGTGGAAACTTGGCTCATAGGCCGTGTCTTTGCAGGGCTCTGGGTTTGCAGAGAGCCGAAATGACCATGACTGCCAACAAGAATTCCAGCATCACCCACGGAGCTGGAGGCACTAAGGCCCCTCCGGGGACTCTGAGCAGGTGAGTAGGGGAGCATTGCTGGGGAAATGGGGCTCCCTGGAGGGGGTCATCAAGGGCCAACCAAATGGCCTGGGTCCTGAGAAGGATCCTTGCCCAAATGTAAGTGATTATCCTCCTGGTTCTGACAGTCTCCAGGTAAGTAGCCTGGGCCCAGCTCCTGCTGATGATGAAAAGTAATCTCCAATGTATTTATTATTTTCTAGTTCTACAAGTCTCCATAGGAGAGAGCCAACAGGGACCGTGAAACAAACTTTGCTTTGTGCTGTTGGAGGAGCCTCGAGCTCCAGGCACGGAGCCAGCAAGCAGCAGCTGGTGTTCTTCTGGGTGGATCTTTTTCCCAAAGTGGGGACAGCTGGGGGGCTGCCCCTGAGCTGGGCTGTGCTATAGGGAGGGAGGCTGACCACAATAGGGGGCAGGGGGAGGCAATGAGGCACATTAGCACAAGTTCAAGCAGAAGTCCAGGTCTACAGCAATTTGGGCTGGGCTGCAGACAGAGCAGCTTCGGGAATTTTAGTCAGCGGAACCTATCATCCACTTTGTTGGTTTTGTCTTCTTTTTAGAAGTGGGAATGTTGGACCATAGCAAAACCACGATTTTGGACTCATGGAAATGGCTTTAAATCCAAGCTTTAACTACTTCCCAAAAAGTGAGATCGTAGGGTGTTTTCTTATGCCCTCTAAACTCTTGATTACTCCTCTGTAAAATAATAATAGTGCTTATGTCACAGAGGTGCTGTGGGGACTGACATAATGTAAGTCAGTGTTTAGCATAGTGTCTGGCACAAAGCTGCTCAATAAAGGTTAGGTCCCTCTCTGTGATGGGATAAAAGCTTCCAGAGCTGGCAGGTAGATGTCCAGCGCTTGCCAGGGCTGCTCAGGTCTTGGCTAAGGCTGGATGCTGATGTCCTAGAAGAACCTCCGGGCTCCTTTATCAAAGCCACATACCTTTCATAGTCTCTTCTGCTGAATCTCAGGTGAATCTTGGCTTTTGGTACCTCCACCACTAGAATGGCCACCTCGCTGTGAGAAGGATGCTCAGCTTAGGGTGGGCTAGGGCTGTTCCTGTCTGGGCTGTGCAGTGCCGAGCTGAGGCCAGTGGGGTGCAGCACCCTCAGATCTGGCCAGAGGTGGTGATAGACGTTTGATTCATTTAGAGCTGGAGTCCAGATATGGTTGGTGGAATGGGGTGCCGGATATAGCCCCTGGGGAGTCACTGGCATGGATGAGGCAGGAGGAGTTCCCTACACCACACATGTAGGGTTTGGTCCCATTGGAAATGGTCTGGGTGGGCTGTGCCAACCAAATGGCAACTGGCAGGTTCTGACTTGTTAAGTACCTAAGAGCTTGGTACTTAGACAAACAAATTGAATATTCATTCTGTGGCAACAAGACCAATAAGAACACCCTGCCTTCTGCCCATGCGCCCTTTCCAACCTAGACTAGAGTTACTTGCACACTGAACTGGGAGAGGCTGAGAATGACAGGGCCCATCAACTTCTTGGGTAAAACAGATAGAAAAACCGACTTCTCCCAGGGCATGTAGTGGCCAAGGAGGAGCGGGTCTAGAGCTCAGAGTCTTCGTCTCCCATTGTCTACTTCTGGGGAACCACTCTGCTGGGTTCTCACCAGTCTGGTGGCAGATGGAGACCGGGAAGTAACTACTGTTCTCGTAATGAGAGACTGTAGAGGTGAAATAAATATTATATGTGATTGTATGGTTCTATTATTAATTTTTGAAGAAATAGTATATTTAGAACCTGAATTAGAAATTACCAGACCCAGTAGCCCTGTTCATTTCTTCTTCTAATTTCCACACTGTGGATGGATAGGTGCATTGTTTACATTAGTCACAAAGCAGAATCAGGGCTGCTGATGGTGCCGCAGTTTCTATTTGGAATGCATGTCTATGTGTTTTAAACATTTTTAGAAACTCTTTTACTTTAGCTTCCCAGCATGCCTGCCGTCATAACAAGATGGGTGGTGTTTGTAAATATCTGAGCCTCTGATGTGCCTTAAAAAGGCATTTTCCAGCCTCCCTTCTAAGTCTTTCCTTCCTTCCTTCCTTCCTTCCTTC
>NW_006290441.1:3029310-3062723 GCF_000327345.1 Myotis davidii
TTCCCCACCTCATTTCCTGGGCTTTTGGCATGAAGTGCAGTCACAGGCCGCTGTGGCTAGCTACACACTTCTCTCAAAATGACAGGAGGTGTCATTTTGAAATTGCCATCTGATGGTTTCTCTGGCTGCCTTCACCCCCAGCCTCTTGGGGGGTGTTCTTTGGTCTGTAGGGCAGTAATTCACTAGTTCATTGAGGAAGTTATTGCCAGTGAACCCCGAGGGCTTTCCTCCTATGTGCCAGGCTCTGTGGTAGACAGTAGGGGACAAAGAGGGATGATCCATTCTCTTTCCTCAAAGAATTTACAGCTTGGATTGGTGACCTTGGCACCTGAATTTCTTAGTTTGACCTTTCAGTAACCTGTGGCCCTTTTATCATTGCCAGCCCAGAAGGCCCAGTGGGAAAAGACTCCCTGGTGTGACCGACAGAAACTTTGATTGGGGAGTGCAGGGGTCCTAGGGCCTTGGAAAGCTGGGCCTTTGACTCCCAGGCTGCCTTGGGGACCTCTACCTCATGCACATGGAAGCAGAGGAACTCAATGTACTCACAGGCATTTATATCTAGACTTGGGGACGGAGTGTCCTCTGGGGCATGGGAAGCTGGTGTAAGGCTGATGGGACCCTGTGGAAAGTCAATATATGTATTTGCAAGGCTGTGTCTTTAATTTGGATCAGACTTTACCTGGTGCTACAACTAAGCTGATACGGGTTAAACACCATGAATTTCATCCCATTATTAGGTTTCTACGGGTGTTTTGCTAATTTATATTCTTTCTTTTCCTTTGTAGCTCAGTCTTGATTTGGCAAGACATACACGAAGGAGGTGGAACTCTAACTAAGCCTTTTCATTTGACCACCAAAGTTTTGTTCTTTGCTCTGTTTTGGTCTCTTGGAGTAAGTTTCCCGTTCTCTTTGTTGATGAGGATTCACCCCTAGTTGCCAGATAACGCCCTCCCCCCAGCTGTTCCTCCTCCAGCTCAGAAGATTTGGTTGCATCCAATTCTGGGTTTGGGAGGGGGCATTCTCAAAGCTCCTCTGAATTCCAGAGGTCAGGCTTTCTGATGTTGGTGCTGATGAGTTGGGGTGGACTGGAAGCAGCTTGGTGCCTTGCAAACAAGGAAGTGTTATGTTTATAGCGAATTCAGCCACCTAGCTGGTGTGCACTTTGCCAGTTGCTCTCAGGAGACTTCACATGTGCGGTAAGACCTGGCAGGCCCCAGGCGCTGCTCTCAGCAGACTTGTGATGCCTGTTGATTTCCTGAACAGCTTCTTCACTGTGAAACTCCAGCACCTGGGTCATTGCGACTTCCAACAAAGGCTGCACTGTGCTGAGTCCTCGTAGTACGTTCCTAATGGGTCTTGTTAACTTTGAACTCCCTTTCCATTCAGTCCATAGATGCTAAGAAAGGCAGAGCTGAAAAGGAGCCTTAGAGTTCATTCAGTCTAATCCACCCAGATTGGGAAACAGGTGCAGAGAAGGTACTCCCCAAGGATACAAAGCTAATGGGAGGAAGAACTTAAGGCTAGCTTGCTTGAGTCTCCTGTTAATTTTTAACACTCCATTCACCTCCCTGTGAACATTATTGGAAGCTCCCTGCTCAAAAACTACTGTTGTCCATGATACGGTGGAACTTGGCCTGGCTTGTGCAGTTTTCATGAAAAGCTCTGGTCTTTCTTTCTACCTTTCTTACTGCTCTCTAATGCAAACCTTACATTCCTGCCGGTCTGGATGCAAACAATGTTAGTTCTGTCCCTCCCAGCGCTTTTCCTGATCTCCCAGTTAGGAAGGATTCCTCTCCCTCAGAATTCGCTCCTAGGGCCCTCAGATTGGAATCTGCAAATGGCACTTATCAAATAGGGCCTCATATAGTGGGTGTCTGTCTGTGTGGGTCTCATTTCCCAACTCAACTGGAACTCCTTGCAGGCACAGCAATACTCTTTGGAATGTTTGAGTTGGAGGGGAATCTTTGGGCTCAGTTGCTTGATGTTACATATGAGGAAGTTAAAGCCCACGGAGCTAGTTGACGGTGGAACCATAATTTCCACTAACATGTGCAGGTTTCTGTGCAAAGGCCTTAGTTGGTGATATGGTGAAGTCCAGAGAGGTCTTGAGACCCCACTGCCAAAGTGGGTACAGATTTGAACCCCATGCCTTCGATTTCAGGAAGAGGTTGAGAGCTTACAGGGAAAAAACATCTCCTGAGGATAGCGACTGTGGGCAGAAGATCGTATTGCAGAGCCTGTCCTGGCCATGGCAGACCATCCTGCAGGAGGTTCCGTGGCCTTAGTTCCCTTAGTTCCTAAGATGCTCCTTAACAATCCCAGCATGATGTCATCAGCAGTAGTTGGTTATTTACTGTTGCATAACAAACACCCCTAAACTGAGGGTGGCTTAAACACTAGTGCCTTAAAACATTGTGTTAGTGGCTTAAAACAGTTATTTATTTTGCTATAAATTGCAGTTTGGGTAGGGACATTAGGGAAGGCTCATCTCTGTTTCTTGCAGCATCAGTTGGGGTGGTTTGAAGGTGGGGGTGACCCATGGCTAAGGGGCTGGAACATCTGAAGGCTTGTTCACTTACAGCTCTGACTGTGGATCCTGGCAGTCAGGTGGGACCTCAGCTGGGGAGCACCGACCTGTGGCTCTGCATTTGGCTGCTGCTTTCACAGCATGACGTCAGGGTTCTACGAGTGAGCATCTCAGGAGAACGAGTCAGAAATGTATGGCCTTTTAGTGACCTAGCCTCAGAGTTGCATAGTGTCTTTTCTATTTTACTCTGTTAATTAAGGCAATAACACAGGTCTGCCTAAGTTCAAGGTAAAGAGCCCCACCACATTACGATGTGTGTGTGTGTGTGTGTGTGTGTGTGTGCACACCACTAAGTAATTCTCCTACATTGGCTGGGTGTCCTACAACGCAACTCAGTTCTGACACAATCTAACATCAGCTAAGGGCGCAGTCCCATAAGACTGCCTTCCACTCCAGGTGCTTATCACAAACCCAAGTTGTCACTTGTGCTTCTGACCGACTGACTGTAAATCAGAGGCTCCCATAAGCCCCCTTCCCCCTTCTTGGGCTTAATTTTCTAGAGCAGCTCACAGAACTCAGAAAACTGTTTGCTCACTAGATTACCAGTTTATTACAAAGGACATAGTAAAGGATAGGAATCAACAACCAGATGAAGAGGTACGTAGGGCCAAGTCCCAAACAGGGAACGTCTGTCTGCCTGGAGCTTGGGCCGGTATGGAAGCATTCTGACTCACCCCTTGAAGCTCCCTGCCTTATCCTTTGGGGTTGCTACAGAGGCTTGATTACCTAGGCATGATTGATGAAATCATTGTCATTGGCCATTGATTCAACCTCCAGCTCTTCTCTCCTCCCCAGAGGTAAGGCTGTGTGACTGAAAGTTTCAACCACCCCACCCCCCCCATCACAAGGTTGGTTCTCCTGGAAATCAGCTCCCAACCTTAGAGGGGGTTCCAAAGGCCACCTCATTAACATAACAAAAGACACCTTTATCCCTGTCACCCCTTAGGAGATCACAAGGAGCTCTGTGCCAAAATGGGGTAAATATTTATTGCAAATCACACGAGGAGAGGGACAGTAGTTCCTACTTGATGAGAGGAGCATCCGCATCGCACTGAGAAGGGCGTGTGAGATGGAGTATGTTGTGGTCGCTGTCTGCCACAAGTCTGCTCTCCGGTCACAAAAATTCACATCCTCCCCAAATGCAGAATACACTCACTCTCTCCCTTAAGATCCCAAGTCTCACCCTGTTAGTGGCATCAGCTTGCATCTAGGATCTTGCTCTCTAAACCCAGTTCAGGCACCCGGTGACTCCGGGTGCCGTCTTTCTTAGTGTGTGCAGATCTGAGGGCTGTCCTTGTTGATGTGAGGACTTAGACACTTATTCTAGCTGCCGGCAGCAAAAGAGAAAAGAGGTGAGCTAAAAACAGGGAGCTGCTCTGTTTTCAAACAAAATTTAAAGGAAACATAAATGAGAAAGGGCTTTCTGGATTAGAAAATAAAACTAGTTTCATTCACCTTCTCTCTACACCGGAAAGAATTCTCAGATTAAGAAATGGCTTCCATGTTAAAAGAAAAACAACAGCAACTTGCCATTTGCAACAGAGAAATAAGTTAGTCAGAGAAAGATAAATGCCATATGATTTCACTTATATGTGGAATTGGAATCGAAAGAACAACATAAGCGAATGGACAACATTGAAACAGACTCACAGACACAGTGAGCGACAGGTGGTTGCCAGAAGGGAGGGAGGCTGGGGAATTGAGTGACAGAGGCGAAGGGATTAAGAAGAACAAATTGGCAGTTACAAAACTGTCACAGGGATGTGAAGTACAGCACAGGGAACAGAGTCAATAATATTGTAATAACTATACGTGGAGCTGGGTGGGTACCGGTAACATCAGGGGGAGCCCTGTAAAGTGTATGATTATCTAACCACTATGCTGTACACCTGAAACTAGTACAAAATAATACTGAAAGTATATTGTAATTAAAAAAAGAAAAAGAAGTAGCTTCCAGATTAGGGTGACAGTTTTATAGTGTGTGAGTGTATTTGTGTGTGTGTGAACTCATCACACTGTACACTTTAAATTGCACAGTTTATTGTGCTTTAATTATCCCTCAATAAATCTTCTTTTAAAATCTAGAGTGGGGCTGAAAGATCCTTTGTCAAGACCTAAAAAATATTTAAAGTGTTGCCTCATAGACTCTCACAGGCAGACAAAGGCTTTCTAAGGGGTATAAGGGTGTGCTTTGCTGATCCCTTGTAAAAACAAGGCCTCTGAGACTCTTAAGAGCTGTAGTCAGAATACCTGCGTGTGCCCTCCCCACATGGCCTGGGCTTCCTCACAGCAGGGGAGATGGGAAGCAGAAGCTGCTGGTTACTTGAGGTCTGGGCCTGAGAAGTGGCACCGATTCATTTCTGCTCTATTCTATTGGCCAAATCGTCACAGGGCCTGGATTCCACAGACAGGAGACATGTCAAGGAACTTGGGGACCATGTTTTAAAACCATCTCCAGTGTCTTTAGCATGATTTCCTGGAACTCCCACTCTTGCTTTGCCTAGTGCCTGGTTCTGCTTTGTACAGTACAGTAGTCCCGTCTTTACTGGACTAGGGCATTGGGATGTGCCTATAAGACAGCGATTCTCAACCTGTGGGTCGCGACCCCTTTGGCAGTCGAACGACCCTTTCACAGGGGTCGCCTAAGACCATCCTGCATATCAGGTATTTACATTACGATTCATAACAGTAGCAACATTACAGTTATGAAGTAGCAACAAAAATAATTTTATGGTTGGGTCACAACATGAGGAACTGTATTTAAAGGGCCAGAAGGTTGAGAACCACTGCTATAAGGCATCATAGTTGGTCTGCCTCCGAGACGGTAAATTCTTTATGTTGATTGTTGCTATTTCTTAGAGGACTTGGGGTTCTCACCCAGAGAAGAGCTCAGCCACCCATCCTCTTTGCACTTCCCTTGGGGGCAGGCAGGGAAGGCTTTGGTGGATTCTTCGATGAGCTTTCTGGAGGTGAAAAGGTGACTCAGTTTCTGCTCTGATCCTAGTTAGCTACCGTTCTACTTACCCCAACAAGCTGAGACTGACCTCAAGAGCCTGTATGTGGTGGCCTAGGTGTACCCCCACTTGCAGGGTGACGCTGACCTGGACCCTGTGGCGGCCGTCCACCATTAGAGATGAGGTTGCTCTGGGAGCAGGAAGGCGAGGTTGTGAGTGTCCCCCAGTCCTTTGGCTTTGTATCGGGATTGTCCGAGAGTGGATGTCAGGGGGAGTCACAGAGCTGAGCCTCTGCTCTGGCCTGGGGAACAAACTTCGGGCTTACTGGTGGGACTCGGGCAGCCTTCCTCTCTTTTCTCCTGTGGGAATGCCCTCTCCAAAGTTGGGGCAGCCGGTGAGTGGTGGGCGGATGTTGATATCCATCGGGCCAGGAGGACCCACCTTAGGTGAGCAGCCTAGAATGGTGAGTGGCCAGCTCCCAGGACTTTCATTTGGAAGCAAGCTAGACACCCGCTGAGTAGGGACTAAGCAACTTGGAAGCTGGGCCTGTGTAACCTTAACCTGCGAACAGACTCACTTTATGGCACCCACAGCCCATCCTGATGTCCCTGGGCTATTTTCTGGACTCCCCAGAACCTTCCCCAGCTGACCCCAACTTGGTCCTCTTCCTGATACTGACACTTTCAGAATCCCTGTGGCCAGAACATGCTGAGTTCGGAATTGTCTTGTCATCAAGGACTAACGATAGCCTTTCCTCCAAAAAGCACTTGACAATAGAGGGGGCATCCCTTGACATCAGTGCTTCCTGCTATGTTACTTGACAATGGCCCAGGTAACTAACCCAAGGGTTGAGTCGTGTTCTTGTGAAATAATACTCTCACTTTCTGTCTTTGCATGCGCACACACAGAGCAAATTTGTTTTTCTAACCTTAGTTCATACCCTTTCTACCTACCCACTTATCTTATGCATTTGTCTCTGTGTGTTCATGCTCCTCTGTTTCTTTTAAATTTCCTTTACATTCTCCCCCCTTTCATCTGTTTGTCTTGCTCCCTCCTGCAATGTTGGTTTTGGCCAGTCGTGTATTGCAGTGTTGGCATCCACGCCTGTGCTGAGCAGCATGACTGGCTGCCTGCTGGCAAGGCATGAGTGCCCAGTTCCACAATTTCTGCCTCCCTAGCGGCAAGTCCTGGGATTTCAAAATAAAGAAGGGGAGAAATGATAAGAGTGGAGTCTTAGGTGTCTTTCAGCCTCTTTGTACTTTTCTTTCATATTTCTTCTACTTTACTGCAATTATTTATAGTGCCCAGACACTTTTAAAATTTATATACCCGGCTAATATATCAGGGTACTCAGGGCAAGTGTTTTAAAAACAAAAAACAAAAAGCCCAGCTGGCATGGCTCAGTGGTTGAGCATTGACCTATGAACCAGGAGGTCACAGTTCGATGCCCAGGTTGTGGGCCCGATCCCCATTGTGGGATGTGCAGGAGGCAGCCGATCAATGATTCTCTCTTATCATTGATGTTTCTATCTCTCCCTCTCCTTTCCTCTCTAAAATCAATAAAAATATGTTTTTTTAAAAAGAGCACGTGTTTTCCCCCTCATTTATTGATACAGAACCTGAGGCTCAGAGAATTTTTAGGTGACTTGCCCATGAAACCCCCAGGAAATAATGCAACCAGGACCAGAGGAGAACCCAGGTCTCTAGACTCGTGGCCCCATCTCTGGTTTCCGCCTTATGAGGGATGGCTTTGGGGACTGATGGCCACCCTGGTTTGCTCTCAGTGCTTTGTGTACCTTCCTGTGTTGTTCTTCAGGTCACATGGTACGAAGAAGGGGTCTAGGAAGCCTGGGAACAGAGCCTTAGGTGGGCAGGCTTTAACTGTTTGTTTTTATTCATTCATTTCATCATTCAACACAAATAATTCCCACTGAAGCCTACCTGCAGTGCAAAGAACAGGGAATATCAAATTAACAAGACACTGCCCAGTAAGGGAGGCAGGTGAGGAAACAATGAACTGTTACCATAATGGACATTTTTCCAGGCACAGTGGAGGCATCAACAATTGTCCATCTCTACCTGGGTGAGGGGGGTAGGTTCAAGAGAGAGTCCATGGAGGAACTACAGAGATGTGCAGTGGACAGGCTGTCATTCCAGGCAAAGGAAACAGAATGTGTGGAGGCCCGGAGGTGTGAAAAGCAAGGAGTTTAATGTGGCTAAGGGTGGGACGCTGGTTTGTATTGAGGAAAAGACAGTAAGAGATGACAAAGGAAAACAGGTGGTGACCAGATCAAAGGCGCCCTCGCCATCCATGCCAGGGAATTTGCATTTCATTCTGTAGAGAATGGGGGAGTTGCAAGCATGTTGAGCTTTGCATTTTATAAAAATGTCGGAAGATGAGAGGATGAACTTGAACTGGGTTAAGATCGAAGGCAGAGAGGGAACTTAAGAGGCTGTTTTAATAGTCTTGGTGAGAGATAAGATCTGAACCAAGGAAGTAGCTGGAGCAGTGGGGGTGTGGGGGTAGGGGCAGATCTGAGAGACTGAGGATGTAGAATTGATATGGTTTAGTCATCAAGTAGGTCAGTGTTTTGGGGAAGGGAGCTGGATCCAGATGCTTGAAAAAAGAACACATGTGGACCTTTCCTTTCCTGTGTGGAACGAGGTGGAAATACATGCAGCAGCAAGAATCAGGGGCGAAGGAAGCGTACAGAGCCTAGGGATGAGGCCATGTGAGGAGACACTCAGCCCAAGCTGGATGGGACGTGGCCGAGGGAGGCCTGGGGGTGGGGCAGGCCAATTATACACAAGCCTGGCCTCTCCCACCTGCGTCATTTTACTATTGCATTGTAACAAACCACCCGAAAACATAGTGGCTTAGAACAATGGATTTTTTTCTCACATTTCTGTGCATTCACTGGGCAGTTCCTCTCCAGGTTTCCCCTGGGCTCACTCATTAGCTGGGTTCATTTGGGTCCAAGATGACCTCACTCATGTGTCCGGCTCACATGGTGGCTGGCTGTTGGCTGAGGTACCTTGATTAATCTCCACGTGGCCTCTCATCCTCTAAAAGGCTAGCCGGACCTCCTTACGTGACAGTCTCCGGGCAGCATGCCAAGCGTGTGAAGGGGGAAACTGCAAGTCCACTTGAGACCTCAGGTTTGGAACTCGGACAGTTTAATTTCCACCACATCCTATTGGTCAAAGCGAATCACAAGATGAGTCTAGATTCAAGGGGGCAGGAAAACAGATTCCTCCTTTTGTTAGCATGAGCTGCAAAGAGTTTATGGCTATATTTAGTTCCTTCCCTTCCCCTCCCACCCTGAACAGTTGGAATCTAAGGACAGAGAGGTACGCTGCTTGAAAAAGTTTGCCAAGCGATTATTCTGAATTGCCAGCTCCTTGTTAATATTAGTCATTACCAAGCGAAGATTGAGGGCCATGTGTTAGCCACTGAGCCAACACTTGACGTGTGTTGTCTCTATTCCTTACAACAACCCTCTGAGATACGTTCTTTTAACCTCCATTTGACAGATAAAGAAACAGAGGTTTAGAGAGATTAGGTTGTTTGCTCGAAGTCAGTACCTTGTCGAAGGCCATGATGTACTTACCCTCTGCTGAGAACAACTGGCTTAGTGTAACCTGCTGAGAAACTCAGTATGTCCAAGTGAGTTCCAGTGTATGACACGTTTCCATCCATAGTCTCATTTGCCCATTATGACAACCCAGGGATGTAATTAGCTCGATTTTGAGGAATTGGAACTGGAAGCTCAGAGAGAGGGAGTGGCTTTGCCCATGCTCACATTCCTGATAAGGGGTAGAATCAGAAACATGGGGGGAAGAGCAGGGCCTTATCTGTATTGCTGACAAATTCATCCCTAGGACCTTGGAGTGAGTGAATGCTTCCTTCTGTGCGGTGAAAGCCTGTGTGGGGAGGCTGGGCCAAGTGCATGTGAAGCTTTGGGCCCCAGATCAGCAGGGACCAGGACCTTTAAAGGAAAAAGCCAGTCTCTTCTCTGTTTTATCCTTCACGACAGGAGAGAAACGAAACCTCAGGTAAAGCAGGCTAGGCATTGAGAGAACTTCTTAACTTGGGATTTCTCCATGCTGAAACTACTGGGGAAGTTAAGAATGATTCTTTCTGAAAGCATGCTGGAATTAGACAGACCGGAGGTCATCGCCATTTGTTCTGCCACCCCACCTTTCCATAAATAACAGTAGCTTTATGGGCTGGTGAATTCTAGCCTTGGCATTTGAACAGACATATCCCTAAGGGAGCCTATGTTAACATGTCTGGAGAAATGACCATACGTGATCTGAAAAGGCTTCCTAAGAGATTCTGAGTCTCATTAGGTGCCTGTCATCTCCCACTAGACTTGAAGCTTCACTTGGACATGAATTTTTGTCTCTTACTTATTCTTGTATCTAGCTCCAAGAGCAGGGCCTGGCACTAAATATTTGTTGGATGAAATAAACAAAGGATAAAGGTATCCTATTAAAGGCATCTTCTCGAACTGAGGTTAACTGAAACATAGAGTCCTTGGTGTCGCTCAGACACTCATTGGCTTACAGGGCTGGACGGATGACCTTTGCATCCAGGGTCTTGTAGGATAAGTGAGGGACCTAAGGCCTCTCTCACTGTGAGGAGGTTGGGATCTCCCCAGGCTCCAGCCTGGCACATTGCCCTGCCGCTCCCTACTCTAGGGAGCACTGAGGCTTATTCTGTTCACACCTCCTTGCTGAGCGGAGTCTCTTTGGTCATCAGCTTGGCTAGGCAGCGAATTTCTCTCAGCTGTGCCCATGTACACGTGGGATGGCTCTTGTTTGACTTGCCCTTTTAAAAACAACTTGAGCATGTTGAGGTTTCCTGTTGATCGGGGGCAGCCAGAGGCTGTGACCCAACAGGGAATTGTCTGCCAATCCTGACTCACTCAAGCTCCAGTTTTCTGTGTGTGAGCAAACAGTGACAGCAGCCTGGCTCAGGGGCAGCTGGCTGCCGTCCTGTGGCTGGCATGGCACTCGAGCCTGGGAGGCTGGACCGCCCAGCTTCAAGGGTCATGGCATTAGGGTCAGGTGGGCCTTTGGAGCTTGCAGTATTAACAAAACCCTGCTGGCTTTGAGCGGAGACTCTTTGGGAAGAATTCCGAAAGTTGACAACGATTACCCAAGTAGACAACTAGAAAAGTACGCCGAAAAAGAAGTATGTTCATGGTTCTCTTCAATAAGCTTACCTTTGTCTTTTTTGAAAAAAAAAATTTTTAATTGATTTTTAGAGGGAGAAAGCAAAACATCGATGTGAGAGCAGAACATCAGCTGGCTGCCTTTGACATGGAACGGCTGCCGTCTGCATGCCCCTTACCAGGGGTATGAGTCTACAACCCAGGCATGTGCCCTGACTGAGAATCAAACCAGCAGCCTTTTGGTACATGGGACGATGTCCAACCAACTGAGCCACACCGGTCAGAGCCACCCTTGCCTTTTTCTTTATTTGTTTATCATTCACTGAGTACCTTCCAGATACTACGTGGGTTCCTCCACCTGGAAGAAATCATGGTCTAGTAAGGAAGACCAAGAGGTCCCCTGATACTTACAAATGCTGCATTCAGGACAGGGTTGTGCCCACTGCTGTGCGAGTGTCTGCTGAGCTCCATCTGGGGGCCTGGATGGTTCACGAAGATGGCAGGGGCCATTGCTCCCTCTTTAGAGAGGCAGCTTAGTGTAGAGTGAGTTCATGATGTGGCTCCATCACCTGCCAGCTGAGTGATCTTGAATGAGACAGTCTTTCTATGCCTTAGTGTTTTTCATTTGTAACATGAGGATAATGATAAGTGATAATAACCCTATAGAATTTTTGTGAAGATTAAATGAGTTAGTCTATGCAAAAGCATTTATTTAGAACGATTCCTGATATTTGCTAAGATCTGTGTGTGGATTGGGAGCTGGGAAGTGGATGGTGCTTGTCTGATGGGCTGCCACTGCTGGAGAGGAGCTGGGGGGTGTCCTCCCCTCTTCATTAGCCTCCTCATTGAGAGCGGAAAGGACTCTTTCTCCAGGGGCCCTTCTGATCCTGTTGAGACCTTCAGGGATCCGAACTCTGATGGAGACCCAAGCTGAGGAGCAGTATCTGTGTCCAGTAGCAGACGTCTCGGGGGAGATGGGGGCTTGTTAAGGAGACACATCAAAGGGCTGGAGTGTATATTTGGGGGCGACTTCAGGAACTGTTGGCTGGAGCTGCTTTGTGCCAGCTCATGAGGACCCATCATTAGCGTCACTTCCCAGCTCCTCACTCAGTGACATCACCCTGATAGCCTGGAATCAGCCTTAGTAGGAATATTTATACTGTGGAACCTGGCAAGTGCTACAAATCTGTGCTTTCTCCCCAGAGAGCGATGGTGAATTTAGCAGCACACCACTGGTCTTTCTGTCTCTAGTTGGCAGGTGTGAACTCCCGGGATGCTCTTGCCATCACAGAACCGGCTTCTGCTGGCAGTCCCGGGGCCTCTGGGGTTGACTTGGGTAGAGGGGCCTGCTGTTGGCCAGGAGCCGCTCTTTCCCCGAGGACAGCTGTGAAGGTGCATTACGTGAATCGAATGCTTTTGAGAGTCTCACAGGAAGGAGCCACTGAGCTCTCCGGGATTAAAACACGATGCCTCTGGCGGTCAGGCCTCTCACTGCCGTTTTCTCTTCTTTTTCTTGCCGTAGGTCTCAGTCAGTCTCTCCACCTCCAGTTCTCTCCCCACCAAGGAGTCCCATCTACCCCCTCAGTGATAGTGAAACGGCAGCCTGCAGGTACCCCAGCCGCTCCAGCTCCCGGCTGCTCCTCAAGGACTGGCACCCCCGTGAGCCTTCACCTCCAAACCCTCAGGCTTCCTCCCCAGACACTTCTTCACCACCCACTTGTCCCCTCAAGGCCACCAGCTTCAGTTATTTGGACGGAAGCCCTTCAGTGTGCAGGAGAGAGGACCAGAAGGAGAATGTGCTGGGGGGAGGCCAGGATGTAGAGGGAGTAGCTGCTTGCCTCCCCCTTGCCCACAGCACTCCGTCCCTGGGATCAGCCTCCAACCCACGGAGCATCTTTCAGAACCGCACTGGCACCCGTGCCCACAGCCTGGGCATCCGGGAGAAGATTTCAGCATGGGAGGGTCGCCGAGAGACTTTGCCCAGGATGAGCACGTGTGGAGAGAAGCGGGAGGGCTCTGGGGGCGAGTGGGCGGTCAGTGAGGGCTGCCCCAGTGTGGGCTGTCCCAGCGTCGTGCCGTCCCCCTGCAGCTCAGAAAAGACCTTTGATTTCAAGGGCCTCCGGAGGATGAGCAGGACCTTCTCCGAGTGTTCCTACCCTGAGACCGAGGAGGAAGGAGAGGCACTCCCTGTCCGGGACTCTTTCTACCGGCTGGAGAAATGGCCAGGCCGGGGTGAGCCCAGTGCCTTCCTCAGGGGGCACGGCAGCAGGAAGGAGAGCTCAGCAGTGCTGAGTCGCATCCAGAAAATTGAACAGGCCCTGAAGGAGCAGCCAGGCCGGGGGCTCCCCCAGCTCCCCAGCAGCTGCTACAGTGTAGACCGAGGAAGAAGGAAGACTGGGACCTTGGGCACCTTGGAGGAACTGACGGGGAGCGCGAATGTGAGCGCTGGCAGCCGGGCAAGAGGAGTGGCTGGAGTTGCAGGGGAGGCAGGCCCACCCCTAGAGAGGGAAGGCAGTGGCTCCACAAAGCCAGGGACCCCGGGAAATAGCCCAAGCTCCCAGCTGCTGCCATCGAAGAGCTCCCCTGATTCCGCTGTGAATCCTGTCCCCAAACCCAAGCGCACCTTTGAATATGAGGCTGACAAGAACCCTAAGAGTAAGCCAAGCAATGGTCTACCTCCTTCGCCCTCACCTGCTGCTCCACCTCCCCTGCCCTCCACCCCAGCCCCACCAGTCACCCGGAGACCCAAGAAGGACATGCGTGGTCACCGCAAGTCCCAGAGCAGGTAACGCATGGTCCTGGCATGATGGCTTTCTTTCCAATGGAGGATGCAAAAGCAGATTGTAGTCAGGGTCAAAGTCAGTTGTGATTTTATAAGTTCTGAAGCACCAGATGATTGTCAGGTGGTAACGTGAGCCAGCAGAAAAAGAGATTGTTCTACTCTTGCTGGAGGAGGATACTGAAATGTGGGCGGGGAGGCTGGAGGGGGAGGGGTTGGGGTGGGAATGCTGCTTCCAAATGCCGGTACTGAACATGCTGGCTGGGTTTGGCCTTTGGAGTAGAGTTGGGCTGTGTCTGGGCCCCACTGAAACTTGTTCCATGTTCTTCGGGAAGGTAAGGCCACCTTACTTTTAGATCGAATAGACAGGCCCTAGAAGACCTGTAGGACTTTAGCCTCATGACTACTTGAAGTGCCAGCACTCAAAAGTTAGTTCTTTGAGTGCATCATTATCTGAAGACTGCATGTTATTATTAACACATCTTAGTGGCCCGGTGCATGGATTCATGCACACTGAAAGGAAATTAATTAGAAACCAGACTTGGGACAACAGTGCCCCAGTAATAACATAACCCACGGCCGAAGGTGGAATTGCATGGCCCTGAGAGGAATTGGGCTCCTTCCTCTCTGGTTCCATGGTGCATTACCTGAGAACCGCCACTGCCAAGTCACCACAGCTTGGCAGCTCCTGCGTTGAGTGTCTGCCCCCTGATGGTCAGTGCACATCATATGTACCGGCTGGTTGGACAGTTGGCCCATCAGACGGTCATTTAGCCTTTTATATAGAGAGATACTATTGACACCTTTAACATGATTTCCTCTTCCCTGAGGGCTACATGGCCATATGAAAACCTGGGCATGTATGAAGAGGGGATCCTTGGATCCTGAAGGGAAAAGGAGTGAAAGAACATTTCACCTACTTCTTGGCCATGTTTAAGAATGACCTCTCCTGAGACTCACATTGTTTTCCTGTTCAGTCTCAGCATTCCTGACCCTGACTACCCAGGCCACCATCACCATTATGGTGACTTGGGCATTGGAGCTATTGGAGTTGGTAAAAGCTGGGAGGCATCTTAGTCTCTGACTTGGAGTAGACTGTGAGCCAACTTCCTTTGGAAGGCCTATGTTCCTACCCTCAGCCTTTCTCCTCTAACCCAAAGTCAGATGGGCACCCAGGTTTGCTTCACTTGTAGGAAGTCTTCAATCCAACCCCATATTTTAGGCTTCATCCAGCACGTCCTATCTCATAGAGAACCTTTCCCGCCATGTGCAGGGAGGAAGATATCACAGAGGTTCAGACCCATGAGTCACAAGAGCCAAGAATAATCCCATGTTTTGGCCCACCCACATGCTCACTGGCTCTTCAAGTCTTTAACAGCTCTCTAAGAGTGCTTGCTTTGTCTATTCACCCACCTCTATAAACACTACCTAGTTAGAGCCTGCTTGTGCTGGTCAAGAGGATACCAGGGCAAATAAGACAAGGTTCTTCCACTCGAGGAGCTCATGGTCTGGTGCAGGAGACAGAGGCACGAATAAATCATAGATGCTGTGCCACACGCCATGGCCCATGTCGTGGGACCTGAAGAGACCTAGAGGGAGAGGCATCTAAATTAGCCTGGAGAGCAAGGGAAGCCTCCTCATGGGGTTGCTGAGCTAAATTGAGAGCAGCAGAAAGCAGTGAGCTAGGTGAAATAAGGCGGTGGGGAGATGGTAGATCAGCCTGGAGGTTTTACACATACTCCCATGCTTGTTACATTTATATACAATAGATACACATACACCATATATGGTGGACTCACTTCATATAAGAATTAACTTGGCAAATTTAAATCTGTGCGCTTGGGGGGGGGGGGCGGAAGGGGGGAAAATGGTTCATAAAGTATAGGCTGTTTCATTTGCCTTTCCACACAGTAGGCATATTCCCCTGAGGAGCATGAAATGGTAAGTTTGTATCTGTTGTGCAGGTATGATTCTTGTGTTTAACATATTTTTTAAAAATATATTTCTTCTCGTATTCAAACAGAGAAAAATAAATCTGGTGGAGAAACTGACTATATTAGTCTTAATGAAAGACAGTGTGTTGGCCTTTGACATGGTACCTTTCTGAGGGATTTTCATGATTTATGTCTTATTTGCTGACTTGAGAACTACTGGCCTAAGATATTGACATCACTATATATAGAGAGTGTCCCCCCAAAATGTCTATACACACTTTGAATAATTATAAAGACAGTGTTTATTAAAAATACATTTCATTTTCAAAATTGAGCTTCAGCTGTGTGTATACATTTTTGGGGGGCACCCTGTATTAATGAAAGCTTGGTCTCAGACCAGTCGTGGTCTAAGGGGCAAAATCCAGGAACCACTGCCCTCAGCCATTGGATATTAACTGTTGAGAAGTCTGGGCCGGAGACAGAGATTTGGGGGTCATCATGGTAGAAATGGTAATTAGGGGGATGGCCATCAATATCTGGCCCCCAAGAGTGCCAAGTTAGCAAGGGTCCTGAAAACAGAACCCTCAGAGACCCTGGCATTTGAAAGGTGAGTGGAAAAGGTGATCCTTCACAAGAGCCTGAAAAGTAATTGCCAGAGAGGCCCTTGAAAACTAGGAGGGACAATGTTGTAGAGATGAGGGGAGGCAGTGGCAGCGTCGAGTGTCAGTTATGTCAGGAGCTGCAGAGCAGCCAGGCAAGCTGAGCACGAGATGTAGCCTGTGGGACACTTTTAGTCCTTCACTTGCACCCCAGGATTCTTAGCAAGAGTTCTTCATTAAACAAGAGAGAAAGGACTTCATTGGCTGAAAGGTCTAACGGTACCTAAAAAAAGAGGGAGGTGTTCGTGGGTAAAAGGAGGGATTCAATGAGTGCCTTGCCTTCTCTCCCTCCCAGGAGCCTGCTGGTGACCTGCCTTAAAGAGGGAGAGAATGCAGCTGGGGTCAAGTCTTAGATGGGGGAAGTGCCTCCCCAATGAAGGAGAGGAGTACAGAGTACTGTGGCTCATGGTGTCTGGGGTGCAAACATACTGTGATTTTGAAATTCTACAGTAGAGGAGGTGATGTGGGGGTTGGAACTGAGCTAGTGAGTAACTGCAGGGGAGCTGGGTCTTGGAAGTAGCTTCTGGCTTCAGATTGCCCTCCTACTTCCACCTCAGAAGTGTTGTGGTTGGTTTTGAGGGCTCAGCACTTCCTGTTCCAGCAAACCACCTACCACCAACTATTTCCCCAACCCCCAAAACAACCTGGGACTCACCCATCCAGTGTTGAGCCCTTACTGGCTGCTCAGTGCAGGAGCACTTGGAAGGGTGCTTACCTGATGTGAGACTCTGAAGGCAGGTGCTTCTCAAGGAGGCTATTCTGAAGGCCCAGAGGCCCAAGTCAAAAGCTCAGAGCCTGCAGTCAGACATCCTGGGTGAGCCCTGCCTCTGCCACTTCATCTCCCTGAGCCTCCATCTCCTCATGGCACAACACCTAGTAGCAGCGCTGTGAGATAAGTCAGGCAGCCTTTTACCTGTGTTGTCATCACTGGTGTTATTTGCAGTCCCCCAGGCTGGGGCCTCTCAGACCTTCTAGTTCTTCACTTGGATAGAAAGTTTGGTTCTGTCTTGGTGCTTTGCTCAGTAG
Source organism: Myotis davidii (assembly GCF_000327345.1). Lineage (NCBI taxonomy): Eukaryota > Metazoa > Chordata > Mammalia > Chiroptera > Vespertilionidae > Myotis > Myotis davidii. The sequence goes on from NW_006290441.1 coordinate 3,046,430, forward strand.
CTGGTCTTGGGAGGAGGACATCTGGTCTTTGCTGTTGCCCATGGCCGTTCGCCAACAAGGCAGTAGGAATCTAGCTCAGCTGGAATGACTCTCATTCTTGTTATCCACAGAAAATCCTTTGAGTTTGAGGATGCATCCAGTCTCCAGTCCCTGTACCCCTCTTCTCCCACTGAGAATGGTACTGAGAGCCAACCCAAGTTTGGATCCAAAAGCACTTTAGAAGAGAATGCCTATGAAGACATTGTGGGTAAGCAGTGGCCCGGGCGGCAGGTGGGGTTGCCTCTGAGGGCTGCAGCAGAACATGAACAGGAGGGGGACACTCTAGGTTCTGCTTCGTCAGCTGTGGGCAGTCAGGGTCCAGCTTCTGGGACCTCCCAAGGAAATGGTCTTCAGAGGAAGTAGCTTAGCAAGGACTGGGCAGCTGAGAGAGGAAAGCCTGGAATGAACGAATCAACTGAAACCCAAGAGGTTTCTGGGACCACAAAAGGGGGAAAACCACATGATAACTTTCTTTTATTTCTGGAAGGCCTGAGAGTCCAACCTTAAAGCCCCTCCTTAGCTTTGTGTCCTTAGGCAAATCCCGTAACTTTTCTGAGGCCTCTGTTTTCTCAAACATGATGATGTTATGGCAACCACAAAAATAATAGTAATGATACTTCATGGGATTACTGTTGGGATTAAATGAGGTTAAATATGTACCGAAGCACCTCCTCAAGTGAAAACCCCCAAGATTTCCCTCTGCTTGCGGGCTAACCAGTTCAGCCGGCCCCAGTTTCACAGAGGCTGGCAGACTCCCGGGTCACAGGCACAGGACTTGATCACTCACCGCACAGCAGCAGCAGGAGCCGTGTGTTCCATGGTTGCCCTGTTCCCACATCCCACAGGGCAGTGGAGAGGAGGTCCAGGTAGAGGCAGCACCCACAGTTTTAGGAAACCCCAGTCTCTTTAAGGGGCTGCTTGCAGACCTGCCCATCAGGAGACATTATCCTTATTGCTCTGGTCAGGAATCCACTCTGCCTCTGCCCTGGAGGCAGACCATTCCTGTCTTCCAAGACTGTTTGCTGTTCAAACATCTTTGAGAAGATAGTCTGCAACCATTAATTCCTCTTCCTCAGAAGGTCAGGAATGTAAGACAACTCGGCGAATTTTCCGCCGACAGCTGGGAGGACTTGGTGCTGGCAAACTTGTGGTTGAGGGTCAGTAAAAACCCAATAATCTAGGCTGGGTTGGGTTTACTTTTGGCATTCACTTTAATTCTGGACTCGTTCTCTTTGGGGGAGGCGGGCTTTAACTCAGCTCAAGTAAAGTGTGTGTCCCGGGGAAGTGGCCTACTCTCTCATCTCTTTCTCCTCTCTCTGTCTCTCATCCCTCTCTCCTCTTTCTGTCTCTGATCTCTCTCATCTTTCTCATCTTTCTCTCCTATCTCTGTCTCTGTGTCTTTCATAGGCCTTGAAGCTGGAGGGGACATAGTCTTAGTTAACACATTAGAGAGAAGGGGCCCCAGTGGAGAACCCTCTAGTCTCTCATAAGACTGTGGGATCTTGCCCTAACCGGTTTGGTTCAGTGGATAGAGCGTCAGCCTGTGGACGCAAGGTTCCCAGGTTCGGTTCCAGTCAAGGCATGTACCTTGGTTGTGGGTACATCCCCAGTAGGCGGTGTGCAGGAGGCAGCTGATCGATGTTTCTAACTCCCTCTCCCTTCCTCTCTGTAAAAAATCAATAATAAAAAAAAAAAAGACTGTGGAATCTTAGGAAAAGAGAACCACCTATTCCCTCTTTGATCTGAGCCATCGGGCTCATCCTTTTCTCCTTAGAACTTGCTGGGCCAGCATTTCTGGGGCAACAGCTACAGTGATCAAGATCCACATAGGCACTGCTTTCCCAGGAACGGAAGTGATTAGCATGTAGCCATCAAAAATTAGGTCATAACAGGAAGGCTGTGGGAGTGAAATCCCTCCAACAGCAAAAGGGCTCAAGGAGGGAGGCTTCTTCCCTCGCCACTGGGAAAAAGCTCTGTACACACGGGTCACCCAGCCTTTGGGGTCAAGAGCTGTGGGGATCAGAGGCACAACCCCACCTCCCTCCCCACCTCAGCTGCAGAATGAATTCCTATTTCCTCTTGTTTGGAGTAAATTGTAATGTCATTGCTGCCCACGGCGCTTGTGGCTGCCGCCCTGGGCAGAGGAGGCTCTGCCCACACTGGTCCTCACTGTTCTCTCTTTGAGAAGCTTCACAGTCCTTCTGTGCCGCCCAGGGATTTCAGGTGGGGGGATGTTCTTGTAGAACAGAACTGAAGTGAGAGAAAGGGACGCTTTAACCATTTGAACTGTCCGGAGATCCATGATTCTAGGACTCTGGTTGGGGTTGTTTGGGAGCAGTATCTGTTGGTGTGTGTGTTCGTGTGTGTGTTCGTGTGTGTGTTCGTGTGTGTTCGTGTGTGTGTGTGTGTGTGTGTGAGAGAGAGAGAGAGAGAGAGAGAGAGAGAGAGAGAGAGAATTTTGCAGCCACTTTCCTGAGCAGCAGAACTGTTCTCGGGCCTTCTTAGGTCAGATTAGAGAGAAGAGGAAGAAGGAGGTAAGTGTTTCTGGGGTTGGGCCTCCTCGCCGAGTAAAGGGGACTTTATGCCACTTTGAGAGGTGGCATGAGGAGGCAAGACAACATAGGAGCGGCCTGGATACTTCTTGGACGGATGATTTAGAACCAGTGTCAGGGCTGGCATGGGCTGGCATTGGAGCTGGGGCATGCTCCTTAGCTGCTCACCAGCTTCTGGATCTTGGGCACCTGCGTAGAGAGTTGAGAGAGATAGTGTGGGATGGAGGGTGAGGAATGGCCCAGGCACCTGGGTTTTGCTTCTGCCCTGTGGGGTGGGGTCGGTTCCAGGTCTGTAGCTACTTCAGTCCCATTCTCCTTCTTTGTAGCTCCCACGGCAGCCGGGTCTGAATTTGTGGACCTGACCAGGGAGGCTAGAGGGAGCTTTCTCTCTCTCAGACTCTGGTTGATTCATCCCTTTCTCCATCCCTGGAGACAGGATCAGGGATTTGGAGCCTCAGCCAGAAGCTCTAGGGGGCCCTGTTTCTGAACTCTGAGTGTCAGTTTCACTTTTGCCTCAGATTGACCAGTGCCTCTGATTTCCCAGAAGCCTCTCTGTTCTGGGCCCAGTCTGTGCTATGTGAGGGTCTGGTTCTGGTTCTGTTTGGGTTACCCAGCTCTCGTGCTGCCTGACCTGCAGAGGGACAGACGAAGCTCTGTGAGGGGTGTATGGCATGGGGCTGTGAGGGAAGAGCACCCAGACTAAGCCTCCACCTTGGGGAGCAGCCATTGGACTGGGCTCCTGGTCTGTGAGGGACTGAGGGCCATTTGGCCCAGAGGCTGCCTGTCTTCTCTGTGAGCAGTGGGCTTGAACCGGGGCCTTGGGAGTTTGCTGGCCCCCTCCCACACCAGAGGGGACGCCTGGGGAACTGCTGAGGTTCATCCCGCTGACTTCAGTAGTGGGGTTCAAAAGCAGAGTGACTGCCTCCCTGCTTCCTGGGCTGTTCATTCTCACCTGTCCAACTTGACCTCTGCCCCGGAAGATGCTGCTTTTCTCCAAAGCCTTGTCATCATTTGCTTTCTGAGCCCGACACTTAAAAATGCACCCGAGGAAGCCGCTTGTTAGGGAGTTATGTGGAGTGGCCTGGGCGCCTGACCAGGGAGCCCGGGCTGCCTTCCTGCAGAGATTCCCACTCCTGTCAGCTCGCTGGGGCTGAGGGAGCGTTTCCAGGAACTTGAGTGGGTGGGAGCTGGGGACAGGCTGGCCAGCCTGCCTGCAAAGCCCTCTAAGACTCCGCTCTCCCTCTGCCCTCTTTTCTCCTTTGTCCCCAGGCTGGGAAGCAGTAAGGCTCAGAGTGGCCCTGACAGTATAGAGGCTGCAGCCCAAGGCACAGCCCAGGGAACAGTGTGCCAGGCAGGTGGGAAATGGTGTCCAGGCTGGGTGGGTGGGTAACACTGGCCCCTTGGAGCTCCCATCCGATGTGCTGTGCATTGTGGAGGGAGTCGGGCCCTAAACCTGGCCCTCTCTTCACTGTGTGTGAGCAAGAGGGTGTGGGGACGGAGAAGCGGAGAACCGGAAGAAACAGCTGGTTGGAACCCAGAGAGGTAGATGCGGAGGGAAGCAGCAGACCCAGGGCCCTAGTCATGGGTGTGGTCCAGGAAGCTTAGGATTCTCTTTGGAGAAATTCTCAGTGCCTGTGCATATACATGCATGTGTGAGCGCATGCACACACACACACACACACACACACACTCCTTCCCTAACTGGTTCTTCCAGTTGGGTGTGTGTAGGGAGGGGGGTGCTGGCACATTCGGTTAATAACCAGAGGAGCTGTGGGGAGGAGTCGGGGCTAGGCCGGGTGGGGCTGGGCTCTTCCTTCCAGAGGATCTCTGTGAGACGTTTGGGCTCTGACAAGTCCTTTTAAAAGAGCTCAAAGCAGAAATTCTTGGCCATGCCCTTGTCCCTTATCTCATCAGCTAAGCTGGGAAGGGTTGAGACCTCTGGCTTCCCCAGCTGGGCTTGAGGAGAGGAGATGGGGTTGCTCAGGGCCAGGCCTCCAGGGAAGAAAGCCACCTCTTCTACCTCCCCCAGGGCAGGGTGGGGCCGCAGCAGGGAAGTCAGGGCCGGAATGCAGGTAGAAGCCTTGCAGTCTGCCCCGCTGACTGCATCCTAAACTTCATGTTCCTCCACTCAGGCCTAGCTTCGCTGGCCTGGCTGTGGCTCTGCTCCCCTAAGGAAGTTCGAAGCCTTATTCTCCATCCTCCTCCTCCCCCAGCTTGGAACTACTGCTTTGACAGTTAACTTGCTCTCAGCAGGTTCACATTAGTGGCTCTGGGATTCAGGGCCTGCTTGGTCTCTGCATACCCCCACCCCTGGCACCCTGACTCCTGGGGAGATGATAGGAGTATCTCTGTGATTTAGCTCCAGAGGGCAGCCAGGGACAGTGTAGCAGCCGAGAGGAGCAGGTGAACGAGGGCTGTGACGGGCCCAAGCCAAGGCCGGGGAGGCAGGGCTTGGGCTGGGGCCAGCGGTCGTTTCCTGGAGAAATGATTAGCGTCCTGGTTATATCAGACAGGAAGTTAAGCATTGCTGGAGACGAAGAGGCTGATCTGAGGACTAGGCAGGTAGGAGGAGCAGGCATGTGAGGCTTTCCTGAAATTTTGTTTCCAGAGGCGAGACTCGTGTCGAGAACCTGGCGTTCCCACTGATGTGCGTCAGTGTCGTACATCTCTTCCTTCCTTGGGCCTCCGTCCCCTACATCTGTTTTTGTTTGTTTGTTTTTCAGGTTTGGGTTTTGTATCAATGTTAAAAGCTCTGATTCTGGGGAAAGAAAGAAGGGAGAGGAGGAGGGAGGGAAGGAGGGAGGGAGAAGGGAAGGATGGAGGAAAAAAGGGATACATGTCATGGCGCTCAGAAACTATTAGGAAATCCAGAAACATCTATCTAAAGCATGGGTTTTTTAAGAAATTATTCTTCAGTTACAGTTGACATAGAATATTATATTAGTTTCAGATGTACAATATAGTGATTAGACGTTTATATACCTTATGAAGTGATCACCCCATCAGTCTAGTGCTCATCTGACACCGTGCATAATTATTACAATATTATTGATTATATTTCCTATGAAAGCAGCAGTCCTTAATGGGGGGGGGCGAGCAATTTCCCCTCCCTCTGTCCCTCCCTCCCTTCTTTCCTGTCTTCTCTCCCATTATCCATTCGCCCACCCACCCTTCCATTTGCTCAGGAGACATTTTTGGTTGTTACAACTGAGGGGATGCTGCTGTCCTCTAGTGGACTGAGGTCAGGGTTGCTGCTAAACATCCTGCAAACATGCACGTACAGGACAGTCCACCACGACAAGAATTATCCAGCCCAAACGTCCGTAGTTTGGAGAAGCACTGATTTAAAGGAGTTGAGACAGTTCGCACTGTAGGTTGGGGATGACGACAGGGCTCTGGCTGATCCTCTGGCCCAGGGCAGCGTGGGTGTGATGAGCTTGGAGGAAGTGCTCTTCCTGTCCCCCTCTCACAGTGGTGCTCTGGTCTCCTTTCGCCAGATCAAACGACTGCCCTGGCATTCGCTGACCCTTGACCCCCACACCTCTCTGCTCCAGGAAGTGTGCTGGAGAGGGGCCAAGAAGTAGAGTCTACCCTGACTCCTCCTGAGTGCCCACAGTGGGGTGGCAGGAGACAGCTTGCAGGGGGTGCCAGGTTTACTATTTGGCTCCCTGAGGCAGGGTTGCCGGGCCAGCTCTGCTTAGTCAGGGCTCTGGAATGGAGACAAGTCATTTTCATACCATGACTGTGTTACAGGAAAACGGCTGCTCAATTGCTGGGACGCTGCTGGTGTTGGGAATCACTTAATCTGGTCCCCAACCTTTTCTTGACCCATCTTAGACTCGCACTACAGAGACTTGTGCTGCTCCCCGGGCAGTCTTATTAGCTCCCCGGGCAGTCTAGTGTCGGCCTGCAGAAGTCTTCCATTCACACGTCCCCTCCCTCCTCCTCTCCCGCACCTCTCAAAGGCATTTCCTAAATTCATTGTGGTTTTTCTTGATAGTAGTAAGTAGCTACCGTGATAGGGCGGATCTTGACTTTGGAAACGGAGAAATTGGTAAGCATATGGGGATTGCTTTTTCTCCTGCATCCTAGCCTCAGAAAGCTGGTGTTCCCGTGGCCCTGGTTTCTAGCCCTTCTGCTCCCCGAGAAGGGGTCTCGGAACTCCGTTGGGGCATGAGGTGAGCCCGGGCCTCCATGGGGCTGGTTGGTCACCCAGACTCAGTCCTGCTGCTGAATAGAGGAGCTGGAGTGAGCCCCACCCTCACCACGTGTGCTGCCTCAATGCCTCATTCCGGCCACTGGTGCCTAGGTCCCTGGTCCCATGTGGTGGTGTTGATAATGGAAGGGAGCAGAGGGCTGTAGTCGCTCACAGTCCACACGGACTGTGGTTCTGGCGGGACGGACCTGGGGTATAGCATTGCATTTTAGAAAAGCCCAGGCATGTGTCGGAGGGAAAGGGGCAGGAGGGTATGGCTTCTGGGAAGAGGTTGCTCTTCAAGGGCAGAGGCTGTGCTTCGGACTCTGAGATTCCCTGGTCCTCCCCCTACAGTGCCGGCTGCCAGCTATTGGAGAACCCCCACCCCCACCCCTTCGGCCCAGGCTCCTTTCAAGCCTCTCCCGCCTCTCCTGGGTCATGCAGGAGACCTTATTCCCAAAGGGGAGCGAGGGCCTTCTCTTTTCTGCCGAGCTCAGCAGTACAGGAAATGGAGTGGCACGGTGTCAGGGCAGTTCATTGAGTAAATAGTCACGGCGCGTCACTACTTGCTAATCTCTGTGTGGGGCTAGGGTTCCCTCAGTGGACCAGACAGAAGAACAGTCCAAAAGGAGTTGCCGAGCAGTGCAGTGGGTGAGAGCGAGGCCGGGGAAAGCCCGGCGCCCTAGGGTTCTTTAGAGTCCCTCGAAGCCCATCCCCTCAAAGTGGGTCCTCGGGGAGCAGCCAGTGAAGGGACAGCCTTGTGACCTCTCCAAGCCTCTCCTACCTTGGACTGTGCATCTCTGGGGCTTGCACAGCAGAGGGACGGGAGCCAAGGAGAGGCGCCTGGTGTTGGCGCTGTCGGCTGGCCGGGCACAGGCAGGGGTGGCTGAGCCAGTCTTGTGCAATCCCTGAATTTATAAAACAGAGGCCAGACAAGGCTGAGCTGAACTGGGGGTGGGGGGTTCAGCTTCTGGACTGGGAGCCAGGATCTGTTTGTAGCCTCCCACTGCAGACGGGGCGCTGCATGACTCATGAGCCGAAGGGCCAGGCAGAAGCCATTCTCTTTGGTTCACAGGAATTCTGCTTGTTTATTTGTGTGAGAGAGAGCGTGCGTGCTTCCTTCTTCCTTCTCCCCCTCTCTAACCTTTCCTCCTCTGCAGGAGATCTGCCCAAGGAGAATCCATATGAGGATGTGGACTTAAAGAGCCGCAGAGCGGGACGAAAATCCCAGCAACTGTCAGAGAATTCCCTGGACTCTCTGCACAGGATGTGGAGTCCCCAGGACAGGAAGTACAGCAACCCGCCCACTCAGGTAACGGCAGCCGGACTTGCGCCTGCAGGTCAGCACGCGGGCCACCGTGGGGGCCTGTCCTACCCAGGCTGGGCCTGTTTCCACCGGCTTTTCCCCTCCCCAGTGCTTGGCAAAGGATGTGACCTCAGTCAGGAGAGAGCTCTGCACTCAGGGACTGTGGCATGTTGAGGCCCTTGGGGACAATGGAGACAGGCTCTTAGGGCATCCTGTCCGACTGCCGTCCTTTCCCCACTAGAGCTCTGAGCTGCCCAACTAAGGCAGGAGTCCCTGTGGTCTGCTGGCTTATCATTTTCCTCCCCACCCCCTCCTGTGGGAAGCAGGAAGGCAGGGCACTGGTTGAGCCTTGGCATTCTGCAGCGCTGGCAGAAATGACCTCAGTACTGGCACTTGGGGGGCCAGGCACAGGTCCAAGAACCAGATTTGAGAGCTAGCCAGGTGTCCACGAGACCTGGAGCCACTCCTGTTGGAGGGAAGAAGAATGAATCGCCCAGGAATGGACTGAAAGAGGGCAGAATGAGAAGGGTGAAGGGTCAAAGGAGGCCCTCAGACTTAGCTCCTTCTGGCCTTGTCCAGGTGGTGGGCAGGAGGCAGGAGAATTAAGGTGCTTTGGACCTACCCTGGCATCTGTAATTCTCCATGCAAATGGAGGGACCTGTGTGTGTGTGTGTGTGTGTGTGTGGGAGAGAGAGAGAGAGAGAGAGATAATGATATGAGAAAGAGACATCCATTGGTTGACTCCTGCATGCGTTCTGACCGGGGCTGGGTATGGAACCTACAATGCAGGCACATGCCCTTGATCAAGACTCGAACCCATTACCCTTAAGTGCTTTGGCTGACTCTCTTACCACTGAGAAACACTGGCCAGGGCTGGAGGGACCTGAATATTTTTAACATTGTCTAGAGAATATAAAAATGATTTCTTCTGACTGGAATAATGTGACTATTTTTATAAAAGATTTACCTTCTAATGTGCTTCCATTGAATGTGTATCGCCTGACTGATTGGGTGGGAAGGAAAGAGGAATTGAGGGGCGGGGAGGAAGGAGGACGTGGTGAGGAGGGATGAGAGGCGGTGCCAGACCCACACAGCAGGTGGGAGGCAGGCCGAGTTTGCAGGGGGTGCTGCCTGGCAGTGAGAGGGTCGCTGAGAGGAAGGCCGCCGGACTGTAGGGTAGCGGTCTAGACGGAGGGAGGCAGAAAGCGGATCAGGGCTGTGAGGGAACCACCTGGCCATGAGGCCGGCCTTGCTGGGCTTTGGTGGTCAGAGCACTGTGCTGCCCCTAGAATACGTGAGCAGGGCCAGGCTGGCACGTAGACTGTGGCCTCTACTGGATCGGGCTGCGGGGGAGGATTGGCTGCAGCGGCCTGGCTCAGTAGAGAGCAAAGTCCAAGGCTAAACCTTGTCCCAGAGCTCAGGGGAGCCCCCAGAGTTCCCGGTTGGCCTTTTTCCACTCAGATGACAGCCCCGTTTTCCTAGCCTCTGCTTTCTTTATTCTGGCAGAATTCCTTAGCTTCCTTTGTGGAAGCGAGCATCTAATCTAGCCCTGATTAGCAGCTACGGTCTGGAAAGAGGAAACCCCAGAGGGTGGAAGTCTCAGGGTGGGATTCTGGGAGCCGGGATGCCATCCTGTGGCTGCCAAGTCCAGGCCCCAGCAGAGGGTGCTGGCCAAGGCTTCTGTGGTGAGCCCCTCACCCACTGTGTCTCCCCCATGCCAGCTCTCCCTGAAACCAGGCAGCCAGACCTTGCGCAGTGGAAACTGGTCGGAAAGGAAGAGCCACCGGCTGCCACGATTACCCAAGAGACACAGCCACGACGACATGCTGCTGCTGGCTCAGCTGAGCCTGCCATCCTCACCCTCCAGCCTCAATGAGGACAGCCTCAGCACCACGAGTGAGCTGCTGTCCAGCCGCCGGGCCCGCCGCATTCCCAAGGTAGCCTCCCCAGTGGGGCTGGGCGGGCAGGCAGGCGGCCCTTCCTTCCTTCTCTTCCTTCCTTCCTTCCTTCCTTCCTTCCTTCCTTCCTTCCTTCCTTCCTTCCTTCCCCTAATCTGGGATTGCTCCCTCACTTCTCCTTGCGTATATTCTGGGTCCATGCCTTTCTTTTTCATCTGGTTAATTCTCTTTTCTTATCAATAAAGATGCAGTAAGTGATTAATGGGGGGCAGATGTTAGGGGAAGCACAGGCCGGCCTCTGCCCCCAAGAAGTACTCCATGGCTCTGGCTGGCTGGAAACCAGTCCTTAGGAGACACCCCATTACTGCAGTTTGGGGTGTGCATTTTGAGGTCTCTATACACAAGTATTTTCAGGCTTTGAAGGACCTCAGGCTCAAACATTGACTCCCTCTCTATAACTCTCAGAACGAAGAGTTTGCAGCAGTCATTTATAGGCAGCCAGGCCCAAACCGTCAGCCCAAAGCGGCAGGATTTAGCTAACTGGTATTTTTAGCCTGCAAACAATGCTTGGGTATATTGGGAATTTAGCTCCTTCCTGTCAGGGCTCCAGGTTCTGGCCCAGAGGGGAAAGGCTGGAATCCCTGTTCCTGTTATTGCATCTGAGGAGCTCTTTGTCTCCGTTGGTTCAGGGACTCTTGGGACCCAGGAGTTCCCATCCTGTCCAGTTTGATCCCAGTTCCTTCCTCTGGGGAGCTAAGTTTAATGTCCTTGCCTTGGGACAGGAGTCCACTTCGGGGGCGTATAGATGGAGAGCTACCCGACAGTCTGCACTTGGTGTCAGTGTGGCAGGGAGACCAGCATTGGACCTGGGGCGGGAGGGTAGCAAGCTTGCACCAATAAGGCAATGGGTGGCCTACTAAGCCTTCTTGGCGGTAGGGGCAGCTGGTGTTAGGTTACCTCACCCTCCCTGCTTTTCTCACCCAGCTTGTCCAAAGAATTAACTCCATCTACAATGCCAAGAGAGGAAAGAAGAGGTTAAAAAAGCTGTCTATGTCCAGCATTGAGACAGCATCACTGAGAGGTAGGCCTTGATACTCGAACTGGTTCAAGTGTCTGGGGCCCTTGGGCATTAGCAACAGGGAGAGGCATGGACTAGCCTCACCTTACCCTTTTGTGGGCCCATCACGGGGATCCTCCTACCTTCTAGGTGGGTAGAGCCCGGCCAAGAAGTGGTCACGTGAGAGGGGAGGGCCAAAGAGGGAAGAAAGCCATGGATGGGATGGTTCCGGCTTTGGGCTGTGAGGCCCTGAGTAGGGAGGTGACTGTGGGGAACTACTTCAGGCAAAAGGAAAGTCCAGACTTCCTTGGGTCCTCAGCTTCTCCAGATCAGGACTGGGTGGTAAGGGTTTGTGTATAGATGAGCACCTACAGTTTGAGCTCTGAAGGACCCTGGTCTCAGGCCACCCAGCACCTGGCCGTGGGCCCCGGACCTGGGACCAGGTACAGATTCATCGCTCATGGGAAGAGTTGGGGGGAGGGGGCATTGGAAACACTCGCTGTGGGGCAGGGGCTCAGCAAGCCTGCACTTCCGCTGTTTCTTTCCAGATGAGAACAGTGAGAGCGAGAGCGACTCTGACGACAGGTTCAAAGGTGAGGTGTGGCTCCCCACGAGCATGGAAGCCTCTCCCAGCCCTGGCTCTGGGGAATAAGCCTTCCCTCCCTCCTCGTGTGTAGTGCCCTTGTCCTGGTTGGCCAGGTTTGGAGAGATAGCAGGCAGGCAGGATACCGGGCCAGCAGAGCAAGGAGCTATGGGATTGTCCATTTCTACAGTCAGGTGAGCTCAGGCCTGCAAGGTTAACTTCAGACGTCTCCTTTGCCAAATTTCAGGCTGGTGTCCTGGCCCACACTTTCCCAAGCCGCTGTCTGTAGGGATTGGGTACTGGGTTTGCCTGGTAAATGTGAATCCTGGCGGACGTAGATGGGTTCAGAAGATTGCAGGCACCTCTTCTGGTTCTAAGGAACGTGCCTCAGTCTGAAACTGGTCCTCCAGAGGCCCGAGCCCACTCATCTCCCTTCCCCTGGAGTGGAGGACTGCCGCCTCCCGGAAAGGCTCTGGGACCTTCCCATTCCAGGGGCCTTGGACAAATCTCTGTCCTTTCTCTACTGGGAGACCCGGCCTAGACCTTCCTGGAGGATGGAAGTAGGGGGAGCTATTCTCCCCCGCCCCCCTCCACTGGCCCCGGCAAGTGGGCAAGTGGACTTTGGGCCTGAGGACGGGGACAAAGGGTTTCAAGTTCAAGGACTGATTGAGGCCTAAGGATGAAGCCTGAGCGGATGTTCATATCCCCTAGTCCTGTTGGCACAGGGGTGGGTGGGCGCCAATGACACATGCCTGGGTTTGCCTGGCTTGGGCAGTCCTATTGGCCCAGCACAGGCTGCAAAGGCTCCAGGAGGCCCAGACCAGTAGCTCCCTGTGTGAGGGCGACACCTTGCTCCCACCCCTTCTCCCCCAGACCTAGCTGGGTGAGGGTGTCAGGCTAGGCTCATGTGCCTAGAGGTGATCCACAGAGACTGAGCCCTGAGTCTGCTATGGAGGGGGGCTAACGTGGCATCTGCTTCCTGACCTGTGACCTGCCCCCAGCCCACACACAGCGCCTGGTCCACATCCAGTCAATGCTGAAGCGTGCGCCCAGCTACCGGACGCTGGAGCTGGAGCTGCTCGAGTGGCAGGAGCGGGAGCTCTTTGAGTACTTTGTGGTGGTGTCACTCAAGAAGAAGCCATCCCGCAACACCTACCTCCCCGAAGTCTCCTACCAGTTTCCCAAGGTGAGGCCATCCCCACCCCTGCACCCCTCCTCTGCCACCTTCTGTCGGCCTGGCCCATCTGGGGAAGAAGAGCGGCCCCATCCTGCCACTGCGGCTCACCTGGCTGCCCTGAGCGTGGCTGCTTATCGCCAGGAGGGAAGACGGTTCCAAGGGCTGAGGGTGTTTATGCAGAAGGTGAGGGGCGGGAGAGCCGCTCCCGGGGTGCTTAGACTAAAGTCACATTGCTTACAAGGACTAACAAGGGTCCTGACATGGGCCCCTGGCTTCTCTCTCTCCCCACTTTATTAAGATATAATTCACATACTACATAGTTCACCTACTTTACAGTGTGCAATTCAGTGACTTAGTGTATCGCAGAGATGTACAGTTAGTTCTGGAACATTTTCATCACCCCAAAAGGAAACTCTGTACCCATTCCCCCATCTACCTTATCTCTTTCTACTCCTTCCCTGCTCGGCACCACATCCTGGCCTCCATTCCCTTCCTTTGACACCCAAGCCTCTCTCTGCCGGAGCATCTGTCTGGAATGTATTTTCCCAGCTCTTCCCATGGCTGCTAGCTCTTTCTCGTTCTTCATTCGCTGTTCAGATGGTACTTCCTCCAGGAGATCTTCCCAGATACCCCAAAGAAGCCCCTCCCCTGCCCCGCTCTCTCTATCCTATCACCCTGTTTATTTCCTTTGTGACCCCCCCTCTGAAATCATGTTGTTGATGATTTCACTCTCCTGACCAGTGTGCAGGGACAGGGACCTTGTCCACTTGGTTTCCATTGGTAGCCCCAGCGCATGGCACAGTGCCAGGTGCCATATGCAAAGTGCCCATTTAATATCCATGGATGAATAAATGATGGCTCATCCCACACCCAGACCCCTCTGTGAGGATTGGGAGTAGGGACAGGGTTTGCTGAGAAGCATGCCAGCTGATAGGATGCCATCCAAGGCTCTCAAGGGAGGAGATGCTTCTTAGCCACCCCCAAACCCACCCCCAGGCTCCATGCCTTCCCTTGTCCATCTCTCCCCATATTCCTCTTGCCTGCAGCTGGACCGACCCACCAAGCAGATGCGTGAGGCAGAGGAGAGGCTCAAGGCCATTCCCCAGTTTTGCTTCCCTGATGCCAAGGACTGGCTGCCTGTGTCCGAGTATACCAGGTGAGGCCTGCTGACCTGGCTGGCGGGAGGACGAGGGCAGAGCCTCTTTACCCCCATGGCAGTGGGCAGTTGAATGGGGCCCACCCTAGTCCCAACCTCCTCTTCACAGCAACCTGGCCCTTCACCCCCTCCCTGGGATGGCGGTCCCCTTCCTGGGGGCTGTCCCTGGGTCCTCTGATGCTTCCCTGATGCCAGACCTCTCCCTGTTCCAGTGAGACTTTTTCTTTCATGCTGACCGGGGAGGATGGCAGCAGACGCTTTGGCTACTGCAGGCGCTTACTGGTGAGTAGGGCTGCTCAGTCCTCAGGGGCTGGGCCTCGGCATTTGTATGTTTGTGTGCCATTCTGCGATGTTAGCTTGTGTGATATGCTATGTTCTGCTCCGTTGTGTGCTCCCTGAGACCACCCCAACACACACACACACACACATACTTACATTCACATACACACTCATACATACATAAACACACACACTCACCTACACACACGCACACATACACATACATTCTTATAGAAGAGTCACTCCTGCCCTAACCGGTTTGGCCCAGCGGATAGAGCATCAGCCTGCGGACTCAAGGGTCCCAGGTTCGATTCCGGTCAAGGGCATGTACCTTGGTTGCGGGCACATCCCCAGTAGGGGGTGTGCAGGAGGCAGCTGATCAATGTTTCTAACTCTCTATCCCTCTCCCTTCCTCTCTGTAAAAAAATCAATAAAATATATTTAAAAAGAAAAGAAAAGAAGAGGCACTCCTGGGTTGGCAGGACTCAAAGGGGCCGCTCTGACTGGGCCCTGAGATTATGTGTAATATGGGGGAGAGAATGGATCGCCTTCTGGGCTGTCATATGTTTTTAGCTTGCCTATACTTTGTCGTTTCATTCATTTGTCTCTGGCTTCTGAGGTCTGATTGCTAATTCCAGATTGCAGGATTATGTCACCCCAGCAGTATGTGTATTGTACAACAGATTGGGGTGGAGGAAAATCTTCTTCACCCCCATTTCTAGCCAGCCTGATGTAGAAGCATCCTGCCCATGGTTGGTAGGGCTGGAGGCTGAGCAGGAAGAGAGCAGTGCCTTCTCTGGGGTTGTGGGAGAGATACCTTTCCAATGGGATTCTGGGAGAGATGCCTTGAACTCAGAGGGGAGAGTTTTGAAACTATAAGCCATGCTGTAGAGAGAGAAGCCCTTCCCTATCTGTCTCCCTTCCGTTAGCCCTGGACATAGATAGAGGTAATGGTAAGAGTCCTATTGCACTGTCCCCTGGAACTCACCAGGAGTGTTGTTGGCTAGGGTTGTCAACTATGTTTCAGGGTTCCCAGGCTTTAGTGGGAGAAGGCCTTACTAGATGCCAGTCTGGGGCAGATGAGGGTGATCCTTGGCAAGGGTAATACACAGCAGGGACCCCAAATGAAGGATTTGGGGCCACTCATTCATTCATGCACTCATTCACTCATTCAGAAACACGTATCATACACCTGTTGACAGTCAGGCAACATTCTAAAGGCACATAAAGGTGAGTTAGAGCCCTAACCGGTTTGGCTCAGTGGCTAGAGTGTCGGCCTGCAGATTGAAGGGACCCAGATTCAATTCTGGTCAAGGGCATGTACCTTGGTTGCAGGCACATCCCCAGTGGGGGGTGTGCAGGAGGCAGCTGATTGATGTTTCTCTCTTATCGATATTTCTAATTCTCTATCCCTCCCCCTTCCTCTCTGTAAAAAATCAATTTAAAAAAAAGGTGAGTTAGACATGGATCCTGCCCTCAAGGAACTTTTAATAGTGGAGCAGAGGGGGTAGGACTTTCAATGTAGAAGGGAAGGCAAAGGGAATAAACTATTATTTAGAACCTATTATGTTCCAGGCTAGCTGCTTTAAGTATGTCATTTTCCTTAATCCTCATAATAACTCATAACTCACTGTTATGTCCATTCTATAGATTAAGAAACTGAGACTCAGAGTGTAATGATATTCCAAGGTCACACAGCCAGTGAGGGACAGAGCCAGGTTTATTCTCAAATCCTTTAACACCAAGTCTAGTGCTCTTGGATCACCTCAGAGGGTAGTCTGGGGAGAAGTGTTCTATGGATGTGGAATGCCCAGTGTGTGGGACTAAGGGAGTGTGGAGCAGTACAGATGCAGGTGGGGAGCCAGGCAGTGGCCAACATGCCCCCAGGTTCCTTGGCCCTGGAGGGGAGCATTCCGAGGGCTCCCTTTGCAGGAGCAGAGCCGGATCAGAGCTGCTCCTTTGCAGTGGGCCTGCTGCCCCCAGGGAAGCGCATGTTTGTCCTGGCTGCTCAGAGAGGGCCTGGGCTGGGTCCCTGCCAAGGGGGCTGGCACT
>NW_006290441.1:3062940-3070196 GCF_000327345.1 Myotis davidii
GGACACAATGATTCTAACCCAAATCCCACATACTTGATTTAATCGCTTGGGGCTTTAGGGGAGGCGGGGGAGAGGGAGAGATGGAGGAGTGAGTTTCAGGCCTAATATGGACAAAACAAGATTCTGCCTTCTCTTTAGATCTGTGACGTGTGGCCAGCAGGTTTGGAGACTGAAATAGCCCCATCTGCATTTGCTTAGCAGCCTGCATGAGGGGCCAGCACCTGCTGCTCTCCTCCCTCCCTACCAGGCCTTGCCAGGCACTCCCGGCCTCTGAGCCAGAGGCGGCCACAGAGCCCTGCCAGCCCCTGGCTGGAGCAATAGACTCCTGTGGGCTCACCTCAGCCTGCATTTGGAGGCTCCTGGTGTAGGGAGCTCTCAGTGCACAACTCCTCCACTGCCCACCTTTTAAATCCCTTCTTTTCTTTGTTCTCCTCTACTCTGTAGCATACCTGTATCCCATGCCTTTGTGTCCCTTTCTCTTCCTGTAAGAAAGAAGCATGCTTTAGAAGCAAAACAGAAAATCAGGGTCCAAACAGACTCCTGTTTCCATGACTTGTTGATACATGATCTTGAGCAATGGCTTAATATTTTTAACTCAGTTTACTCATCTATAAAATGGGGATAATAGTGCTCATCTCACTAGTTTACTTCAGTAATGTACCCAGCCCAGGACATTTAATAAATAGTAGTTTGCTTTCCATATATATTTTTAATTAGTCTTCCTAGAACGGGATAGACCAAGCAAGGGAGAAAAGAGCATCCGAGAAAAGGAATGTTTTGCAGAATTCCCCCTGTTGGGGGAGCAGAAGACTACATGGCTTGCTACTAAGAATATATACAAGTTCCTCTCATTACCGTTGCATTCTTGGGGGTCCCAGCCTTAGGGCTGTAAATCTACAAATCATACTACAGCCTCTGCCAAACTGCTTTGTCCTTTGCCAGTCCTGTTAGTGTCTTTCTTGGGGGCAGGGCCCATGTAGAGTTTTGCAGGAGGCTGGCACCTTGGCTGGCAGGCCCACCAGAGGCTGATGCCTCCCCACGAGAGCCTGGCTGAGTAGAGGTTTAGAAGAGGTTTGGAGTCTTTCTTCTTCCACTGGATGAGTAGTCCTCAGCCCTCGGTTCCCAAGGAAAAGGAGCCAGATGTAGTAATCATGCATTCTCTGTGTCTGTGTCTCTCTCCTCCTGTCCCGGCCCAGCCAAGCGGGAAAGGGCCCCGGTTGCCAGAGGTATACTGTGTCATCAGCCGTCTTGGCTGCTTCGGCTTGTTTTCCAAGGTAAGAGGGCTCTGGCTTCCTTCCTCCTTCCTCCCCCCAGCTGACAGCTCCCAGATGAGTATCCGCAGCCAGCTTAGATGAGAAAACCACCTGTGTGTGCGAGTGAGAGGGCGAGAGAAAGAGAGAAGGCAGCCGAGAAAAGAGCAAGTGCAAGCGAGCTCTCTGACTTCCTCCTGGTTCCCGAGCCTGGCTCATCTGGCCAGCTGGCATCTCCCAGCTCCTGCACCAGCAGAGTCTGCTCATGTCACAGCTCACTCTGGGCCATGGGAAGAGACAGATTTCTTGGGGACAGAGATCACCTTGGGGAAGCCAAGTGCCCAGGGACCTGACTCTCAAGTGGTATTTCCTTGGCCCAGCTACTCAGTCAGCTCTTGGCCTCTGAGGCCAGGACTGGTTAGGGGGCAGAGCAGTCATGGGGTGCCAAGAGAAATGAAAACGGTTGGGTGTGAAGCTTCTGGAAAGACAGTTCTCCTGTTTCCCAACATTTGACCCAGGCTGGTCAGATGCCAGGCTGCCCTCTTCTCTGCCCAGGAGGTTGGGAAGGGCAGCATCCTGACACCCTTCCTCTTTGGGCTGCTGGTGGCGGGCACAGGTCCTTGATGAGGTGGAACGGCGGCGTGGGATCTCTGCTGCGCTGGTCTACCCCTTCATGAGGAGTCTCATGGAGTCGCCCTTCCCTGCTCCAGGGAAGACCATCAAAGTGAAGACATTCCTGCCAGGAGCTGGCAACGAGGTAGGGATTTCTGCTCCTCTTCTCAGACAAGGGACTGGGGCTGGAGTGAGGCCTGCCTACCCAAGGGTGCGGTCTCTGGGAGGCACAGAGCATGGCCCATCCTTGCTCACCATGTTCGTACACCTGCTCAGTAGGCACTGACAGAGGGAATGATAGGACTGCCGTTCTCTCTGTCCAACTCTGCGACTCCTAGGGGCCTTCCCTGACCTGTTTGGATAAAACTGCACACCACCTGCCCTCCTTTCTCATTCACCCAATAGGTACTATGTGTTCTCTCACAGTCAGGGTCATGCCAGACTACAGTTAAAGAGAGTACAGCTCTGTCCTTGTGGAGTTCATAGTCCAGTGGAGAGACTAGTATTAAATAAGTATTTCTACATGTAAGTAGATAATTCTTAATGTGTTAAGTGCCAACTGAAAGCACAGGAGTGCGAGGGTGTCACGAGGGGTCTGCTTTAGATCAGGGGCCAGGGAAGGCCTCCTCTGAGGAAGAGGCAGTTTACCTGGTTACAAGGGAAGTAGAGTCAACTCAGTGAAGTGGGAGGAAGGAGACTGAAAGAGAAGGGTGTGGATGGGAGAAGGTCATTCCAGGTAGAGAGAACAGCACATGCAAAGGCAATAGTTGGGGAATTGTGTGTGCTTGTCAAGGAATTGAGAAAAGGCCAAGCTGGTTGGCAGGGTGGTGAGCAGGGGTGGAGAGGCCAAGTCATAGTGTGCCTGCTCAGCCAAGGTAAGGATTTTGGATTTTATCTAAAGCAGGGTTGTAGGATCTGAGCTATGTTTTTAAGAGCTCACTCTGGCTGTTATGTAGATAATGGATTGGGGTGACAAGAGGGATGCTAGCTAGGCTACTGTGGCTGTGGTGTAGGTAAGGGATGGTAGTAGCTTGGATTAAGGTGTGCTGGAAAAGATGAAGAAAAGTAGATGGATGAGATGCATTTTAGAATTAGGATCAAGACCATTTTGTGTTTGATTTGAAATGGGGAATAAGGTTAGGGAGGTTTTAAGGCAAACTCCCAGCTTTCTGGCTTGAGCAGTGGGGTAGCTGATGGAGCCCCTGATGGAGGAACAGGTTATGAGGAGGAAGAGTCTGATTTTGTGCAAGTTACGTTTAAGATACCTGAGAGACACCCTAGAGAAGATGTGTGGTAGCAGAGTGTAGATAGGGAAGAGAAGAGAGGCCAGCCTCAGTCCTCAGTCCTGAGGGACCCCAACTTCGAGAGGTCCCACAGTGGAGGGGTAGCAGCCCTGAAGATTGAGAAGATCGGAGGGCTGCCAGGAGAGGGCGGGACTTGGAAGCCAAGGAGGGGGGGCAGGGCATCTCAAGAAGAAAGCCGTGATCAGAAACTGCCAAGAGGGCGGGGTGAGGATGGCAAGGTGCCTTGACAAGGATGGATTGCAGAAGAGTGGGGACTGGGGGGCCAGAAGCCTGAGGTGTGTGAGTTGAGAAGTGAATGGATAGGGGGTGAGAAAGTGGAAACAGCCTGTGTAGACAGGTTTTCAAGAGGCTTGGCTATGGAGAGAACTAGGGAAGGGGACAGTGGTTGAAAGGAAGTGTGGGGCCAGGGGAGAGTTTGTTGAGGATGGTTGTTTGGATGCTAGTGGAATGGCCCCGCAGAGGAAGTTCAAGAAGCAGGCGGGCCCAGCTGGTGGGCTCAATGGTTAGCGTTGACCCATGAACCAGGAGATGATTTGATTCCCAGTCAGGGCACATGCCCAGGTTGCAGACTCAATCCCCAGTAGGGGGCATGCAGGAAGCAGCCGATCAGTGATTTTTCTCTCTCATCACTGATGTTTCTATCCTTCTCTCCCTTTCCTTTCCTCTCTCTGAAATCAATAAATACATATTAAAAAAAAAAGAATCACAAAAAGACTCAAGCTTTATGATAGAGTCATTACTTAAATTATTTCATTTCAAAAACAAAAAAGAAGCAGGAGGGAGGTTATAATCCAGCTGTCACCCATAGGCACTAGTGGTGGGGTCCAGGGAGGGGCTGACTTTTATTTTTGTGCAATGCCAGGGGAGGGCCATGGCTTGTACACTTTAGATTCTCATCTGATGGCTTCTGTTTTCTCCAAATAGAAAAGAAGGTCATCCTCTGAGAGAGAGAGCTGGGTGCTGGGTTCTAGAGAGGGAAGAAGAAGTAAATTAGTCGTTGCAAAGAACAGGAGAGGGACTGCTTAGAGAAATATTGGGTTTGCTGGGAATGGCGAAAACCATTTAAGACCTTGCTCTTAGGCTCTTTTCGCCCACCCTCGCTGGGAGGGATCTGGCTTCATGAGAGGTCTGGGGCGGGACAGCTGACTCTGCCCCAGAGCCCCACAGCCGGCCTGGGAGAGCTCCAGGCGGTGGCCCGCCCCTCACCAGCCTCATGTCCCATCACTCTGACTTGAATGACTTACTGTCCCTGAACCCTCCTCTTTTTGCCTAGAAGACACTTCCCTTCCTCTCTCCACGTTCAGCATCTTGTGCTGAGCTGCTGCCCTGCCCCACCCTGCCCAGATGAGGTTGGCACCTTTCCTCAGAGCCGGAAGCCCCTCTGCACATGTTCATCATAGGTTTTCTCTGTCCCAGCACCAGTCTCACGGGCTGTGGTTAGGCTCTTTCAGCCCCACTGGACTGTGATCTGAGGGGGGGGGCGGGGATGAATGAAAAGATGCTGCCGGGGTGAATTCCCACTCCCTGGAGGGCGCCTGGCCCTTGGGTGGTGGGGGTGGGGCTCTGCACTGCAGAACCTCTGGGAAGGACGAAGGCCCGCATGCAGGCTCTTAGGAGGCTGGGTAGGGGCACTTCACGGTGTCTTCTCCTGGAAGAGACAGGACGGGTGCAAAGGTCCCTGGCATAACTGTGATGTGGGATTCCTTCCGCTCACACTCACTGAGCATTTTGGGTGTACCCAGTACCAGATCTGGGAGTTCACTACGGGCTGTGGGGGGTGGGGAGGTGGGGGGTGTTGGGAGACCGAGCATAAACAGGTCATTAGGGCGACTTGTGCCCACGATGTGCCCATGTTGCTGCCCATGAATACTGACTGAGTTGGGAGTTAGAACTTCACTTGCTTAGACCCTGAGTCACAGATGGGATGATGTGGGGGGAAGCCCCTTGAAGAGAGTTCTGAAACCATAGGGCTGGAAGAGGGAGTTGGTTTGTCGCCCCAGTTCTTAGGAGGCTCGCACCTCCATGCTGCGCACATTCGCTGAGGGACCCAGGGAAAGACTAGGCCACCCCGGGACAGTGCTGCGGTGTGGCCTGAAGTTCGCAGTTCCCTGGCTCACACTGCCAGGATCCACGCTCCCCTGCACCCTCATAACTGCACCCAGGAAGTGGCTCTCCACGCCATGGCACTGACCTTGGAAGTGGCCTTGCAACTCCTTGGGAGGAACGATTGCTAGGTCTGGCCCTGATAAAGGAAGTCCAGCTTCCTGGCAAGGTCGCAGAATAGCCGGCCCTTCCTGGTGCTTTTCTTGTCCCTGGCACAGAGATGAGATAGGCTGGCAGAGAGAGAGGCGAGGGTGGCAGGACAGACAGAGCCTCTGGAAGGAGACTCTAGCAGGAAAGGGAAGGGACATGGCAGCAAGGACACTAGCGTTGCCTTTCCAGAGGTGGATGAGAATAGAGTCCCGGGTGCGGAGATGTTGCTCTTCCTATGGCCTGAGGAGCAGCCAGCAACTGTTGGGGCTGGTCAGCGTGGGGGCCAAGATGTTTGCTTGGGGAGATGGGCAAGAGGGCGGGGAAGATCCTACACATCAAGCTATGCTCTTTCCTTATTCCCCTCATCTGTGAGAGTAGTCAGCTCTCCTCCTCCCTTTCCCGAGAGCCTGATGGGCGTTCCCTCAGCTCCTTCCTGCTGGAGCCTCCCCACTGCTCATGGAGTTAGCCCTCTTGCTCACCAGTTGGGTGTCCGAGGGGAGGAAGAGACTGGGTCTTTTGCATAGTGGGCTAGACTAGAGACCCTGGAGAAGAGAAGGTGGGAAGGGAGACCAGCATCCGACCACTTTGTGAAGGACCTGGGAGGGGCACCAGCTGGCCTGCCTCAACCCACTTTCCCCATCGCGCTCCTGCAGGTGTTAGAGTTGCGGCGACCCATGGATTCCCGGCTGGAGCACGTGGACTTTGAGTGCCTTTTCACCTGCCTCAGCGTGCGCCAGCTGATCCGAATCTTTGCCTCACTGCTGCTGGAGCGCCGGGTCATTTTTGTGGCCGATAAGCTCAGGTAGGCCCCCGTAGGGGAAGGTGGAGAAGAGGGGGAAGGCACATTACAAATTCACCCAGCATGTATTTATGAACCCTTGCCAGTGTGAGCGTGTGTGTGTGTGAGTGTGTGTGTGTGTGTGTGAGCGTGTGTGTGTGTGTGAGCGTGTGTGTGTGTGTGTGTGTGTGTGTGGTGAGATCACACGGAGAGGGAAAGGTTAGCGAATCCGGGAAGAAAGGGCGGTTGGGAGCACACAAGATGAGAACCCAGTTGAGGACAGCGAATCCGGGAAGAAAGGGCTGTTGGGAGCACACAAGATGAGAACCCAGTTGAGGACAGCGAATCCGGGAAGAAAGGGCTGTTGGGAGCACACAAGATGAGAACCCAGTTGAGGACAGCGAATCCGGGAAGAAAGGGCTGTTGGGAGCACACAAGATGAGAACCCAGTTGAGGACTGGCCTGAGGAAGAGGAGGGATACTTCCTTTGCAGCAGCCAAGACTGTGCAGATGCAAATATGGGGCGGGCAAAAGTAGGTTTACACTTGTGAGGACATGAAACACTGTTCATTCTTGTATTATTATTTACTAACTAGAGGCCCGATGCACGAAATCTGTGCAAGGGCCTCAGCCCCTGCCGCTGTGGCGGCTGCCTCTGTCTCGGCTGCTGCCTCTGTTTCGGCTGCTGCCGCTGAGGCTTCGTCCAGAAGGCTGTCCGGAAGGATGTCTGGTTAATTAGCATATTATACTTTTATTATTGTAGATTTTTGTATTATTTTTTAGACAACTGTAGGCTACTTTTGCCCGCCCTTGTATATTCATATGGAAAGAGGTAAGAAAGTAAGGAGATTTCTGGCTGATGGCTGCATTTCTGCCCGCGGGGAAGGCAAGGCCATCCCTGTGGGATGATGAATCTGAGGAGAGTGATGAACCCTAGGAAGGGTCCCCATGAGGAAGGGGCCAGGGTGTTGACCAGGGGTAGGGGTCGTAGGAGTGCCAGTTGAGAGTGTCACCTGGAGAATTGACTGCAGTGACCCAGGGCCAGGCGCTTGGGGATTT
>NW_006290441.1:3070284-3074971 GCF_000327345.1 Myotis davidii
GCTGGCCAGTAACGAGGATAGGAACAGGAGACGTCAGGACCTGGAGCAGGGAGGCTGGCTTAGGAGGAGTAGGGGAAGAGCTGGATGGGTCACAAGTCTTGGTCCGAAGCGTTCGCATTGATGATTTTAGAGGAGGTCTGGATGCCAAGATCTGGTTGTGGCCATTGCAGAGTGGCAGAAGTGTCACTGGACACGAGGTGTCCCAGAAGAAGCCAATGTGGATGGGACTAGTGATCTCTGCAGTCTCTGTTCTAAGAACACTAGTACCATTTATGAGGGCTTCTTTCTCAGGACCCAAGCCTTCCAGAGCCCCACCTCCTAATGTCATATTTGGGGTTAGGGTTTCAACATATGAATTTGGGGGGGACACAAACAGACCATAGCAAAGAGTATGTATGGAGGTGGGCCAGGCAAGGAGAGGATGAGATATTGGCAGCACATTATCTATTTTTTTTTTTTTTTGGTCAAATAACCCGTCACAGGCAGCAGTGGTTTCTCCAGGGTGGCAGAACTCATTCATTCAGGTGTTTATTAAGTTACCTGCTATGTGCCATACCACTCCCTCACTGGGGGCATCCTCTCTGCCACCCCACCGTTAGCCCAGCTCCATCGGGATATGAGCACAGCTGTTGTTTCTGTGGTTGTTTCTGCCTTCTGAGCACATTTCAGGACCCTTCTGGGAGGACAGTGCCCCAGGCCCTGCCCTGGGCCTGGCCTGGCATTTGAGTTCTGCCAGTCTTAGGTCTTAGAAAAGATGTCCCCCTGCTCCGGTCTGCCTCTGACAGGAGGGGCAGGTAGGGAGCCCAGGAGGGCGCACAGGCCCGACGGCGGTCAGGGCTCAGCAGTGCAGCAGCTCAGGCTCCATGCCTCGTGTGTTAGGTGTTCCGCAGTCCTTTGTCCCTCTGGCTGGGTTCCGTTGTCACGTTTGTGAGATGTGTGTGTGCACGTGTGCATGAGCTCTGTGGCGATCAGAAGAGACGGTGGAGATCAGTGTCCCCAGGCCCTGAGACATCCTTTTTCCAGACCTTTTTCAGGTGGCTCTCCTTGGGGTGTGGGGAGAGGCTGTGCCCAGGGGAAGGGCTTCGGGGCCAGGACACCTGTGTCTGCCTCAAGGACAGTCAAGCAAAGCACTGGCTGATGAAACACTCGTGAACATCCAGAGATCCTTCTAGAAGAGGGGTCTGTTCTGTCGTGTCAGAAAACCATGTCCTCTAACTGCTTGGACGTTAGTCGTGAAAGGGCAAGAGTCCCTTGTGCCATGCCAGCACAGCCAAGGGTTCAGTGGAAATTCTGTTTCTTTGTTATGGGGTGGGACCACAACATTAGTAACAAAGAAACAGAATTTCCGGAGGGTGAGGCCCAGAAATCAGGATTTTAAAAAGATTCCCAGGTGATTCTAATGCGCAGCCAAGGCTGAGAACCACTGCTCTAGGTGGATCTTCCTGTGCCTGGCTAAGGCCACAGAGAGGGACCTAGACCCCAAGCTGAGCCTTTATTTTATAGCCAGAGGTAAACAAGGTAGTGGTCTCCATAGTTACAGTGTTCTTGTGAGTTTCACTTGTTTTGCCAGCACTTGTTGTACCTCCCACAGCCCATTAGCTTCCCAGATAAGATCTAGGGAGGGTCATAAGGTCAAGCTTAATTATGCTAAGAGGGCTGTGCCCTCTAAACTGGGACTTGTTTGTGGCTTTGCCAACAGGTCAGTCCGAGGCTTAACCCTATAGTCGCTCCCTACAGTTGCTATGGAGCTGATCCCACAGAGACCAAGCTTTTATGGCTAATGGGTGGGACCAGATGTGGAGGACAGGGTGGGAGAGTCAAGCTTAAAAGTGGTCTTGACTGCGGGCCTCTGTCTCCTGATCTGTAACATGGTCCCTAGGGGAGGGCCTTGGACTATGCTCCTGGCAGATGGACAGTCCAGGCCAGGTGTGTCTCCTGTTTGCTGGTGCCCTTCACCAGCCCTCAGTGCACCTGGGGAGTGTGCACTCGCATTTATACCTCCTAGCTAGCATCCTAGAGATTTTCCTCCGGCTCCCACTGGCCATTCTGCTTGGACAGGCCAGCCCTGGGCATAGAGGCCTGGAGCCCCCTCTAGGTCAAGAGAGGGATGACCCCACTGAGACCTGTGGCAATTTTTTGGAGCCTGAGATGGCAAGAGTGGTGCCAGCCCCCTGACCTCAGTCAGTGGGCCTCAGACCACTTTTTCCAATCAAGGAGAGGAAGGGATGGCTGGAGGGCAGAACAGTGAAGTCATGCTGGGCTGGGGGACAGGAAGCCTGGTTGTGTTGTGGGTCTGCCACTTATGAGTAAACTGGCCCGGGTATTGGTGGCCCCAGCTGTAAAATGCGGAATTGACGAGATGATCTCTATAGGGCCTTCCAGCTCTTGCACGCTATGAATTTGTAACCAGCGCTGACTCACTTTACCTTTGTGCTCCCGGCCTGAGCTGATACTCCTGCACTAGTCAGGCCTGCCTGTGCATTTGGGTGGCCCTTTGGGGAGAGTAGGGTATATGTGAGTCCTGTGTGTGTTCTTTGCTACCTGCCTTCCTGGCTGTTTCTAGGTAGTCACCAAAGAGGGTAGCAGCAATGTCCTTGGGGCCCTGACGGAATGTGGGGGCTTCACTGGCCTGTAGCGTCAGGCCCAGACCCGAGCCCCATTAGCATTGATTTTTGTTGCACTGGGAGGTTTAACATTAAAGGATGCTCTGAGCCCCAACAGGCTCCACCTCCCCCTCCTCGAAGGTGCGGGGTCTGGGTTCAGGCACTGTGTCTCTCTTTGTCCACCAGTACCCTGTCCAGCTGCTCCCACGCCGTGGTGGCCTTGCTCTACCCCTTCTCCTGGCAGCATACCTTCATTCCTGTCCTCCCGGCCTCCATGATTGACATCGTCTGCTGTCCTACCCCCTTCCTGGTTGGCCTGCTCTCCAGCTCCCTTCCCAAACTGAAGGAGCTGCCGGTGGAGGAGGTGGGCCACCTGGGGAACCAGCTGGCGGGAGGTTGGAAGGAGGAAGGGACAGAGGAACAGAAACCCCCAGGAGAGAAGGGCAGAGGGGGAGTGGAGGGGAGAAAGCACTGGGATTTTCTCTTTTGTGCCCTCTGGGCCTCTCTACCCAGCTCATCCTTTCTCCCTGGGAGGGCTGTCCTTGGCTGGAGTTATTCCTGTTATCTGACCCTGGGATCTAGGGTCTGGAGGCCTGGGGAGGGCATTGCAGGGATTCATACCCTGAATCACTGTTGCTGATGCCTCTTTTCCTCAGGCACTGATGGTGAATCTGGGATCGGACCGATTCATCCGGCAGGTAAGAGTGGGACGCTGGAACGTGGCCTGCCCTGGGGTGGGTGCTTGTTCAGTGCAGACTCCAGAGCAGCCAGCACGGTTGCACGCCTCCACCACCTGCTTGTTAAGCTCTCTGGGTCCCGTATTCACAGAATAGACAAGGATGGGAGACACTGATCTGAGCGGTCTTGACCTCAGCAGGGTCTGCCTTTCTTGCTGGCACCATCAGCTTCTAGAAGGCGTGTGGGAGTGCAGACGACAGGGCCTGTAGGTCTAAAGACGTGACCTCTGGGCTCTGCCACCTTTGAGCCACCTGGTCTTGTACAGGCTCTGAGCTTCTCTGAGCCGAGTTCTCATCTCTAAACCAGGCAGGGTGGTAGCACCTGCTTTGAAACGTTGCTGGGGGCTGAGTACACAGGATGCATAGAATGCCGTGGGATGTAAAGGTTAACTTCAAAAGCCTTTGTTAGTTGGAAATCCTGCTGGCTGTCTACAAACAGCCCAGCCCAGTGTCGTATTGACAGAGTTTAGTCTCCTGGGTACAGGCATCAAGGTGCAGACACCTTGTAGAGACGGGAACGGTGGCTTAACCTCTCGCCTGAGACAGTCTCCCCACCCCTACCAGCTGCGCTTCCTCCTGGAGCTAAAGCTGGGGGAATAGGGGAGACTTCGTCGGGGTGTCAGGGTAGGAAGGAACCCTTCGCTGGTCCTGTGAATGCCACCTGCTCTACCACTTTTTATTCATGTGACCTTGGACAGGTTTCTTAACCTCAGCTTCTCATCTTAAAGTGAGACTGATAAATAGTATCAGGGTTATTGGGACAATTGAAGGAGTGTACATGTAAGCTATTCATACAGGGCGTGGCACGTAGTAAGGGTTCAGCCACTGTCCGTTATTAATCACTGTCCCCGCATTTTCCTTCTGCAGATGGATGATGAAGACACGTTGTTACCTAGAAAGTTGCAGGCGGCTCTGGAGCAGGCTCTAGAGAGGAAGAACGAACTGATCTCCCAGGATTCTGACAGCGACTCCGACGATGGTGAGTGAGGCTTGCTGCCACACAGTCAGCTCTGGCTCCACGCTCTCTGCTCTGGGCCTGGGCCTCATCGGGCGGGACCCTGGTTCTGTGCACCAGGCCCTCAGGCTGATGAGGTTCTAGTTGTAGGACCTTGATCTCACGCTAACCTAGAATTCTCTAGCCGCACCGCTGGTGGGGTTCAGGGAGTTATGGCTTGACTACATCTGAGGGGAGAGAAGTATTGTGGTATTTTATCAGAGCGAGCTCAGGAACATAATATTGGGGCTGCTTCTCCAGTGGCCCAGGCCAGCGGTCGCCAACCACGGACCACTGGTGGTCCCTGAGGTCCGAAAGGTTGGCGACTGCCGGCCTAGCTACAAAGCTACCTC
>NW_006290441.1:3075413-3087929 GCF_000327345.1 Myotis davidii
TTGGCGACTGCTGGCCTAGCTACAAAGCTACCTCTTCCCTCTAATTCTTCTCTACCTCAGGAGGCTTGGGAAGGAAAACCCCAAGCCCTGTGACAGCTACAAAGACTCTTGCTGACAGGAAACTAGTTATTCCTCCCCCTCGGGCCTTGCCTGGAGCCATGGAAGGACATGAAGGGAGCTTCCTCCTGCTGTGAATCCAGGAAGACCACCCGGGGCGAGGGGTGTGGGGGGAGGGGTCCCCTGGTCTCTGATTCCCACTCTCTTTCATACAGCAAGTAGTTGCCAGCCTCCCAGCTGGTGAGCTCGTGATGAGCCCGGGTGCCCAGGAGGTAGTGTCAAGAACAGAGAAGTGGTCAGGGAGATACCAGCTGGAGGCTGAGGTTTGAGTCTGGAGATGGCAGGCTCTTGACCATAACCTGAAAGGCGTTCTTTTCTCTTCCAGAATGTAACACCCTCAATGGGCTGGTGTCGGAGGTGTTTATCCGGTTCTTCGTGGAGACGGTTGGGCACTACTCCCTCTTCCTGACCCAGAGTGAGAAGGGGGAGAGAGCCTTTCAGCGAGAAGCCTTCCGCAAGTCTGTGGCCTCCAAGAGCATCCGCCGTTTCCTTGAGGTTTTTATGGAGTCTCAGATGTTTGCTGGCTTCATCCAAGACAGGGAGCTAAGAAAGTGTCGGGCAAAGGGTAAGGTTAGAGGAGCCGGGGTCAGCAGGCCTTCTCCTCTTAACGTTTCTGCTGCCAGCAGGGTGGATTGGCTAGGCACTGTGACAGAAGCTGTTGGCTGGCTGGGCCCAGGCCTCCTACCACCATCCCCTTTCATCTGATAGAAACTTCCCAGGGAGCTTTCCGCTCCTGTCCCAGTACACACGGCACAGGCTGCCCAGGCGGGAGCCACGTGGCTCGTCTCCTCCAAGAGCAGCGTGCCGTTAGTTGCCCGTCCCCTCCTCAGACATCCTTCTTATTCAGAGAAAAAGACCTGACTGAGCAATTTAGGGAAGTCTGAGAATCCAGGGTTGAGAAGGCCCTCGAAGAGAATAGCTCTGTCTTAGGTTGGTGGCAGAACACATTCAGAGCAGAAGGTTCTCTTATCACTACTTATTTTGTCGGCTCTGCTCACTGTAGGGCTTTTCCACCTCATCAACATCTCTCTGTCTGACATCAGAGTTATTATTCTGTCCACTAATACTGTCCATTTAGCCTGACAAACCTTTCGAAGCAACATTGTAGAGTGGTCCACCAGGAACTAGAGAAGGTGTCTAACCAGGGGCAGCTTTGAAACGAGGAGTAGCATCTTCGCCGTAATGCAGCTCAGCCTTGTGCCCCTGGGAGCAAGGTATCAAGGGCCTCTTGCTATGAACACCAGTGAGATGGTAGTTTTGGTGAGCCGATCTGAATTCGAAGGTGCTCCTGTAAATTATAATTGCAGAGCCTTGGCTTCTCCTTTCGGGGATCTGTGTCCTATCGTCCCTTCCGGGAGGCCTCGTCTTCCCTTCCTCTATTGACTGTTCTTTTCCCTGCTCCTGTTTCTCCTCTTCCCCAGGCCTCTTTGAGCAGCGAGTAGAGCAGTATTTAGAGGAACTCCCAGACACTGAACAGAGCGGAATGAATAAGTTTCTCCGAGGTTTGGGTAAGTAGCTCTGTCATTGATGAGAGGCTGGGGGAGGGGTCTGGGGGGGGATCTGTACCCCAAACTGCTCTATACCAATGCCAATGGGTATTATAATATAGACAGAACAGGAAGGGGTCCCTTGGTGAAGAGAAGGTTCCCAGCCCAGTGCTCCAAGGGCATTTAGCACAGGATTTACCTACCTACAGAGCCAAGAGAAACCACAGATCTCACCTGAGGTTTTCTGGGTGCACTCCTTCCTTAGTGAATAGGAGGGCCACTAGGACAGAGAGCTTTCCTCTCGGCCAGGAGGGGTCTACAAGACGAGCAATGCCAGAGTGCCGTCCCTGAAAACCTCCATTCTTTTCAAAGAGCTCAGCCACTTAGATCATAGAATGTCTCCATTTCAAGGGAAATTGAGGCCAAGTAAGTTAAATGCTTGCCCAAAGCCAAGCAGTGATTAATTCCAGGGCCCTCATTGGAGTGTTTCCCTACCACGGCTCAGATCTGTCATAGTCCAGTCTCTCTAATCCTTTCTCTCCAACCGAGAGGGTTAGAGATGATATGGAAATATTCTCACTCCTGCCCTTTCTGGCCCACAGGCAACAAAATGAAGTTTCTCCACAAGAAGAATTAAGCCCCCTTCCCCAGCGACAGAACCCAGTGCCTGGCAGAGCCTGGAGCCTGGGGAGGGGGCCCAGCCTGGGACCCCCTGGGCTGCTATGGCCGCTCTGTCCCCACAGACCCCACCCTCCAAGCCAGACCACCTCTGCCTTCACGATATCCCAGATACTGTTTGTAAATAATCTGCTGTAAGCTTTCTTATCTGTTTTTGTAACAAGTAAAGAGAATCTGGTAAATATTTGTATATTCCCAAGGGGCCGGGTGCTTTCCTGCCCTGCCCGAGCACGGATGACGTTCTGCTGGGTGCTGGTGACTGGCCAATTATGTGCAGCTGACTGTCTCGGCCAAACCACTGATCTTCCCCGGGAGGCTCCTGGCCTGCCTGCCTGAGCTCCTGCTGCCAGCCTGGGGCCACGGAGAGCAGATGCTGT
The DNA here is from genome assembly GCF_000327345.1 of Myotis davidii. Classification (NCBI taxonomy): domain Eukaryota; kingdom Metazoa; phylum Chordata; class Mammalia; order Chiroptera; family Vespertilionidae; genus Myotis; species Myotis davidii. The sequence continues at coordinate 3,078,073 of NW_006290441.1, forward strand.
CTTGTTATGTACAGGGGGACTATTTTTTAAAACATTTTTTTAGAGTTTCTATTTTTTTTTTCTAGTAGTCTCCCTTCCCTAACCTTCTGTTTTTAAAAGGCAAAGGTCAGTCAGTCCCCTTTTCAGCATGAAACCAGGCTCTTGGGCCTGGCCTGCTCTTGTTTCTCCCACCTTGGTGGTGGTCAGTGAGTCACAGGAGGCCCCCCCTCTCCCCAGCTCTGCCAGTGCTCTCCGGGCCCGGCTCCCAGTCCGTGGTGGCCATGACACGGTACAAGGCATCCCTCCTTCCCACCATCTGCGGGTGTTCGCAATAAACAGTGTGCAGTTGTTGGGCCCAGAGCCCCCTGTGTTCTTTGGCTTCATTGTCTATAACCTCCTATCCTGGGGGCTGGGCTGAGACAGGCCGGCCAGGGGCGAAACACCATCTGAGTAATTGGAGTTATGAGCTCTGTCATGGAACAAATTAAACTCGTAAGTCAAGGCCCCACTGTAGAGGGAAGAAGAAAGAGAAACATCTGTTTGTTGTTCCACTTATGTATGCATTCATTGGTTGATTGTGTGTGCCCTGACCAGGGATCGAACCCAGTACCTTGGCCTATTGGGACAATGCTCTTAACTGAGCTACGGAGCCAGGGAATATGACTAGTCTTAGAGTTAGAAAATGCCTCATCATTGTTCTAGTTCAGCATCCCTCTCTAATAGCCAACTGTTCATACTCTGTGTCAGTGTTTCCAGGGATGGGAAATTCTTTCTCATTGCCCTTTGACTCCACTATTAGGTGAATCTCAACACTTTTCTGTTCGGTGTAAAGCCCTTAGACATCACTGGGTGTCCTGACACTGGTGGAGTGAAGCCCAGCGAAAGCCAACCCAGGGCGTGCTGAGAGCCTATGGATTGACTACAGAAGGTTCTGCTACCTTCCATGGAAGAGCAAGGAGAGAGCAGGGTGGGGATTATGGGGCTTAGGCTTTCTACATACCAAGAGCAGGGTCCTTGAAGATGAAGTATTAAGCTGGAACTCTGTTCATTAGAACTGGGTTTGGGTGAGGATTTGAACCATGGAGTAAAGGTTTCCTATCCTTCCACCCTAGCCTATTTAAACAGGAGACAATCCCATTCTCATCTCCCTTTCCTCCTCTACATCTCCATCGAAGGCCTGTGCCGATCCCAACCTGTCCATCGTTTGGGGTTGCTGTCTGCCTCTTAAAGCAAAGTAGAGAGTTGTCTTCTCTGAAAAGCCTCCTGAATGTGGGTTTTCAGTTGAAGTAGAGAGAGAAGGCAGGAGTTATAACCAGAAAGTCCAAAGTGGGGTGTAGTTACCTCCAGGACGTGTCACTGTTAACACAGCCTGGGCTTCATGACAATCATAGAAGTAGATTCCTTAATAATAATCTATAATAATAAAAGTGTAATATGCTAATTAGATTGGACAGCTGAAAGACCTTCCGGTCGTCCTTCCGGATGAAGCTGCCGCAGCGGAGGCCAAGGCAGAGGCAGTTAGGGGCCATCAGGCAGGCAGGTGAGCAATTAGGAGCCAGTGGTCCCAGACTGCAAGTTGGTGCAGGCCAGGCTGAGGGACTCCCCTCCCCCAAAGAATTTTGTACACCAGGCCTCTAGTAAAATAATAGTTTCTAAAAGGTGCTATTTTTATCTCTTTTCCCTTCCTTTTACCAAGGTACATGCCCTTGACCAGAATCGAACCTGGGACCCTTCAGTCCGCAGGCCAACACTTTATCCACTGAGCCAAACCGGTTAGGGCATCTTTTCCCTTCCTTTGACATGTGGCTTCAAAGAATCCACAAGATATGATCAGATCACAAGATATTTGGTATAAACATTGGGGGTGGGGTAATTAGAAACTTTTATGTATTTTAAAAAAGCTTACAATTAACCCTACGGATTTCTTCCTCCTGTAACTCTCATCCCAATTCAGAAACCAATACTGGCACATAATGGTTTAGAATGAGCTGCAAGGGCCCATATAGTGACTGCTGTGGACAAGGCACAGAAGTCTTGTGGGGATAGTAGAGGTGGGTGTGTCCAGGGGGACTGGTTTGGGGTTGACAGTGTTCAGGGCTTCTTTCCATATTCTGCTTTCACATGCTCTCAAAACCCCAAACAGATGATTCTCAACCCTGTCAGATTCAATACTCACCTTTTCTATAGCAAATACCATTAACTCTTCCCTGAATTATCCTCAAATGAAATCATAGGTAATATAACCTACCTAAACACATCTTAATTATAATATAAAAGGGAAGAAATAAAGTTCTTTATTAGAAAAGAACATTTATTTAAATAGCCAAATGCTTGGACACAATTGTAATACAGTGGAGTCAGAGGTTTACACCTGTACACAGAATTACTGTAGCTATACACGCAGATAGATAAAAGTGTGTTATATTAGAAACTGATTCTATTGAGTAGATGTTACCATTGGCAAGAGAGTTTTCTGAAATGAACAATTCTGGGTAGTATTCTGAACAAAATACAGTATGAGCTCCCCTGACTTAAACAGTATTTGGAATCCTGGAAAACTGACAAGTACATGAAAACTGAATCATCTCTCCCCCACCCCCACCCCACCCCAAACTTACTGATTATGTGTAAATGGAGTTAGGTTCTGAGGTAGATTTTTTTTTCTTTGTTCTTAAGAATCAACCCATACATTGCAGGACAGCTAGGTTCCCTGGTTGCTTCCCTTCCATGATTGTGACTCTCTGACCCCCATCCCCACCATGCTATTGCCACCTTTGAGAGCAAGTGTCCTTTAACAGTGGTGAGAACTCGGGCAATTGGCCTCCTCTACTAGAAGTCCCGGTGCCTATGGGCGTCAGCCCTCACCTATTCTGGGGTTACGAAAGGCCCTGAGGGGCAACCTGCTCAGGTCCCCTCCCTGCAGCAGTTTCTGTAATGAAACTTGCTTTCCCTGGTCTTTTTGTTCACGAACTCATACTTCAGTTTCTCGAGACAAGGAACTTGGACCTGAAAAGAAATTTTGGATATCATCTCTGGAGGTGCCACCGAGATTCTACAGAACACACACTAGATTCTTGGGTTGATAGTAGGGGAGCGCAGGAGACATGCTCCCCTGTGGCCATGTGGAACTCTACACATGGACTACTAGACTCTTTTTTTTTTTTTTTTAAATATATTTTTATTGATTTCAGAGAGGAAGGGAGAGGGAGAGGGAGATAGAAACATCAATGATGAGAAAGGAATTATTGACGGGCTGCCTCTGCACACCCCACACTGGGGATCAAGCCTGCAACCTGGGCATGTGCCCTTGACTGGAATCCAATGCAGGCCCTTCAGTCCACAGGCCGACTATCCACTGAGCCAAACCAGCCAGGGCATGGACTCCTGACTATAATGCTCAGCTGTAACATGGAAAGGAACACTGGCCGCTCCTGGAACCCCAGCGGCACCTTTTCCAGGACTGGCTTCTCTCAATAAACTTTGCTCCCACTAAAAAAAAAAATGAAAAGAGAAAGGCACTGGGTTTTTCCTGTAATGAGTCTGGTAATTTTTAAAGTAGGGCAGGCTGCCTCTTGGGTCTTTCTAAGGCCCTTTCAGTGAGTCATCATGTGCTGGTAACTGCAATGCTGAGATGGGGACCCGGCTTTTAAGGGGTGTTTTGGAGACGTGCCCTTAGCATTATGACGCCAACTGTGGTTCACATCGGATGGTCTGTGTAATTAGGGCCCCAAGAAAATTATTCTAATTGCGATCACTGCTCAGTTAAATTTTTGTTAAAAATATATTTCATATGTGGACTTGAAACTTACCTTGTACCCCAAATGACTTATGTCTAAGGATACATAAACAGGGTTTTAAAACACACACAAAACAAAGTAGAAATAAAACAAAAATTGGACTAAAATAAAGTCAGAAATGAAACACACTTCAACCTTCATTCTTACTAGGGAGCCATACTGTGGTGTTACGCATCCCAAAACATCTTCAACTTACGGTGGTGGGGTGGGTGTTAATTCAAAGGTCATGAAAACACCAGTACAAGAAAATACTTTTTAGCACTGTCAAGTTATTGGCAACTTTCTAGTTACTTTTTGTCCGTTTATATCGCCTTTTAATATGAAAGTGTCATTTCTCCCTCATCGGAAATCCCTTGTTTTATGTTCTTCCAGAACATTTCATGTGTATACAAGTATATTTTAGCCCAAGTTACCTTGAACGCAGTTGGTGCTCGTTATCTTTTTGACAACAGAAACAGTTTTGAGATCTGGAAATTACCGTCTTGAAAGTGTATATAAAGCCCACGCCTCCCGCTAAGCGCGGCCGAAACGGGGTTTGGAAAGTGTGCAAGCGCGAAGACTTCCGCTCTTCGCGGCGGCCAAAGCCTCACCGGGACCGGGGCCGGAATCGAATTTCCCGCTGCTCGCAGCAGGGCGGCCCCGCCCACCACCGGAAATAGCTGAGCCAAGGGGTGGAGCCGGGCCCACCGTGCTTCCGGTCATTCTGCAGGGGTCAAAGTGATCCCGGAACAAGAATCTCACTCCGGAAGTGTCTTTCAGGGCGGGGGAGAGCGAGCGGAGCCGTGGTCGTAACCTGAAGGGACCTAGAAGTCGGGCGGTGTAGACCCACGAGGGTGGCCCGGAAGCGCTAAGCGCCGCGGGGCTCGGGCCGCCCGGAAGCCCGTGGCTTTCCGCCTTCCCGTGTAGGCGGGCACCGCACATGTTCCGCCGGAGGTGCGCGCCCGCGCCGCAGGTTTGTTTTCGTTGCTTTTGGGCTAACCATCGAATAGAAATACCTATGAAATTAATTCTTAAATCTGACTAGCTAATTTTGCCAAATATGTGGCAGACATCCCCCATTATGTTATAGCTGCAGTTCCGAGGTTTGTATGAAAACAAAGCATGTATTAGGCCAGTAACGATACCCGTAGCAATTCCAAATTGCAGATAATTTAGGTGGCAACCCAATGTGCTAGGCAATGCCAGTTTTTACATCTTTTGACTCGAACAAAAGGTTGAAGACGTTAGAAGGGCTTCTGACACAGCTGATGCCTGTAGTGTATGAAAGGACGTCATTAATCCTCTGCACTTAGCGGCCACTAGGGGCATCATGAGCTTGTGTCCACAGGACACGTTACTCGAAGCTTGAGTATTTCAGCTGAAATATATAGTTAAAACCTAAAGTTTGCCTTTGGTTCCCGTCATTCTAGGCCTGTGCCTGTCACTCATTTGGGCACGGACGTTTGGCTTTTTCAGTCCCCCAGCTTCCTCGGGCAATACTTGGAATCAGAAAATCTGCCCCGCTGTTAGTTGCCCTGGTGAGTGCGAACACTGAACAGAGCTCAATAGGTCAGTAGCTGCTTTCCCCAGGCCAAGAAATGGGATGATGGCCTTAAAAGATTTACACATTTAGCACGTCCATTTGCACCATCCCGTTTCTGGACAGCTGATCACTACGGGACAAGCGATTCTTCCCCTAAACCCCACCACCCCAGGACTAACCGTTTTGTCTTTTGAATCCCACTTTTCATGTTCCTGGCCTCCACACTTTCACTGTAGCCGTCTCTAGAGCAGTGGTTCTTAACCCTGGCTGCGCATTAGAATCACCCGGGAATCTTTTTAAAATCCTGGTTTCTGGGCCTCACCCTCCGGAAATTGTTATGAGGTGGGGCCACAACATCGCTAACCAAGAAACAATTTCCGGAGGATGAGGCCCAGAAATCAGTTTTAAAAAGATTCCCAGGTGATTCTAATGAGCAGCCAAGGTTGAGAACCACTGCCCTAGAGCCTTGTCTTTTTCAAATTGGTTTCTTGAAGGCATGTTTCTTCTTCCCTCAGCTTGGACCACTTTATCATTAACTGAATCACACCAAGGTTTCTCATCTGCTCCCATAATTCATTTACATAATTGTAACCAAGTCAACAAGTTTTACTAAATGCTTTACATTTTACCTAATCTCCATGATCCTCAAGTAGGTGCCTTCACCTAAATTTTAGAGAAAATTAGTTACACAATTGTTGGACCTATATTTCAGACTTTGTATACTTTTATACCTTCAGTGCCAGTAAGGACTCAGACATTTAATCTTGTAATCCTTTTTTAAAGCCATCACCAGAGTATCCCCCCCCCCCCTGATTTTTAGTGTAAGGGAGGGAAACATCAATGGTGAGACAGTCCCCACGCGATTGGAGCTGGGGATCAAACCCAGGTATTCAGGCGGATATTCTAACCACTAAACACACCAGCCAGGGCACATCTTGCAGTTCTCGATCTACTAACCTGACCACCTGTTTTAGATTCATGGCCTTAGCTTCCAGTTTCTCAGGAAGACACTAAGGCAAAACCCATCACTTCACCTTTCTCCTTAAACACCGTCATGCAAAATGCAAATCCAAATGTATCAGTTAAAAACAAAAAACCCAAAACAAAATGGTCATTATTTTTGTCCAACTGAATAAAGCCTGACACCTCTTAACTCCCATTACTTAATTCCCTCAAGTCCCACCCGTGTAAGGTGGGCACCGCACACCTTCCGCCAGAGGTCATGTAAGGGTTGCCATGACCGATTTGTGCTACAGAAACCCATGGTTCCCAGCCCATGTATGATCCTGTGGAGCACTACAGAGAACTCTCCACCCCAAACCTAGTAGCTGAGTCTTAGTAGGCTTGAGTGCCATCTTAACTTAATCTGGCCAGGATTCTTGACTGCAAGCTTTATTTTGGGTCATTATTTAAAAATCTTTGAAACAACTGAGCACAAGAGCAAATTATAATAATTTACCCCGGGATCAGTGTCATCAGTGTTTTGCAAGATAAACAAAACCCAGTTTCCCGCCTTTAGGATAACCCACGTTTCTACTAGATATACAGCAGTCTGGAAAAATTAAGATTTTCATGATACATTTCTTTGAACATGAAGCCTCCTATGCACAGGGACCCATAAATCCTTACAACTGCTTTCTATGATACAAGCCAGTTTGATATGTAAAACCCCTGGCATGTTTAAAATTCAGATTGCTGGAGCCCATCTCAAGATTTTGGTATGACTAGAATAGACCAAAGTCCAAGATGAGGGAGCCCGGTGGAAAAATCTTGGGCTCAGGAATGATCTACCTAGGAATGGCCTCGGTCCTATCACTCCCCTTTCCCTTTTGTAGACCGTGTCCCATCAAAACAGTCCTTTTGAGCCCCATGGAACAGTCAAGGACACATTTTTCCACTCGTTGTGAATTGTGAGTATACAATGCAAACAGACCTTTCAACTATTTAATACTTATCTATACACACGTTAGCAACAGGTATCGTTCTCACTTTATAAACGAAAAGTTCAAGTCAGGATCGGTTCAAAGGCTTCTTTCTTCCTCAGGGAGGTTTGCAGAGGACCCCAGGCCTTGATACCCTAACTCCTAGAACCTGTTAGGGAGGTTTTGGAAGTACAGGTAGGGAAGTAGCAATGCCAAAGGACCTACACTCAGACCAGAAGACAAAAGTACTTGACATTTTAATGAACTCCCCTCCATGTAGCTTCAAGCTACCAGGACACAGGCCCCACCAACACCCTTAATTTTCTCCTCGGCTCTTCTGCTGAAGAACTTGGCCTTCACAATGACAGGCTGCTTTGGGAGCTTTCCCTTCCCCAGAACTTTGTAGTAGCCCTAGAATAGAGAAAAGGGTTATAACACACTATGGCAGGTACCCACTCCCTAATGGGTATGAGGACAGGTGACAGACAACCCATTCCATCTAGGAGCTGGGAAGCCTATGTTTCTGATCTGGGCACTACCGGGGGCACTTACTGCCCACGCCAGTGAATCAAGACCAGCAGATTCTCTCCGAGAACTGTAGCACACCAGGACAATAGCTGTCAAGATGTGACTCTAGTCTCGGGCGAAGCCCAACACCCCCCTTTCCCATTCAATTACCATCTAATAAGCAAAAAAGGAAAACCACATTCCTAGCAATGTTCCAGAAGTCTCGACCACCAGACTTGCTCAAGGGATGGTAAATAGGCTGGGAAGGGGGATGTAACACTTACCTGAAAGGTTTAGACTACTCCTATACCCATGGGAGGTTAAGACTCAGAGATACACAAAAAAGCTTGGGTGGGGTTTTTTGGGGAAAGAAGGGGGGCAGCTCTTCAGATAATGTAGGGCCTTAAATTACAATTAAAACATACTAGGATTTTATTCTGTAGGGAACATGAAAGGTCAGTAGCGGTGCCTAATGTAGACCTGTGTAAAACAGACCAGAGCCAGTTGAGCTAAGATATTGCCAGTAACTTTAGGTGAGAATTGCAAACTTGTACAAACCAGGACAATAACAGCAGAAATGAAATTACTGATGGGAAAAACATTCAAGTGAAAATAAAGTACTTGAAAGAATGAAGAGTAGAAGGAATTACTCTTCAAATATTTTGAGTCACAAATGAACTGGAGTTCAGTTCTGGTCAGAGAATTACCTCTGGAAATTCTGCCCAAAGGCAGAACTATCTAGTTAGGAATCGGGCATAGGGCTCAGGTGGGAGATCAACTAGATTAGATTACTCAGAGCTTTGAGGAGAGTCAAGGACCCATGTAAGGCAAACATTAATTCACTCACCGATCGCACCACATCAATGATGGGAGCAACTCCAGTCTTGCTTTTGGCAGCATTCACCCGTGTCTGCTCACTGACCAGGGTCCACAGTTTATCAAGGTTGACAGTTGGGCAGAAGCTCTGGTTCCTCTTCAAGTGGTAATGCCTCATACCAACTTTCCCAAAGTAACCTGGGTGACTGAGAGAAGGCAACCAGTTTCAAAACGTCACTCCAATTAAGAAGAGATGTTTATCATCTTTATAATCCACCTCCCCCATTACAGTGTAAATTGTCAATGGGTGTAGAATCCTGACTTAACAGATACTCCACTCCAGCCATTTTTTGAATATAACAGATCTTTCACCAAATAATAAACAAATAGTTAAAATACCACCCCCTAATTGGAGGGCATAGTGGATCCTACAGAGGTATAGGTTAGTCTGATGGTGTCACTAGCCTGGTGACTGACTGTGCCACAGGAGCCCACAGTCAGTGAATAAGGGTAGCAGTTGCTCTCCGAGGGCTCTAGCACACTAAGGCAACAGCAAATACCCAAGCGTGACTCTAGCCTCGATGACAAATTTCTCAGCTCACATCAAGTGTTCACTCGGTAAAAGCCAACAACAGGCAAGGTTTAGGTGGTTAGGAGGCGTGCCTCCCATTTCAGATGCTTGGAGCCGGCCTCCCCAGCCCCCATCCCCACCCCGAACTCCAAACTGTCAGTAAAATACAGCCCGAGAAACACTCACTATTTGTCGAAGTTGATCCTGTGATGATGCAGGCCGCCAGCATTCCCGCGGCCCCCCGGGTGCTTCCTGTGCTTGCCTGGAGGAGGAGAGGTCCGTGGCTAACAGAGCTGAGCCCTCCCCGTCCGACACTCGCGGTCGGTCTTCCCCAGCCTCTGCCGCTCTCAGTCCGCAGTACTGTCGACACTGCTACTCCTTCAAGACTCCGAATTGAACAGCACTCATGCCTTCAACCAATGCTCAGTTTTCACTACCCACCCCCCGCCCATGTGCTATTCTCTGCAAGTGAAATACTAGAGGATCCCAAGAAGTAGGTCAGACTCAATCCGACCCGGCTGCACACGCTCTTACTAACCCACTTCTAAGCCACCTGCCTCCTGACTAGCTGAGCCCACGGTTACAAAGGACGGGAGGCGGGTACGTACCGATGCGGCCGTGGCCGTGGCTCACGTGGCCCCACAGTTTGCGGGTCTTCCTCAGTCTGGATGGCTGTGTGGAGAAAGGTGCGTGGGATAAGGCCTAAGAAAGGTGGGGCAGGGGCGAAGCTTGCCGGACTGCGA
>NW_006290441.1:3088424-3088665 GCF_000327345.1 Myotis davidii
CTTTCCCTAATCTCTACCACCCATGGGAGCTGCTCCCCTACCCCCTCAGTGAGTGCGCGCTGGGTCTTTCTTTTCCCTTTGCCTTTGTGCTGTAATCTAAGGCTCTCAGTGTGAACGTGCTGTATTCCAGGGACTTGTATGCCTGGTTGCTTTACAGCCTTCTTTATACAGGCCTTGTAAATCTTACCACCGCATGTAAAATTTCACCCGAACTGGACATGCAGGTGACACCCCCCCCCCC
>NW_006290441.1:3088721-3089267 GCF_000327345.1 Myotis davidii
ACACACACACCCTTCCTCCCCGCCTGGGACCAGAGAACCCCTGCTCAACCTGTACCCAATACAGGCGTCTTATGAAACTTCTTTGACCCATTCATAGTTGCTCACTTAACTCCACTTGTGCCACCACAAAACCTAGCACATAGCTCTTACGTAATTGTGGGTCCACCTTTGTCTTGCCTACTAGGCCAAATTCCTTAAAGCCTCGAGGATTATTTTTTATCCATGCACTCCCAGTTACTGGCAGGTAGTACATGTTCAACAAATGGTTAAGAGACTGAATACACTGATCTTCACTGTCACCATATTCTTTTTTTATTTTGCTTTATTGCTTAAAGCATTATAAAGAGTATTACATATGTCTCCTTCCCCCTCACTCCCCGCCTTCCCCCACCTTCCCCCGGCCTCCCCTACCCCCCAGTGTATTGTGTCCATTGGTTATGCTTATATGCATGCATACAAGTCCTTCGGTTGATCTCTTACCCCCTCCCTACCCCCCCACCCTCCCCGGCCTTCCTCCTGTAGTTTGACAGTCTGTTCAAGGCAGGG
>NW_006290441.1:3089459-3105613 GCF_000327345.1 Myotis davidii
TGTTTCTGGTTTCTTGGGATATATTCCTAGAAGTGGGATCACTGGGTCAAATGGGCGTTCCATTTTAACTTTTTGAGGAAACTCCATACTGTCTTCCATAGTGGCTGCACCTGTCACCAGATTCTTGTGCCACTGCCTTCATTAAGGCCCTCATCATAGCTGGTATCTTGAGTTCAGCACCCCTCTGTAACCACCCTGCCAGCATTCTAACTCGCCTCCACTCCCTCCATCCATAATACCTCTGCCAAGTTAATCTTCTAAGACATTATTTTCATCCTTTCACTTACTTGACCAAAAAGGTCAGTAACTCTTTATCAACAACCGAATATGGCACACCTTTCCAGCCTTACATCCGCTTCTCCCGGACAAGCTTTCTACTGCAGCCAAACTTGGTACATCTCTTCTGCCTTTTTGCTTGTGCCATTTCTCATGCTTGTAGTGCTCATCCTCTTCCTGAGCATGTATCCTGAATCTTCCTCAATCTTAGGGCCTACCTTGTAATCTGCTTCTTCTCAGAACATTCCAGTCCACACTGATAATAGCCAAATACATATTGCAGTTTTACAAAATGCATCTGCCTGAGAAGTCAACACTGTCAGTCCCATTTTACGAATGAGAATTGAGGCACAGAAAGTTGAGTGACTTGCCAGAGGCTATGGAGCTGCTAATATAGTTTAGCCTTTAGTCTCCCCTCCCTTTCTCTCCCTTCCTCTCCCCTCCCCTCCCCTTTCTCTCCTCTCCTCCCCTCCCCTTCCATGATTTTAACTCAGTGACCACAACCTCTCTGACCTCACAGTATTATGGTCTTCATCACTCCTTCTATCCTTAATCACATAATGCCTATGACCAGCAGAAAGAGGGGACTTGAGGGTGCAGGGCAAGGTCCAAGATGAGATCATCTCTATTTGATATCAAAACTGGCCAATAAGTATATAAGGGATGAGCTGAGCTAACTGGAAACTACCCTGGAATGATGCTCTGTGAATTAAGGTAAGCTGGGTAGAGCTTTGGGAACGAAAGGTGTCCTGTAGCAAGGACCGAGACTGTCCAGAGGCGGAGGTAGGGCTCTGGGTGATGGGACACTGCTTCTGGACAGTTTCACCAGGTTCCTTGGTTATAGAGGAGCCACATCCTGTCAGGCCACCTGACTGAATGGGAGGCCTCTCTGAGTGGACCAGCACTATGTGTTGTGTTCTTTGCTCACCTAACATTCTTTTCATTGGTTGTCTCTCCAGGGTTGTCCCTCCTGGGTGGTTATCTGGCTCAAGTTTTCAGCCAGCTTCCTCTCCTTTACAAGGCAGGCAGGTAGCTTCAACAAAAGGCTCACCTAGGGTTGTCCGTGTGGGTCAGTTTCCCTAGGCCGACCAGCTCTGGGAGACCAAACAAAGCTGAGTTCTATGTCTGCAGAGTTGAGTAGCCTTCAGACATTAGGCATTAAGTGACCTGTCCCTCCCTGTCAGGCGCACTGGCCATGACTGCTGAGAGGCGTCCTTCTCTGTGACATCTTCTGAACTAGAGCATGACATTGTGACATCTTAGGCATCTGGGCTTTCCCAGAGAGGCAGGGCCTTAGAAAATACCTGTGAAGGATGAGCAGAAAGGAGATGATGCAAGGCAGCAATCTGGTGAGGCAGGTAAAAGTGGTACTGACCTTTTTGCTACCCTGCTACCTCTCTCCAGGTGGCCGTGTGAGCACACTGCCACTCTGAAGAGGGCCCTGGTGGTTCCTCTTTCCTCTCCTCTCTGGATTCCTGAGTATATCAGCAATCCTTCAGGCAGCAGCAACAGCATGAATGGATGCAGCCTAGTTTTTTGGCTCTTCATCTTTAGATTTGGACATTTGGAAATATTATATTGCTTTCCTTTGTCAAGTAGAGGATTGTTAATTTAAGATGAGAAGAGTCAGATTTCTGTTCTAAGTGAGAATCAGAGCAAAATTTAGAAATCCAAATTGGATTCAGAAACAACTTAAAAAAATGTCAGGTAACAGAAAAGACAGTAAAACATTTAAAAATTTTTGGAGGGAAAAAATATAAGTAAAAATATCTCAAATCATAATACCTTACAGTGCTGTTTTCATGACTTACCTTTTAGCTCTCATCTACATGGATGATCACAGTATACAAATCCTTTTGTATTCTGCTTTTCGTGTAATTCTGTGATATTTTTCTGTCTCACTACCCAGTCTTCATGATTTTTTTTTAAAAAAAATTTTATTTTAGAGAGACAGGAAGGGGGAGAGAGAGAGAGAGAGAGAGAGAGAAAGAAACATGGATGTGAGAGATAAACAGCAATAGGTTGCCTCCCATACATGCCCCAATCGGGAATTGAACCCCAACATAGGTATGTGTCCTGACTAGGAATCAAACCCACAACCTTTTGGTGTACAGGATGATGATTCAACCAACTAAGCTACCTAGCCAGGGCTATAATTATTATCTTTAACAGCTAAAGAGTGGTTTGTTTTTAGCAATACTACAATTTACTAAGCCATTTTCTCATGTATTTTGTTTTCTTTTTTGTTGTTCTGGTTGTGTTCTTTGCTATTAGAGACAATGATACAGTGAACATTTGTGTGTATGTAGTTTTTTTCTCCTATTGAATAATTTGTCCAGGATAAATCCCTAGGAGTGAGATTGCTGGATTATAGGGTATGAACATTTTTATGATTCATTTTATGTTGCTATATATTTTTTTCCAAATGGATCATACCGATTTATGCATTAGAACATGTATAGTTTCCAGTTTCAACTACACCAGGCCCAGGATTTTTTCTTTTTCTTTTATCAGTAGTTTTTGATAAATAGCAAATGGCATCTAAGGGAAAAATCCATAGGCCCACAGGGTTTCCCTCAGCACAAAGTAAAAATAATCTAATTTGAGGATTAGGAATTTATGGGAGTCTTTCCTTTCTGTGTTGTATAGGTTTTTAAAAATCTCATTGTACTACATGGCAAGCGCATTCCTAGAAGCTTTGTTGGAAGCTGGGATGGAAAACCCTGCTGCCATTAAACTCCGAATAGCAAAATGCGAAGAGAAGAATTCTAGGATCTTTTAGAGCAGCTTCCCCACTAGCACAACAAATAGGAGCTTAAATAGTTGGGTATTAATTTAATTCCAGATGATAAAATTAGTGAAAAGAAACAGGTTTATTTCCTGCCTCTTATTCTAGTAGCTGAACGATATTGAACAAATAGCATATTCTCTTTGAATCTTAGCTTTCTTGTCTGTATAATGAAAAATGACTGAGATTCAGTGATTCATTTTAGAAATATTTATTGAGTGTTTTCTGTTTTCAGGCATTATATATGTATATATATATATACACACATACATATACTAGAGGCCCGGTACATGACATTCGTGCACTTGGGGGTGGGTAGTAGGGGGTCCCTCAGCCCGATTTGCACCCTTTAGCAGTTCAGGAGCCCTCGGGGAATGTCCTACTGACTGCTCAGGCCCACGAGGCATGAGAGGCTCCCACCACCACCACTTCACTTGCCAGCCATCAGCCCGGCTTGTGGCTGAGCAGCACTCCCCCTGTGGGAGCACACTGACCACCAAGGGGCAGCTCCTGTGTTGAGCGTCTGCCCCCTGGTGGTCAGTGCGTGTCATAGCGACCATTCATTCTGCTGTTTTGTCAATTTGCATATTACCCTTTTATTATATAAGATAAGCCAAGCAGTGAGGGGCCAGTACAGTGGTAAACAAGAAAGACAAAGTCCTGCTTTAGGACTGTGTCTAAATCAGGAAACAAGTAGAGAAATAAATAATATATCACATTCAACACAGCCTAGCATAGCATGGGTATTCTCTCATTACCTAGCGTTTCTCTCTCCCATTTTCTGCCTAAAATGAGTACATTTTAATGATAATTTATTCTGTTCTACCCATGCAAACAATCTTTGAAATTCTTATTCCCTATGTGTCATGGAATGACTTGTTCTTTCAATGCTTGGCAAGGTTAGAGACACTGGTAAACATTTCCCTTCTCTCAGATCCCTGAGTGTGGGATGTTAAAAGGCGGTGGTTGGTGAGCAAGATAATCTTCTATGTGAGGTTTCCCATTCTTCAAACTTGTTGTTTCATTTAGTCCAGGTTTCTCTGTGGCTTAAAGCAGAGGGCGCAAGCTAATTGAGAGTATATTTTGTTTGATTCATGCTGTTTTCTTAAGTTTTTTTTTTAACTAAATTAGTTGCCAGTGTTTTAAAATTTAATTTATTGCGTGATTTTAGAGAGAGGGAGAGAGAAAGTAACATCAATTTTTTTCTTTTGTTTTTGTTAATCCTCATCTGAGAATATCTTTTTTCCCATTGATTTTTTTTTTTTTTGAGAGAGAGTAGAAGGGAAGGAGGGAGGGAGGGAGAGAGAGAGAGAGAAAAACATCAGTGCAAGAGAGACATCGATTGGTTGCTTCCCACATGTGTCCCATCCTGGGCCAGGATGGAACCTGCAACCCAGGTATGGGCCTGGGATGTACTGGTTGGTGGTAATCCAACCTGTGACCCTTCATGTGCAGGTCAACATTCTAACCACTGAGCCAAACCAGACAGAGCTGTAACATCAGTTTGTTGTTCCACTATTTATGCACTCATTGGTTGCCTCCTGTATGTGCTTTGACCAGGGATTGAACCTGCAACCTTGGCATATTGGGATGATGCTCTAACCAGTTGAGCTATCTGGCTAGGGCAATCTTTTAAAATTTAAATAAAAATCTGAGTTTCTGGAGTTTTGAAAAACTAAGGTTTGGGAACACTGACCCACATCCTTTTAGGTGAATATGTCTGGCCCCTGTAGGTATTTGAATTTACAGGAAGATAGAAAATAAGTCATTTGACCTATGTTTCTCTGTCTCTCTCCCTTCCTCCCCGCTTGTCCCTAAATCAGAGACTCATTGCTTAGCTGTGCCTTTATTTTAATCTTCATCCTCACAGAGTTACTCTAATTGCTTTTCTAAGACAGGAATTAAATACTTATTTCTTTATATTTTTACTCTGCATAGAGTCTACTGGTGTTGGAAAGCCATGCCACCTCCTTTTATTCCCAGAATTGTTATTCACAGTCTAATGCAGCAGTTCTAAAAATATGGTCTATAGACCTATGAGAGTCCTAGAGACCCTTTCAGGGGGTCCACAAGGTCAAAACAATTTTCATAATAATACTAAGATATTATTTGCCCCTTTCACTGGGTGGCATTTGCATTGATGGTGCCAAGGCAAAGGCCAAAGATGGTGTGTAAAATTGCTGCTACAAGTCATTGTACACTGCAAGGCATTTGCATTAAAGAAGAAAAGAAAAAAGCCAGTTTCACTTAAGAATAAGGGGTGGGGGGCATGTGGGGGAGGGGGAAGCTGCCAATCAGTGGTTCTCTCATCGTTGACCTCCCTTCCTTCCTTCCTTTCTTATATTTTTAATCATTGTTGATATTTCTCTCTCCCTCCCTCTCCCTTCCTCTTTGAAATTAATAATAATAAAAAAAAAAAGAATTTCCATGATGATGCCCTGGCTGGTGCTCAGTTCGTTGGAGCATCTTCCCATACAACCAAAATGTTGCGGGTTCGATTCCTGGTGAGGGCACATACCTAGGGTGTGGATTTGATGCCCAGTTGAGGCATGTAGGGAAGCAACCAATGTTTCTCTTTCACATCGATGTTTCTCTCTTCCTCCCTTCCTCTCTCTCCAATCAGTGAACATATCCTTGGGTGAGAATAGAAAAAAAAAGAATGTCCGTAATAAAGCAGTAAATATTTTATTAAATCTCAATCCTTGAATACATGTCTTTGTAATGCTTTGTGTGAAAAAATTGCAAGTATGCAAAAAGCGCTTATGCTGCTTGTGCTACTATTTGGGTTAAAGCTGAACTAGCCCTTTTTTTTTGGTGGGAGGGTAGAACACCAGTTTTACTTGAAAAAACACTGAAAGATAAACTGGTTATTCAGGCTTGGGAGTTTGGTAGATATTTTCTCAAACATGAACTGAGCCTATTACTTCAAGGAAAAAACGGACAGTATTTGCTGCCAATGATAAAATTTGAGTTTTCAGGCAAAAAATAGAATTCTGGGAGAGTTATAGCTATTTCTATGAGTTTGACAACTTTCTAATAGTTAAAGAATTTTCCATGAGATTAGAGGTGCTATTAAAGAGTGTATTGTTGTTTTTGGTCATTGTATGATGAAACATGTCAGTATTTGGAGCATCTGCATAAGTTGTTGAACCAATATTTTCCAAATGACCATGCTTGGTGTTATGAAATTATGCCTGGGTAAAAGAGCAATTCATAGTGCAAAATTCATAGTGGAATTTAAGTAACAGAAATTCCACATTGCAACTAACCTTTAAGAAACTATCTCTCGTTGAATTTTGGTGTAGTATCAAAGAGCAATAGCCACAGTTATCTGATAAGGCTATATTGAAATATTGCTATCTTTCCCAACTGTATAACTGTGTGAGGCTGGATTTTCTTCATATACAGTAAACAGAAAAACATAGACCAGATTGACTGCAGAAGCATGTATGGAAATCCAGCTCTTTTCTATTAAGCCAGACATTAAAGGAAAAACAATGTTACTGTTCTCACTAAATTTATTTTTTTGAAAATTGTTATTTTTTTCTTAGTATGTTATTCATGTTGACATGTAATAGGTTTATTATTTTGTCATGAATCAATATTTTAAAATTATCTCAGTTTTAGTTTATATCATGGTAAATAGCAATAGTTATAACCCACATAAAGTCTCTTTGGGGTCCTCATTAATTTAAAAATGTTCAGGGGTTCTAAGACCAAAAAAGTTCGGTATTTTCAGTCTAACAAAATAAACTCAGCTATTTAAACCTTCTAAGGGAGACTGCCCTCACCTCCACTGGGGCTGTTACTATGGGTGCTGTCTGTCTGGGAAATAACTTCCCTTAGAGCCCCACAATGAAGTAGAGGTGAAAGGCTACCCATTACTTTATTTAGTGGCATCTTGCTGGGCCTCCAAGCATCCAGGCCTCTCCCAGCCCCATCACCTTTTGTCTTTAAAGGACTTGTCCTTAAAGTCCCAAATCTGTGGACTGAAGTGAACGTTCTCAAACTTGCATAATTACAGAGCTCCAGATTGGAATGAAATGATTTTTGTTTTGTTTCTTAAATAAGTACAAATACAAAATTAGGTACCCTCCATTTGTTCTTATACAATTACAAAACTTGAATTGCCGCTGTAACTTAAATGCGGTGCGTCCTTTTGGGCTAAGTTTGGCAAACTTACCCTCCCATCCCCACCTCCACCAATGATGAGGGCCCGATTTCCCCACCTCCTTTGAAATGTTCATCATTGTGTTCCCAATGTCATTTATACTTCGTGTGGCAAGAGTGCATTGTTTATATATTACGTCTCCCCCTTTCTCTTTTCATCAGCCTGAGATAAAGTAGTACTTGGTGTGAACTACCAGTAGATCCTAAACTCTTAACGCTGCCCCTAAAATCTTGTCATGGATATGTAGATGACTCAGAATATTTATACTTTAAAAAAACACTTATCAGAATGAAACACTAATTTTAAAAAATTATTGGAGAGAACTCATGAAAATGTGTGTGTGTGGACCTCAGCTTGAATAACATTTCAGTAGTTAAAGACTGGAATCTGGAATGACTGACTTGGTTTGAATTTGAATTTGGACTCTGCTGTTTATCATCTGTTTTTGTGCAGTTACCCAATCTCTCTGATCCTCAGTTTCCTCAGCCTGTCCCTCATGGTTTTATATAACCCCTATCTCCAAGGGTAGCTGTGAGGATTGAGATACAGTATATGAAACCCCTGGCATAAACCTGGCATTTAATAAATTTCATTTTTCCCCCCAAAATGAAAGATTGGATTAAGCTTGTCCACTAATAAAGAGGCAGAGGTAAATCTGGGACACTTTTGAAGGCAAACAAACGCTGTAAGAAACACACAGTCTAGCTTTGTTTTCCACAGCAGAGATGCTAGGTTCTGTCTTTGGGCCCGAGTGAGAGGTGAGGCTGTGCCATGATGTAGGGCATGAATTCCAGTTCTGGGGAGGAACATGGCCTGGACTTCTGAGGCCTTGGTCTCTGAGTCTTCTCTGGCCTGTCCAGGAATATCCCCCTTCCAAAAGAAATAAATCATTCTGCTTTTTTAAAAAAAGTTGATTGAGAGAGAGAGAGAGAGAGAGAGAGAGAGAGAGAGAGAGAGAGAGAAGGAGGAAGAGTGGGAGGGAGAGAGAAATATCGAAATATCAATTTTTTTGTCCCACTTATTTATGCCTTCATTGGTTGGTTCTTGCCTATGCCCTGACCAGGGATCAAACCCACAACCCCCTGAGCTACTCGGCCAGGACAAATCACTCTGCTTTGTGCTTCACTTACAGGGAGTGGAGCTCGCTCACTCTACCCGATGCTTCACGCCTGAGGACATCAATGGAAAAGCCCCAGTCCCGGGCTCAGGCATGGGCCTGGATATGGACATGAGCTTTATGGGGCTGCCACTAGTTGACCAGAAACACAGCAGTGGACAAATGGAGGCTGTGGTGCTGGCTTGCTTGTTGTGCCAACAGGACCTGCAATATGTGGGTGCCTGGCTCCTCCCCTGCCAGCATTTGATCTGTAAGGACTGCTTCCAGGGCTTGATCCAGGAGCTAGGGCAGGTTGCCCAGACTCATGGGACTGTCCCAGAGGGTAAGTACAGAAACAGGACAGGTTCGCCTCCTTCTATATAACAGGTTTCTCCTGTTTCAGAGGAACTGGATTTCAGGTGTAGAAAAAGAATCAGGATTTAAGTGCCCAAGGGACAGTCATTGCTGAAAGCAACTCTTTGGGGAATCTCTGAGACAAAGCAAATCCTCTTGATACCTAATATATCTGTTTTGTAAACTGGGACTTTTCATGTTTGGGATTTCCTTAAATTGGTGGCAGACTAAGAAACCAGGGAAGGTTTTGATCCAAGGCTTGGCTGACTCCTCAGATGGAAAGGAGGGTCCTGGCTCACTAAGCTTCCGAGGCAGGGAAAATGGGCTGGGTTCCTAGGATTGGCCAGGAGAGGATTTTGAACAGACACACTGACGAGTGAACCATTCACCACCTAAGCTGCTGCCAGGCAGGGAGGAGGAGCTTGTGTCTTGCTTCTGCATTTCAGGTTTCCTAGGAAACAATCTCCGTGAGAACTGCAGGTCCTTGGAAACAGGAAGCAGGTCTCTTCTTTTCAGTATTGTAGCACAGGGCAGTGAATAGAGGTGCCCTGTAAGGTATTTGTTGAATGACCTTAATAGAATGAGAAAGTCAAATAAGATGACATTGTTTAGAAACATCATTTTTTATTATCAAAGTGATTTGTAGCACAAGTCTAGGCTCTCTTTGAGGCAGTATAACTTCGCATTTGTCTTTAGATCTGAATTTTCAGCCCTCTAAACTCTTGAGCAGGCTACCTAACCTCTCGGAGTCTCTGTGGAGAGTTTGGAGCACAGAGAAGATTTGGTCTACTTTGAATTTTTATATTAATATCTGATTTTTAAACGTATAATTTAAACTATTTTTCCTTAAACTTTTGATTTTTAGCTTAAAAATATTATTCTGTTTATAAATGGCAAATTTTAACATCGTCTTTAAGGGTCTTTCATTAATATTTGAACATATTTACAAGCTTAGCATTTGCTTTTATAAATTAAATGTATTTTCTTTTTAAGTAGTGCAATTGTCTAGCAAATAAGCATTCCTAATTACTTAAAGAACTCTTAGAAATCCAATAAATTAAATTTATAAATATGATGAATCTTAAATATATCTTAAAAGTTCCAGAAATGTTGGGTTAATACCCAGAATATATAAAGAAACCCCAACATCTCAACAATAAAAATACAACTCAGTTAAAAATGGCAAAGGACTATATAGACATTTCTCCAGACAAGATAAACAAATGGCCATTAAGCATGTGAAAAGATTCTTAATATCACTAATCTTAGGGAAATATAAATCAAAACCACAATGAAATACCACCTCATATCCATTAGCTATTTTTTTTAAATATTTTATTGATTTTTTACAGAGAGGAAGGTAGAGAGATAGAGAGCTAGAAACATCGATGAGAGAGAAACATCGATCAGCTGCCTCCTGCACATCTCCCACTGGGGATGTGCCCGCAACCCAGGTACATGCCCTTGACCGGAATCGAACCTGGGACCTTTCAGTCCACAGGCCGACGCTCTATCCACTGAGCCAAACCGGTTTCGGCCCATTAGCTATTATTAAAAAAAGAACAGAAAATAGTAAGTGTTGGTCAGGATGTGGAGAAATTATATACTGTTGGCGGGAATATAAAATGGTAAGGCCTCTGTGGAAAACAGTATAGTATTTCCTAAAAACATTTAAAAGCAAAATTACCATATGATCCAGAAACTCCACTTTTGGATATATACCCAAAAGAATTAAAAGTGGGGATTCAAAGAGATATTTGTATTCTTATGTTCATAGCATTATTTTTCGTAGCCAATAGGTGGAAGTAACCCAATGGGTAAATGGCTTAAAAAATGTGGTATGTACATACAATGGAATATTATTCAGCCTTAATAAGGGAGGAAACTCTGACACATACTACAACATGAATGGATCTTGAGCACATTTTGCTAAATGAAATAAGCAAGTCACAAAAAACAAATGCTCTAGGATTCTACTTATACAAGGTACCTAGAGTAGTCAAATTCCTAGAGACAGAAAGTAGAATGGTGATTGCCAAAGGCTAGGGACAAGGGGATATGGGACTTATTGCTTAATGGTATAGTTTTAGTTTTGCCAATTTTAAAATGAGGTTGTTGTTTTGGGGTAACTTTTTGTTCTGTTGATAGTGTCCTTTGATGCACAAAAGTTTTTAATTTTGATGAAGTCCAATTTAACCTATTTTTTCTTTTGTTATTTGTAATTTTGGTGTCATATCCAGGAAGTCATTGTTAAATCCATTGTCATGAAGCTTTTACTCTGTTTTATTCTAAGAGTTTGATAGTTTAAGGTATTATGTTTAGGTCTTTGAGCTCACCTGTGATTTCTAACAAGAACTAATATGCATGTCTCAAGGTTTTGTTTGACTCCAAAATCAGAAAACTAAATTTATACTAATGACAATAATCAGAATCATAATGTTTGTTGCCAAGTTTTCCAAGTGCAATGGAGACCAAAATCATAAGCTTTGCGTCATTATATCTGGGCATCTGGGTCCTAATATGCTTGCCACTTAATAGTTATATAGCCTGGGCAAGTTCTCTTACCTGTAAAATAGGTATAGTGATAGTAGTAATTAACTCAGGATTATTATGACGATTAAATGAGAACATACATATAAAACATTCTGTACTTTGCTTAGGATATAGTAAGAGACCAAGAAATGTGAAAAAAAATATTATTATTTAGAATTTGTGAAACTGAAAAATATCTGTTAGATGCAAATATGATTGTTTTGGAACCAGAGGGGCAATTTCTTGAATATATTGCATCTTATATGTTTTTGTATGCCCTATGGTCTGAGTAGGTCATTGTTACCTTCCACATTTGCATTTATGGGTGAAGAGTGGAATAATCTACTGGTTGGAGGTTTTAGGACTCTGTGATGACGTGTGGTATTGGTTGGTTTGTCTGTCTGTCTCCTTCACAGGCATTTATTGACTTTTGTGTACTGAGCTTTATGGCAATTAGGGTACAGATATGAAAAGACAGGGTCCTGGCCTTCAAGGAGCTCATACTTTATTGAAGGACAGATTCCTAAAGAGATGATAATCATCAGTGTGGCAGGGATGTGAAGAGAAGATTGTTTCAAGTCCAGGCAAGGGAACAGTGCCTCTGAAAGGTTCGTCAGGCACCAGGACTGGTGGATATCAGTCGCTTACTGAATGTTTCTGAAGGACTAAAAGAATGGCACCCAAATGAGCTGTCCCATGAAAAGAAGAGCTGTCACCTATTTCAGGTAAGACTAGTGAGATACCCAATCCCTGAACTTAGATTTCTGGTCCATAATTTGGGAAGCCATGCTTTGGGAGTCTGGTTCTTTGGAAAGAACTTTTAGCACGGCCACTTGATCCAGCAGAGGAGGAGCACAGACTTGCTAAAAGGTTTATCCTATTTCTGCCAGTCTGGGGTTTTCAAAGGTAAAATATGGGAGAAGGTAGCAGATTATCAGATCAGATCAGCTCAAATTCAAGTTCACTTATCCGCAAAGCTTGTGATCTACACTGTAGCACTTTGCTTGGGGAGATTCCGTGCTTACTGGAATCCCTGAACTGATGGGAGACTCCATGGAAAATCCTTGAGGAAAGAACCAACTCTGCAGCCTGAGTCATCAGGTGCAAATCTTTAATTAATGCAGACATAGCCTAGCTGAGATTCTCCCCAGCAGCTCCATCATACTAGGAAATGGCTCTGCATCAGGTCTCAGGCCTCTGAGGAAACCAGCTGGGCCAGGTATTCCAAAGCTAGTGATGGGGACCAGAGCAAAGGCAGTAGTGTGCTCAGCCATGCAGTGGGATGACCAGAGCTACAGGCTCTGTGCAGAAAGGCTGAATCAGGAGGTCACGGTTCAACTCCTGGTCAGGGCACATGCCTGGGTTGTGGGGCATGCATAAGGCAGCTGATCAATGATTCTTTCTCATCATTGATGTTTCTATCTCTCTCTCCCTACTTCTCTGAAATCAACAAAACACACACACACACGAACATAAAATAACCACCATAGCCTTGAGCTTCCTGAAGCTAGTGACAGGTGACAGCACGTCTGTTGTAATTGCAAATGCTGAAAGGGGGAGCAGTCTCCCTCAGTGGGCAGGCACTGGGGCTTTGGGAAGATCCAAAGAGAAGGAACTGATGCAAGATGCTACAACCTCAGAGTCAGAGTGGGAAATGAGGCTTTTCTTAATGAGCAGCTCAGCTGGAGGGGCTCCAATGGCCTGGGGAGAGGGAGGAGGTGGGGGTTGGGGGTGAGGTCTCAGTTACAGGAGCTTGGCAGGCTGACTGCTATTTGCTTGTTCCAGGTGCTGAATAGTGTCCAACCGTTGTGGGGCCAGTTGTGGGTAGTGACCCAGACCTCCCCGGTGGAGGTCAGGTTGCTGAGCGGGCTGAGCTGGGTGTGCAGCTGTCCCAGAAGCTGGAGCTCTGGAACCCTATCAGCAAGCTGGCTTTTTAGTTCAAGAACAGTTTCCTCACGTAATTGGCTCTCTAGGGTACTGGGACTGGCACTGTGCCCCTCAGAACAATACCTGTTACTGGGAGAGCAATTCCTCTGGTAATAGGAAGGAGGCAGGCTGTGTTTTTGGGAAAGGTTATAGCTAGATTTGCTGGTGGAGGGAGCTCATGGTCGCTGTGATTGAAGGACAGGATTTGGAGGAGTCCCTTGTTTGCTGGAACGCTCTCATTCAAGGGGGATCAGTCATAGTGGATGCTGTGGAGGATGGAAATCAAGAAAAACCCTGGGAGCTTACCTCTAACCCCTCACTGCATAAATGAGGCATCAGGAGTCCAGAAAGGGCTAGAATCCTGCTTAATATCACACAATCACTTATAGAACCCAAACAACAACAACAACAATAACAACTACAACAAAAAAGCAGCTCTCTTGCCTGCCAGTCCAGGGCTTGCCTGGGCTGGAGGGCCAGTAGGAACTGCAGACCCACAGTAAGAACTCTGCTGCTCTTGGTTCCCCCACTGTCTCTCTGTCCAGGCCCACTGCCAGATGAGAGGAGCTCAGATCCATCCTACGTGTACTTCCTGCATGCCACCATGGGTTCTTGATCTGGCACAGAAAGCTTGTTTCACAGTTGGGTGGTCCCCAGGAGCATGGGCTCTGAAAGTTGTGGACCCTTCATGTCCAGTCTCAGCCCAGATTCTGCCGCACAGTCCCCGGATCCACTGGCCTGATCTCATTTTACCTGTTGCCTCTGTGGGTGATTCTTCCAGCTCCTCTAGCTTCAACCCTGGTGATCACTCTCTTTTATTCTGGGCCTGCATTTCTGGCTATTTAAAGAATCCCAATTGCTTGCAGTTGAGAACAGAAACTTAGCATGTCCTTCCAGACTCTTCCAGTCTGACCCCAAACTAATTTTAGACCCTCATCTCCTGTCATTCCTCTTTATGACCTAGCTTTATCAGTCTTTCCTCAAGAGTCCTCACATTTTGACATCCGAATTCTCTGTTTATGATGTTCCTGCTTCCTGAAATGCTCTTTCCTGATTAGTAACACCCTACCCCAAACTAAAGGTCCAGCTCAAATGTGACTCCGTTATCAGAACTAGAGCACATAGGGATGTGGGTTGATTTGAGAATAAGCAGGATCCCCATTACCAGAACTGAATCCCAAAGTGTGAGGCTAGAACAATTTAAGTGGTTGTTGCTTTAGGCCCAGGGGTCAGCAGACTTTTTTGTTAAGGGGCTAGACTGTAAATATTTTTGGCTTTGCAGGTCATATAGACCATGTCACAACTACTCAGCTTTGCCATGGCAGCACAAAAACTACCATAAACAATATGGAAAGGAATGGGCATAACTGTGTTCAATAAAACTTTATTTACAAAAACAGGTGAGCTGTAGTTCTCTGACCCCTGTTTTAAGCTCTGCCTGGGGAAATTGCGTGGGATTTGAACCTGTGGGTGACATCAAGTAGGAAATAGCTGTGTAGGAGCCAGGCAGAGCCAAAATATATATATGGCTGTGAATTACAGGGAGGGGGAGTGTTAGGAGGGGGAAAGTGGAGGAGAGATCAGGAGGAACAGGAAGCAGTTAATTTTGGCTAGAATATAGGATTGCTTAAGGGAGAAAAGTGGGAACTTGAAAGGAAGTTTAGGGTCACATTGTGATGGGCATCAACCAATTTAAGCTAGTCTGTAGACAGTGGGGAACCATTGAAGGTTTTTGGTCAGTGGAATATAATCCAATCTATATTTTTAAAAAGTCATTCTGCCTCAGAAGAGTGTTTGGAGGAGACAAGACTGGATGCAGAAAGACTTGCTAGTATGCTACTCCAGTTGTGCAGGCCATTGGTTCCAGATTACGTAGGTACTTGAACCAGAGCTGGTCTGGATGCTTAAGAATTACTTGTGAAACTTGGTGAAAATATACATTCCACACCTATACCTAAGAGATTTGGATTTGGTTGATTTTGGGATTTCTAACAAACCCTCTGGATTTGTGAATCGCTGATCCACCAAGGCAGGATGAGGCCCGATCTTAAGAGGCTATGGGTGATATCACATGATCTCACCACTCATTTATGGAATATAATGAACAACATAAAACTGACAGACAAAAACAGATCCAGAGACAGAGAAGCATCAGTCAGACCATCAAACCTCAGAGGGAAGGTAGGAGAGGGTGGGGGTAAGGGGGAGAGATCAACCAAAGGACTTATATGCAAGCATATAGGCCTAACCAAAGGACACAGACAACAGGGGGGTGAGGGTCGGGCCCTCCAACGGTCTGAGGGACAATGAATTGGCCCCCTGTTTAAAAAGTTTGAGGACCCCTGCCTTAATCAATAAAGAAATTTTTTTAAAAAAAGAGGCTATGGGTGCCAGAGAAAGGAGAGCACAGGTAAAATGGGATTTGGCAGCTGCCCTCTTCGTCCTCCTGTTACCTGCCTCTGCTCGTGACAGGCCATCCATTTGACTTCTTTTTCTTCACACACCACCACTCCCCCTAACATTCCATTTTGGTTATATTCTATCAGTTCTCGTTGTGATGACTCTTCTGTCTCTTTCTTTCCATTTCTGCCTTGTTCAGGGTCCCATTAATGCTCAACTACCCAAGCCTCTTCCCTGACCGGCCCTGTCTCCAATCCATCAAAATAATCATCAAGCCAAACTCTTTCTCTCTCCAGAACCTTTTTGGGCTGCCTTTGCTTTCAGGACAAAGGCCAAGCTCCTTAGCTTGGCATTCGGAGCCTTTCAGGTGCTTACTGTCCTGCTAATTTCCAAACTCAATCTATGCCACTCCCCCTCTGTGCTTTTGAGATTTTCCTGTACTCTGTACTTTTGCAATTATCTTGTAAGTTTTGCCCCATTCTAACATTTTTGCTTCAGTTTGATCCTGTTTTTCCTTTTTGCTATTCCCCCCTCCCTGCTCCTGTATGACTGTATCTCCCTCCGGGGTGGAGTTAGCTGCCTGGGGACAGCCCGCCCCCCGCCCCCACTCC
>NW_006290441.1:3105917-3108613 GCF_000327345.1 Myotis davidii
CGCCCCAGGACCTTTGTGCATCAGAAAATGTGTGTGTGCTCCATCTGAAGTCCTAATCCTCCACTTGTGACGGACAATTGGTCACTATGGCAACTGACTGTGACGTCACAGGATAAGGACTTCAGGTGAAGTGGCAGGAGCAGGTGAGTGTGTAGGAGACAGATTTTAATGTCTGTCGAAGGCCCCCCCCCCACAATCCTCCTTCAGTGCTGGGGGCATAGAGGGATATCTCGGGCTCCTGCTGATTTTAAAAATGATGCGGTGAGAGTGTGTGCCTGGCATCTGCGTGCTGCAGCAGTGTGGGGCTGACAGAGTGTGTCAACTTGAGCTCTGGCTGTGCAGGCACCGCTGCTGCATGAGCTTGTTATTCCATTCTGGATTGCTATTTTGATACCCAGATTGCATCATTCTTCCTACGTATAAACAGGGGGTCCCCAGGGCCCTGCAGCTACTCACTTCTCCACCAACACTGTTGTTGTGATGAGCTCTATTTAAATGAGCTGCCGGATCCGGGCAGGTTCCAGCCATACATGAGCACTGTCATTTTGGGGAACATGGAGGGCTGAAGGATTTTTGGATCGAGTCCTAAAAGGCTGAGAGTGATGGCCTCCTGAGCTGAGCAGAGAGCGACAGAGCTAGTTCCTGAAAGTTGAAAATCTCCTTTCTTTCTTCTGAGCTTCTATTCCAAGGCACCCAGAGGATTAGGAAGGAGCTGCAGCTAGGAAGAGAGTCGCCTCTTTGAGGTCTCCCTCTTGCTGTTCAGTTTGGGAAAACTGCTGCAGCGCCTTCGAGATAAACAGGAACAGGAGGAGTCATCCAAGCCCTTTCTTGCAGCAGCATCTCAGGTGAGCTGGAGAAATGCAACCCTGGCTGAGGATCCCTCAGAGAAAGGAGGAGAGGATCCAGGCTGCTCCCCCTACCCTACCCAGTGCCCAGCTCCCCGAGGCTTAGGCCCTGCAGCCCAGCTGGCTGCAGCATGCAGGGGGGTGTTCCTGGGCTCTTGGTAAGCACCGTCCTCTGGGACCTGTGGTGGGCTCACCTGTCGCTCTTCTGTCTTCTCTCCCAGGTGTTGCTCTAATCACAGGGCAGCAAGGGCCACAGGTAAGCCTGCTGGCAGCCAGGGGCAGGGGCAGCAATCACTTAGGATCAAAATCTGTCTTTCTAGCAGGGACTGGGCATCTGGGGAGTGGGTGCAATGTATTTCTCAAAGGTGGTGCTGCTCTGAGCTTTGGGCTAGAGGAAGGCTTCAGGGACTTGTGTGAATGGGGGTCTTAGCTGATGTCCCAGTACTCTGGAGCTGCTCGTGTGTGGGGGGACAGGAATGGTTAGTGAGGATGGCCAGCCCCCCAGAGGATACAACAGACTGATTTTTCTCCTTGTATAGTGGCTGAGAGAGACATAGGGAGGTAGAATGTCTTATTTGTAGCTCTGGAGGTAATCAGGGACTGCTCCGTGGTCCAAGATACCACCTGTGTTTTACAGGGGCTCGGTGGGGTATAGCTAAGTTCCTCCCTCTCTCTGGGCCTCCATGTCACCTTCTCTATGGTAAGAGAATTGGCTAGATGAGCAGTGAAAACTAGGTCTGTCCAGCTTTGGGTGTGCATGTGAGACCTGGCAAAGGACCACCAGGCTGCTTCAGAGGATGCCACTCTGTCGGAGTCAGAGCTTGCGCCCCAGCTGCAAAGTTTCATGGAGCCCTGGACAGGAGCTGTAGAATGAAGGGCTTCTTCACCCTCTGAGGGTTGGTTGCTTAGCACTGAGCTCAGGCTTATGTACCTGGGGTGTATGTGTCCCTACTTGGTGGGCTGAGCTGACCCCATGCTGGCATTTCTCTCCACCCCAACCCCCTGGTGCCCAGGTTGCCTGGGCTCTGCTGTTCATGTCTGAAGTGTGGACTACCCTCCCTGGCTGCCTCACTACGTCTGGGCTCAGCATACTCTCTGGGACCCTGTAGCAGTCTTGTAGTGCCAGACCCCAGGCTGTACCCTAAGCCCGCTCATCGGTTCTTTAGTGGAGGCAAAATGTCTGCCAACTCTCTGCCCACCCTCAGGGTACCTAGGTATCAGGGTATCCTTCTCTGTCAGAAGGCAAATACATCCCAGCTGCATTCAGAATCTCTAACATTTTGGAGCCTCTTTAAAACTGGGTGAGCCTGCTTTTCTCAGCTGCCAGGTACAGGGGACAGAGCTATCAGGCTCAAACTTGGTTGTATATTGCAGTGACCCGGGGAATTTTAAAAAATACTAATGCCTGGATCCTATCACTTGAAACTCTGATTTAATTGCTATGGGATGTGGACTGGACATTAGGATGTTTAAAGATGCCTCATATGATTCAGACATGTAACAAAGTGTGAGAACCACTGGTCCGTAGAATGAAACTGCCCCAGATTTATTTTCTCCAGACAGAAAAACTCTGCTTCACTTGCCTTTTTCCAAAGATCATATTTCTTAAAACTTTAAGCATAGCTGGGGCTGGATTTCAGTTTCTCCTGAATTCCCAGGTCCAGAGCTGTTTCCATGTCATCATTAGAGTTGGATCATTATTATGGAATATTTTACTTATGAAGTATTTACTTGATTAAAATAAAATAACCTTCTTAAAAATTTATTTTTTTTATTGATTTCAGAGAGGAAGGGAGAGGGAACCATCAATGATGAGAAAGAATCGATTGGCTGCCTCCTGCACGCCCCCTA
>NW_006290441.1:3108642-3123711 GCF_000327345.1 Myotis davidii
CTAGAATTGAACCCGGGACCCTCCAGTCCTCAGGCTGATGCTCTATCCACTGAGCAAAACCAGCTAGGGCTACCTTTGTTTTATTCACACTTGAATCAGAGAGGAGCCTAGCATAGTGAAAAGGGCTGGGTTTTAGAGAGAGATAGACTTGGGTTTCAATGGTAGTTCTGCCCTTGCTTTGCGTGATCTTTGATGGGTGAAAATTTCTTGGAGCCTCAGTCTCTCCAACTATGAAATGGGGACAATGGCTACGTATTAGATGTGGATTGATGATTAAATGAGATAAACATGTAAAGTGCCTGGTACGGGGAGTAGTGGTAAAGAATAATTTGTCCCACACATCCTAGGGACCAGAAGTGCTTACTCTTACAACAGTGTCACTGAACATCATTGGGTTTCAGAGCCATTCTACCAGGCTGCTAGGTCCCCAGGAGGACCTCTGGGGCCAATGCCTTCTTTACTCTGGAAGCAGACTCCCCACCTCCTCCCGGGATGGTTGCGTGACCTTTGGACCATTTCTCAGAATTGATGTTCCCATGTACAACATAGACAGTCAAGGCTGTTGCTTGATAATTCAAATAGAAAAAAAACAATATATCTAAATAATGTTTTATGTAACATGTGACTTACATATGTATTAATAACCAGATTAATGTTAAATATTATAGATGTTTGATAATTTTAGATAATTAAGAGTTCATGTATTCCAATTGTCTTAACAAATTTTGTTTTTGTATCTCCATTGAAAAATGGGGAATTCTCTTAAAAAAAAAAAAGCTCAAGGTTGACACAGCTTGATGGGGTTAGGACCTTCTGAGGGAAGATAAGAATTTCTGGACAAAGTGTTGTGACAGATAACATGTGTCTCCGAGTTCATGCTGGACCCACAGTCTTCCATCCGTGCAGTCTGCTGCAGCAGCCCCTCTTTAGATGGGCTGAGCCCACAGCTTGTCTCCTGCGTTGCTGACTTGATAGCCAGGTCGCTGTTTGGCTCTCTGTGTCTTCCCATCTTGCCCAGGGGAATATTTCTGAAGACTGGCTGCAGTAGGCAGAGGAAGAGGGTTGGATAATCCATGTTTCCCTGATATTCCCATTCCCCTCGTTTTAAGGGTGTAGAAAGTACAGTTCAGAGAAAGGGGGTCACTTATGTAAGGTTACACAGATAGTGCCAGCCCTGGGCCTGGAACCCACATTTCCCAATTCACAGCCTTTCCCAAGCACCACAGCTCTGCCCTGGATCAGACCTGATTCCTTTGTCCTCCGGACTGGCTTTTTTTCTATCACCCTGAAAACTTGCAGATGGCTTCTTACTACTTTCAGTGGCTGTGAGTGCAAGGACTACACGTGGAATCCTCAAACGCAATAGAAACTTAATTGTCCCAATTTGCTAAAAAGCATGCAATCTTTTTTTTTAGTACCAATTGTGGATTATTTTTTAATGCAGACATGTGAACAGATAGAATGCTACGTGATATGTGTTATACTAGAAGAACGTTCAGGGTGCTGTGGGGACTCAGAGGAGGGAATAATTAACTTATCCCGAGGGAAATCAACCCTGTTTCTCAAAGGTAGAACATTTGGAACAGGTTTGAAAGGATGAATAGGAGTTTATCTGAAAAGAAGGGGAGCAAGAAAAAGTATTTTAGGGAGAGGGAACAGCACTTTTATAAACAGTTATGCAAAGGTTTGGTGTATTCGGGAGATGGCAGAGATACTGGGGCATGGCAAGGACATAGGGTGTGTGGCAGGTGAAGCTAGAGATGTCACGAGAGAGAGGCCAACTTGGAAAGGGCCTAAGAACCAAGTCGAGGATTTGGGCCTTTAAGGCCAAGGGAGGCAGAGGATATGTAATAAGGGCTTCTCTGATCTATTCAGTTATTTCTCTTTTTTATGATGCTAATGAGGCTGTGTTAGTATGACTAATGTGTGGGCCTCTGGTACCATGGAGTTGGAAGCTTTGTGGAAATTTTCAACGATTAGAGCAGCATTTCTGATCTAGGGATAGATGAGTAGGGTCTCCCCAGAGATTAGAAGGGAGGAATGGTCACCTGATTCCCCTGGATGAGACCACCTGTGGAGAGCATCCTTCTCCAACTCTGACCACTGTTCTTGATGTGCAAGAGACTAGGAGATTCCAGACTCAGTTCTGTTCATGGCTCTGTGAAGGATGGGGGGCTTTTAAACATTTGAGGGAGGGGGGCTAGCAGGGGTGGAGGAAGAGTATTAAACTATTATTTTTCATGATTTTGTGGAATCCTTCATGGTTAAAATCACTAAATTTTAATTTATGATTATACAGGTTGGCATTTGGGCTGGAATTCTTGGCTGGGTTGAGCTGGGCTTGGCTTATCTCAGCTGTGCTCATTCCTGTGTCTGGGTTCAGCTGGGTGTCAGTTGGAGCTAACTGGCTTATGATGGCTCAGGTGGGACACCTGACGCAACTGAGACCTCTCTCCACACGGCCTCTGATCTTCCAGCAATCTACCTGAGCTTCATGCGAGAGTCTTAGAGTTCCTGAGAGCAAGAGCAGAACCATACAAAGGCACCTGAGGTTTAGGCTTGGAACTTGTTCATTGTCACTTTTGCTATGTTCTGTTGGTCAAAGCAAATCATGAGGTCAGCCTAGCTTCAAAGGCTGGAGAACAGACTCAACCTTAATGGTTTAGTTGTTTTAACCATGAAGTTTTGAAGTGGCTTATTTGAAGGGCATGGGCACACAGAGGGGAAGAATTTGTGGACATTTTTAAATCTACCTCTCAGACTGTTTGATTTTCATCATCTGGGAGAGTTGCTAATTGAGGTCATTGCCATGAAAGGGATATGAGAAATCTTTTGAATGCAAAGTCAACATTCATGGATGGTCATGTGCTTTCTCAAGTATTACCTAATTTAATTCCCATAGCAGCTCTTGTTTTCCCTTTCTATTTTACATATGAAGAAACTGGGGCACAGAGGAGTTAAGTGAGTTTAAATGAGTTGCCAACCAAGGTCATTGGGTGGTATACCTGGTGTTTGGGCTTACATTCGTCTTACTGAAAATCTAGACTGTGGTGGTATAGCAGCACTCACTGCCACAGGCAGTCCCTTCCCATGTCATTTTCATCCTTGGACACAGGCACCCAGTCCTGCTCAGGAGGCTCATTTCCTGGCACCTGGTGAGCTGATTGGTCTGGGGGTGGGCCTGAAGAGCACCATAGTCTCTGGCGGTGGGGGAGAGGGGCAGTCTGATTCCGCTTATATAGTTCAGGAGCCCGTTATGCTGAGGAATGTGTTGAAGATGGTTCCATTTCTCTGAGAAGAGGGGGTTAGGACAAGATGTGCATGTTCACAGGTGAACCACACATACATGTGATGCACCCAACATCACTAGCTGGAGAAGGCACTACAGAAGCACTCTAAGCCCCAAGGGCAGACTGCTTGGTCTTGGCTGTAACAAGAGAAAAGTACCTCCTTGATGAGCAGGCAGGCAGGCCTTGCCTTTCTCTGGTTAGGGCCTTTTGGAAGCCCCTGCTTTGAGATCTTTAAAGTAATTCTGCTAGCCGGTAACCTTAATGGCTGGAGTTGTGCCTTAGTCTAAACTGGTTCCCTGGAGATTTGCTGGGCTCCTCGGACTGTGGAAAGAGGAGTGGGAGCAGCGGAAGGCACCCAATTATCAACCAGAGTAGGGTTGGAACTGTAGTAGAATGGCTTGTGGGAGGGGGAAGGAAGGTAGGACCAGCAAACATAGGGCTGTAAAGAGGTGTGTAGGGCAGGCACCTAAAGGGATGGTCATGTTCAGAGTACCTAGGTGGAAAGTGCAGGCTATGGTGTCAGACATAGTTAATTTTGGCACAAGTGGTATTGGCACATACCTTGGTTGTTATATATTAGAAAGCCTCATGTCAAGGCCTTATAATCTGCCATGTTGCCCTGACTCTGCTATCTTTTTCCCCTCTCCCAGAGCTCATCTCCTGTCCTGGGTGTAAGCGAGTGTATCCTACCAGGGATGTAACTGAACATTTTTTTCTGCAGTGCTTCTCTGCTGGGCAATTCAAGATGGCCAGGGTAAGTCAGGACCAAAGAAGCAGCTGATCCTTTTCAGAAATCTATGGGACCCCTTTCCATAAGTCTGTCTACTTATCACTCCATCCAACTTCTTACCCTGCTATCAATTTGCCCCTTCCTTCCTTCCTTCCTTCCTTCCTTCCTTCCTTCCTTCCTTCCTTTCCTCCTTCCCTCCCTCCCTCCCTCCTTCCCTCCGTCCCTCCCTCCCTCCTTCCCTCTCTTCCTCCTTTCCTTCTGTGCATCTATCCAGAAAAAAATGAAAATGTTGAGTTGGGGTAAGCAAAATGGGAGTTTTTTTTCTTCATTCTTACTGAAAAATATTTGTATTGAGCTTTTATTTTCACTTTTCTACCCCTGAGTTGAAACTCATGCAGCAGACTGGGTTAAATGGGTTCATCTGCCTTTCTTGTATTTAACAACTGATACCTGTAACCTGAGTTTTTGAAAGTTCACATTACTTACTGACTGCTTCTCCTTTTGTTCTTTTCTCCACTAGGGTATCCCTGACACTACATTTTATTCATTTGTCAATTTACTTACTTGCTCCTGTGTCTAATTTTTATTGACTATCTTGCATGTGGTAGGCCCTGTGCTGGGTGCTAGGCAGACAGAGACCCATGGTCTCTACCCTTAATTAGTTCATAGTTTAATTAGTAAAACTTGTAGTATTTCTTCTCTTCTTCTCCCTGC
This sequence comes from Myotis davidii, assembly GCF_000327345.1. Lineage (NCBI taxonomy): Eukaryota > Metazoa > Chordata > Mammalia > Chiroptera > Vespertilionidae > Myotis > Myotis davidii. The sequence goes on from NW_006290441.1 coordinate 3,113,377, forward strand.
TATGGGTGTTTCAGATGTCAGTGTGAGGAAAAAGCTGTTAGAGCCTTTACTGTTCAGAGAGGCAGGCCCAAATAACTCCAGAACTTTCTGCTTCCAGAACTGCTCCGAGTGCAAGGAGAAGAGGGCGGCACACATTCTCTGTACCTACTGCAACCGCTGGCTCTGCAGCTCCTGCACAGAAGAGCACCAGCATGGCCCTGCCCCTGGGGGTCCACTTTTCCCCCCGGCCCAGAAGGGATCTCCAGGTATCACTGCTGGCTTGCCCCACCAGCTCACATGCCCTTAAGCGGTGCTGAACCTTAAAATCCTGGGAGAATAGCTCTCTGACATTGTTTCCCCGCTGGTGGTGGTGGTGGTGGTGGTGATGGTGGTGGTGGTGGTGATGGTGGCGGCGGTAGGGGTGGTCTCCTCCAGAATCACAGTCACAGTGTAAGTCGCTCTAGGCTCACCCTGGTCGGAGTGGGAGTGGGTGAGTGTGGGTGAGATGTCTTCCCAACTGGGAATCGAGCCCGCAATCCGGACATGTGCCCTTGACTGGAATCGAATGTGGGACTCTTCAGTCCATAGGCCAATGCTCTAGCCACTGAGCCAAATCGGCTAGGGCCACAGGAATCAGATTTAATGATCCATGTGATCTGGCTTTGACCCTGGTGAGGCTGTTTAGCTGGTTTCAGCCCCATCACACTGAATCCTGGTTTAATGAAGAGTTTTAAGTTGAATTTTAGAGGAGTCATTATCCTGCAGGCGATCCATGTGCTGGAGTAGTAACAAATACTTTCCTTAGCCTCTGGCAGGTAGTGGGATGCCTGGGGCTTGATAGTGTGTTATTTTTGGCCAGTTGTGCAATTTTTGGCCAGCTGGGCTAAGCCAGCATTCCTTGTGCTCCTGGAACCTCAGTGGCCCAACAAGAGGCCTCTTCTGTTTGCACCACCTATCCTTGAAGCTCTGTGTCTACCCTGTGTCCATGGAGGGTCCCATTGAGGGCCAAAGCCTGCTCGGTGGGGCTTAACTGAGAGGTCTTCTTGAACAAGAGAAGCCCACTTTCTCCATCTTGTCTGGCAGGAGTGAATGGTAGTTCTGGGGACTTCGCCTTGTACTGTCCTCTACACACACAGGAAGTGCTTAAGCTATTCTGCGAGACCTGTGATGTGCTCACGTGCCATAGATGCCTCATGGTGGAACACAAAGAACACAGGTAGAGTTGGCTGGCTGCTCAAAGGGGGATTGGGAGGGCTCTGTACTTCTTACTTAGAGAGTGTTGGGCTCCTGGTGCATCAAAATTCTTTGCCTGCCTAAGCCAACCTTCAGCCCCTGGGATGAAGTTTTCTCTGCTCCTTTTGTGGGGATTCTTCGCAGAGGGCTAAAAAGCCAAGAGCCTGCAGTATCTTTGACTTTTCCTAGATGCAATTCCAGCCTCCATCGGCCTAGCTGAGACACGCACTGTGGGGATTCTTGCTTGGCTGGCATGTTCAGAATAAAACTCCGCTTTCCTCAGCTTTTTCTCTGCCTCCTCCTGTAGGTGCAGACATCTTGAAGAAGTTCTGCAAAATCAGAGGATGCTTCTGGAAAGTGTGACTACCCAGGTGGCTCATAAGAAATCCAGCCTGCAGACATCTGCAAAGCAAATTGAGGACAGGTAGCACAGGCTAGCCCTTTGTCAACTCGGAAAGTGCTCTGTTCCCTCACACCCTGGATATGCTTTAGGCGGATGTGAGCATATGTCCCAGAGGCGTATGTCTTGGCCTTAGAGGTCTCAGGGCCAGTGAAAGGGCTCCAGGTCATCACTTAGTGAATGGGACCAAACTAGGTCAAGATGACCAGAGTGAGTCTGGGCCAAAGCACATGCCTTTTGAAAGTAGCCATGAAGTAATAAGAGGTTGGTGCTTGAGAACAAGGGCACAGAGTAGATAACTGGGACAAGAGTCCTGTTTATCCTAGGGTACAGCTAGTAGGTGGCAATCTGCCCTTCATCACCCATTTCCAAATGTTTTCTGTAGAAATCTACACATGACATGAAATCGTTAGTATTTTACGAGGAAGAGGAATTACTAGGTATTAAGAGTTCATCATGTGGCTGGCATTGGATCGGGCATCATACATACATTATTTTCAATTTTTATAATTCTTTGAGTTGGGTTAACTCCATTTTACTGATGAGGAGACTGAAGTTCGGAGAAGTTAGGTGATTGGTTTGAATACACAGTCAGTGATCAAGCTGAGTTTGGAAGCTGTTCTGTGTGACTTCAAAGCCCATGTTCTTTTTTTTCCTTCTTTTTAACAGCTTTACCGAGATTTAATTTGCATACCATAATATTTCCCTTTTAAAATGTACACTTCAGTGGCTTATAGTATATTCATAGAGTTGTGCAACCATTATTATTATCTACTTTTAGAACATTTAATCACCCCAAAAAGAAACCCCGTACTCATTAGCAGTCATTCTCTATTCCTCCAACATCCCCAGTTCTTGGCAACCACTAGTCTACTTTTTAAAAAAAATTCTTTATTAGTTAAGGTATTACAAATGTGTCCTTTTCCGCCCATTAACTCCCCCCCATGTCACTAGTCTACTTTTTGTTTCTGTCCATACTCTTTTTACTGCATGGCACTGTTTAGTGGAGCATTCTCCTCTTTAGACAATAGATCACATGAAGTCATACTCATACTTACTCTATCCTGCCTCTAGTCTGTGTGAACTGTTGAACTGCTGGGTTGACCTGGGTGGCCTGCAGGTTTACCTCAAGAAAACCAGGTTGATCTCTGGGCCACTGGCCCACTTAACTCAGTTGGTCTGAGTTGTCCAAAGGGTGGGTTGGTGAGGAAAGTTCTTGTTTCTGTATTTTTGGTGCCTGATGGGTCTTATCTCAATGGGCAGTCTCCAAGTTGTTGGCTCTTATGTTTGCTGTCTCTAAGCCCTCATAGGGCTCACTATGCTATGTTCCATCTTGTTTATAGGATTTTTGAGGTGAAGCATCAGCACAGGAAGGTGGAAAACCAGATCAAAATGGCCAAGATGGTTCTAATGAATGAGCTGAACAAACAGGCCAACGTGCTCATAGAGGAGTTGGAGGTATATGTGGACAGATGGGCCAGCGGGTGGGTTCTGTGTTCTCCCTAGATCAGAAACCAGTCACATATCAAACTGGGCCCATGGCGCAGAGCTTCTTGGGCTGGAATATATGTGCTCTTTCTTGCTCCCTGTAACTTAAAATGTTCATTCTAATTTGGGGAGGGTGGTTCATTAAAGGCTGGAAAGTTAGTTCAAACTCTCATCAGCACTATGCCTCTAAGGCAACTGCCTTCCTGGGTTGTGCAACATTATAGCCTTGGAAGAAAGTCATAAAACAGCCCTCCTTCTTCATCAAGTTATTCCCAAGAGATGTAGACATTCATTCTTTTTCTCATTCATTTATCACCTATTCCATATTTGCACTATAAAATCTGCCCACTCTTTCTCCCTCCCTTCCTCCACCCCTCAGCAGCCCATGGTAGTGCTCTGTCCTGCTGTCCTCCTCTCGGGTGCAGTCTCATCTGATTCCATCAGTGTTTACACTGATACACACAGGCCACCAGATTTCCAAGCGGGTAGACTACAGTCCAAGAATAGGATCAGGAACTCTGTCTTCTCTCTCTGTACCCAGGGCATTACTAATGAGAGAAAGCGGAAGCTGGAGCAGCAGTTACAGAGCATCATGGTGCTCAACCGTCAGTTCGAGCATGTGCAGAATTTCATCAATTGGGCTGTTTGCAGCAAAACCAGTATCCCTTTCCTTTTCAGCAAAGAGCTGGTAAGAAGAACTCTTAACTCCTCAATCACTGCTTTTAAGTTAGTAAGTGCATGCCATTATTTTTACCAAACCCCATAGTGCAAAGAACCCAGGTGCTGAAACCATCCTGCCTTCCTCTAGGCAACTCAGCTGGGAAATTCTGTAGTTATTTGCCTTAGGTCACAGATTTAGAAATTATCTTGAGCACTAGTGGTGTGCTGATCATCCCCTACAAAATTACTGGGGTTTAACTGGGGCCTAAGAGGAAAGAAGTGGAGGCTGATGTCGAAGTGTTGAGCTTGGGAGGAGATGATGCCCAGGAGCAATGATTTTGAGAGAAGTTGGCGGGGTTTATATTTGGATGAGGAGGCAGAAGAAGGATATAAAGATACTAAGGTTCAAGGAAATGAACATCCAGCAGAGGAGTTTAAATCTGAGATGCCTGTAGGGCAGGGGTCCTCAAACTACGGCCCGCGGGCCACCTGCAAATACAAATACTGTATTTGTTCCCGTTTTGTTTTTTTACTTCAAAATAAGATATGTGCAGTGTGCATAGGAATTTGTTCATAGTTTTTTTTTAAACTAAAGTCTGGCCCTCCAATGGTCTGAGGGACAGTGAACTGGCCCCCTCTTTAAAAAGTTTGAGGACCCCTGCTGTAGGGCATCTAAATGGAGATAATCCAAAATCTGTATTTATAGATGGATTTGGAAGTCAAAAGAAAAGTCAGGGTTTGAGATAGAGATGTGGGAGTCACTGGAATATCTCTAATACCGCATTGGAAGAGTGTGTGATGGAAGAAGAAAAGAACAAATCTGGAACCCAGGGAAATGCCATGAATTTCAGCAGAGAAGAGAGGAAAGGGACAACTGAAAGAAAGTGAAAAGCAAAGGTCTGAGGAGAAATAGGAGAGTGTGGTGCACAGAAATTAACTGAGTTTCAAGTAGTCAATGTTATCATTGCTACTGAGGTGAAACAGGATGAGTAGTGAAGAGACACCTTGAGATCTGGGAAGTCCCTGGTGATCTTTTGAAAGAAATTCTAGCAAAGTCTAGAATTAAAAGCTAGAACAAGGGGACTGAGGATGGAAGGTGGAGAGACAGAAGTGAAAAGAAGGGAATCCAGAAGACAGCTCGACAAGGCGACTTGACTTTTTTTTTTTTAATGCGGAAAATGTTTGCATGAATTTATCTGGGAGAAGTTGAAAATAGTTGTGTGGTAGAGTGAGCATACTGAGAAGGCAGAAAGAAGTGGGGCCTAGAGTGAATTGGTTCACCTTAAACATAGAGGCATTCCTTTCCTGTGAGATGGAGGACAGGCAGGCATCAGCTTTCATGTAGTTAAGTTTGGAGGTAGGGGGGATACAAGTTTGAGAGAGTTGGCCCTTTATGGTCTCTTTTGTCCTCTGTGAAGTTGAAAGTGATAATAAGAGGGCTAGGCCTTGGGTAGGTGTAAAGATTTTAAATAGTCACTGTGGCAGTGGATGAAGAAGCCAGACAAGAAAGGAAGTGACAAGAAAAAGGACTGAGGTTCATAATCACTGACCCAACCCCAGATAACATGGCTTTGGAATGGCTGTATTGTCCTAAGGTTAGGCATTGGTGGTGGGGAGGAACTGGGGCACAAGTGACATTGTTAATGAAAATGATGAAAAGCTGAGATGGTCTTATGGCTTGATGGGGCAGGCTTACGGAGCTCAACGAGGTTGAAGAGCCTACTCTGAAAGAGTAAGAACTAGTTATGATCAGGTAATAGGTTATTGGAGTTTATGGTCTCATAGGTAAAATGGTTGTAGATGATGAAAAGGATGACTGAACTGAAAAGAGAAGTGAAGTTGAATGACATTTAAAAGAGATCAAAGAAGTAAGAGGCCAAGATGGTGATTGGGGCATTAGTTAACTAGATGATGGCAGGATAAGTTGGTCATTTGCCAGAGCCTTAGATAAATGGGAGGGCTAGTGATAGGAAATAGATGAAAGTGATGAGGGAGGAAGAGGTCAGTTGATTAGGATGGAAGGGACTTTTACCTGTGGGTGGAAGGACAGCATTAAGGGAGCTGAGAGAATATCTGCCCCCATAGGCTTATAAATTGAGATATGATAGAATGAATGGAGCACTCTTGAGAGGTCTGCCAACAACTGATATCCTGAGAAGAATTATAAATTATTTGAGGCTTGGAAGAAATAAGAATATAAGGATTTCAGAAGCCTCAATAAGAGGAAGGGGATCAGTGGGGAATGGGAGGGAGTTCCAGGTGGGTAGAGGTGGTAAGGAGGCAGGATAAGAAAATGGAGACACTAAGGTTCAAGGAAACGAGCATATGGCAGAAGAACTGAGTCTAAAGAACCATGGCTTTGAGCCCTTCAACCTGTTCAAAGAGTGAGGGAGAGGGAATTTTCATTCTGGAGCAAGATGCCCAAAGAAATGACTTTGGTGCTGTTGTCAGATTGTGTTTCAGATGCAGCGATTGCTGGAGACAAATTGTAACACAGATCCTGGCTCCCCTTGGAGTATCAGATTCACCTGGGAGCCTAACTTCTGGACCAAGCAGCTGGCTTCCCTTGGTGAGCCAGGGCCTACCCTGTGGGCTTTTACATACTTGCTAAGAATGAATATAAAGTGTCTGCTTAGCTGAGCTTACTGGGTAGGTCAGCTTTTATGCCCAAGAGAAAGCACTCCCTCAGACTGCCAGAGGTCATGGAGTCATTCAGCAAACCTTTCTTGGGAGTGGAACTAAGGTATGAGTGAGTGGACAGCTTAAATACCAGTGGCTTTATAGGACTTTTGGGACAGGACCATTTGAAATCTGAGCTTCCCATTCTGTATGAATGTCCATGTTACCTTGGTTTTATTGCAGAGAGGAAACAAGACAGTAGCCCTGCTCTACAGAATGTCTGGCAGTACAGGTGAACCTGTGTGTCTGTGGTTATACAAGGGTGTACACCAGTGTGGGCACAAACGGGTATATCAGCAACAGAGAGGGAGGGAGGGGAAGGGAGGGAGGGAGGGAGACAGAGAAAGAGAGAGAGAGAGAGAGAGAGAGAGAGAGAGAGAGAGAGAGAGAGAGAAAGAGAGAGAGAGAGAGGAGAGAGAAATGAGAGAGGAGATAGAGAGCAGAGAGAGGAGAGGGAGAAAAGAAAAAGGAGAGAGAGAGAGAGAGAGAGAGAGAGAGAGGGAGAGAGAGGAGAGAGAAAGCGTACGCGCAGAGGAGAGAGAGGGAGGGAAGAGGAGAGAGCGAGAGAAAGTGAATGTTGTGCACTCTCTTTGGAGTTGAGATGTAAGCAGATAATTCATGATATTGTGCTTTTTTTTTTCTGCTGCAATAATTTGCTGACATTCAGTCTTTAGGCAGAATATAGACCACAAGTGGTCGTGTCTGTGTTGACAATCTAATGGTAGGTTTATTAAACTAATAGCCAAATGTTGCCTTCATCTGGGCTATTAATTTCCTTGAAAGTTTTTTTGAACTTGACAGAATGATGAATGATATTTAGGATTTTATTTTGCTGCCATCTCCTCTTGGGTTTAACTCAACAGACCTTTGGTGGACCCTTGCTCTGGGTCAGGTCTTATTTGGGGCACTAAGAGACCAAAGTTGAATAAAACACCTCTTGCCCTCAAGTTGCTCAGTATTCCCCTAAATAAGTCTCATCAAAACTGAGCTAAGCCCAGCTGGCATGGCTCAGTAGTTGAGTGTCAACCTATGAACCAGGAAGTGAAGGTTTGATTCCTCCTGGTCAGGGCACATGCCTGGCTTGTGGGCTCTATCCCCACTGGGAGGCGTGCAGAAGGCAGCCAATCAATGATTCTCTCTCATCATTGATGTTTCTCTCTCTCCCTCTCCCTTCCTCTCTGAAATCAATAAAAATATATTAAAACAAACAAACAACCGAGCCAAAGGAGCCATTGGACTGAGCTAGCAATAGATACCATCTACTCATGTGCCAGGCCAGGGACCTCAGAGGACAGTGCTGGTCCCTGGCACTGAGCTGCATTGGAGTTTCCCCACTCTCTTGCACCTTATTTGCTCCACACACGGTTCCCCAGGTCTTTATCTGCAGACTTGCTCATTGTTCGGGGGATGGCTCTCTCTTCTTTGCTACTTCCCAGCACATTCCCTCCCTATCTCCATTGTTAAATTTTTTTTTTGTCTCAGTCTCTGTCGGGCTATTTTGTTAAAAAAAAGAATAGGGTCAAATTCCTTTTTTTACAGCAGCATAGTATTCCATTGTGAAGATGTACCACAGTTTTCCAAGCATAATCAATGGACACAGACACTAGGGGGGTGAGGGTTTGTGCTGAGGGTTGAGGGAGGCTGGGGGGAGGTCAATGGGGGAAAAGGGAGAAAAATGAGACATATATACTACTATTTGTAATACTTTGAACAGTAAAAAAGAAAAGAAAAGAAAGAATGGGTTCTCTTTGAGGGAGCCTATTGTTTCTCTAGTAGGATACAGAGTCAGGAATGAGCATCTGGTAAAAGCAGTGATAATTTCTCAAATGTCCCAGGCCCCCAAAACTGGTCCATACAGATTCAATTACTGGTCTCATTTCAGACTGAGTCTTAGAGATCAGGGGTTGAATTTCTTAATTTCTGCCTGGTATAGGTTTGTTGAATGATGTCTGTTGGTCCCAGGAGCAGGAGGTAGCAAGTAGGGAACAATCGCAGGTTACCTTTGGAAACTGTCTTTATTCTGAATTTCCAGGCTGCATAACCACAGAAGGTGGACAACTGTCTCGGACAGATACCCATGCGTATGGAAGTTTACAGGGGCCATCATCCTTTTATCAAAGCCACCAGTCTCCAGTAGCTCAGCAAGAGGCTCTTAGCCACCCCTCACACAAGTTCCACTCTCCAGCACTGTGTTCCTCGTCTGTGTGCTGTTCCCACTGCTCCCCCGTCTCACCCGCCCTTAAAGGCCAGGTCCCCCCACCCAGCATACACCAAGCTCACAGCTTTCGGCAGCCCTCTGAGGTGGTGCCCCAGCAGCTGGGGTCACTGCAGTGCTCCACCCTGCTACCCAGAGAGAAAGAGCTGCCCTGCAACCCTCACCCACCAAAGCTGCTGCAGCCGTGGCTGGAAACCCAGCCCTCCGTGGAGCCGGAGAGCACATCCCAGCGGCTGGGGCACCAGCTGACCTCCCAGCCGGTGTGCATTGTCCCCCCGCAGGATGTTCAGCCTGGAGCCCATGCCCAGCCCACCTTACAGACACCCTCGATCCAAGTCCAGTTTGGTCACCACCAGAAGCTGAAGCTCAGCCACTTTCAGCAGCAGCCACAGCAGCAGCTGCCACCTCCGCTACCTCTGCCACCCCCACCCCAGCAGCAGCCACCCCCACTTCTACCTCCATCCCAGCACCTGGCTTCTAGTCAGCATGAGAACCCTCCTGGGCCTGCCTGTTCCCAGAACGTAGACATAATGCACCACAAATTCGAGCTGGAGGAAATGCAGAAGGACCTGGAGCTTCTCCTTCAGGCTCAACAGCCCAGCCTGCAGCTGAGTCAGACCAAATCACCTCAGCATCTTCAGCAAACCATTGTGGGGCAGATCAACTACATCGTGAGGCAGCCAGCCCCCATCCAGTCCCAGACCCAGGAGGACACCGTGCAGGTGAGCCTCAGAGTGGCTTGGGTACATATTCTTCCCATCCTGGGGTCACTCAGGAACACAGCCTCCCAACCACAGGGTGGCACAGGAACACAGTCTCTTCACCTTAGGGTGGCCTTGAGCACAACCTTCACATTTCAAGACTGCCCTGGGTTCCACCTCCCATCTCAGGAACCTCCAGAGAACATAGCATCTAGTCCCAACATAGACTGGGGCTCAACACTCCAGAGTGGCCTAACTCAGCCCTGTCCTCTTCTGTGACACCTGGAACCATGTTTATGACTTTTCTGATCTGCGCTGGATTTCCACCAGTGCAATGGCAGAGAGAAGCTATCTCTTAAACCTTTGTAACCTCCTCCCTTTCCTTGCTGGGAACTTATGAATCTCAGACAGGGTAAGGGGAGAACTTAAAGAGCAACGGAGGGTATGCATTAGATGCTAGTGAGCAGCATCTTTTTTTTTTCTTTTACTTATTAAATTGGGGTGACATTGGTCAACATGAACATACAGGCTTCAGGTGTCGGTTTCTATGTTACAAGATCTGTATATAGCACCGGGGCAGCATCTTTACATCTTTATACCACTGCATAGCTATAGGCTTAAAATTTATTTCAAGCCTACTACGCTAGGTATGTTTTATAGACAGTGTATCATTTATCCTATCAACAATGCTGTCAGGGAGGCATTACCATCTGTATTTCATAGGTACAGAAGTGGAGGTCAAAGAGGGTGAGGAATTAGCCTTGAGATCCTGAACCATAGTGGTAGAACCAAGTCTTGGATCCAGGTCTGCGGACTCTGGAATAACACAGAAGAGGCCTTGTTTTCTCCCTGGGGATGATGAATGCTTCTCTCAGCTAAAAGCCAATCGAAGAGGTGCACTTTGACCTCTGGGATCTTTGCTGCCTTCTACATCTTCATTCTTAACTCTTGCTTTTTTTTCTTCTTCTTCTTCTTCTCCC
>NW_006290441.1:3123776-3132892 GCF_000327345.1 Myotis davidii
GTTGCAGCCCCCTTCTCTCTACTCACTTTTCCCATAGTGGTGTCTCCTTTAGATCTGTGATCACAGTTATATCTTCAAAGCAGCTCTATAGACTTTTACTTTATTACAAAATATAAGGCCTCAAATTAATACTTAGTACTTTCAACTTTTAGACCATGTTTCAAAGTTTTCCTCTGAGGTCAGTTTCTACGAGGGGATATAGACTAATCCTCATCATGGCAGTGAAGGGTCTAGGGTTCCTAGAGGACCACAAGTTAAATGTAAGTCATAACTGTTATGACTGCTAAGGCGAATATGACAGAGTTAGTTCAGAATTCTCCTGGGGTTTTATCCTAAGACTGTTATTAGGATATATCTTAGGAAGAGTTTAGATAAGAGTATCTTTCTTTCTGAAAAAATTTTAAGCAGTTCACAGTGGTGGTAAGGGGGAGTGCAGGGCGGGCACTAACCCTGGGTGCAGCTGCTGCTCCTGCCGCTCCTGCTGCAGCTACTCTCTGCAGTGAAAGCCACCCAAGTTTTTATTTTCTTCTACAGGCTACAGACGAGCCCCCAGCATCTGAAGTCCCAAAGCCAGCTCTCTCTCTTGACAAGAATACTGCTGCTAACTTGCCCCAGTCATCTGGGGAAGAAACCCCTCACAGTGTCCCCTCCCTGGACAACACTGCCCAGCACTCCTCTCCAAATGTGGTGAGAAAGGTACTAACAGAGCCTGCTTTTCCTAACCACGTGGGACCCACTGGTAGCCAAGACCCCCGGGGGCTGGATGAGGAGGACGGGGCGGGGGGAGGAGTGTCCCTGTTCCATCCCTGGATGTTACACAGCCCTGACTCATGCCTTCTGTCTTAATGAGTCAGCAACATAAGTCCTCCTCACCCCATTGCCACCCCCACATAGATACTTAAAATGGGACCAGCTAAGCTTCATTTAGAAAAGGGAAGAGCCAGTTTACTGAAAACTTACTCTGTGCCTAGAACTGTGCGTGTGCTTCACAAGCATCTCAGCCCGCCCAGCAGTTCTGTGAGGTGGGCATCCCCATTTTATGGCTATGGAAACTGAAGTCCAGGGCCCCAGAGCTAGTAGATAAAAGGGCTGAGTTTTATTTAAAATGAGATCTGTCAGAATCCAAAGCCTGAACATAACTCTCTGCAATGGAAATGGTGAAAATATTTTATGTGACTCCACAACCCAACATTGATTGGCCTTGGAATTAGAATCAATGGAATTTGTTAGATGAGTACAGAGATGTCCTGAGCATCTAGGGGCACTGAGATCTCTTAAAGATCAGCTACTGGAGCCCTCCCTGTGCACCCACCTCCCTGCTGGCTGGAAGTGTCAGTTACTGAACCCCACAACTTCTCAGCTGTCCTACTCTTACTGTCCTATACCCCACCTCCCGCCCGCAATCCTCCTAGCTGAAACCTCAGTACTGTGCCATGACCTCCACTCAGCCCTCCCTATGTACTTTGGCCCTTTTCATATTACCTATTGCCTTCTCTGGTCTGGTGCCCTTGGCCCTCCTGGTGCTCCACTCAGCCCTGCACCTGAAGCTCTGTCAGCTATTCTGTAGCCTTCCAGTCTGCACCCTCTGCCCCAGTTCACTAGTTGTTCTGTGTACCTACCTCCTCACCATGTTTCCCTAGCAGCATCAGTGCTTAGCACCAGTGATTGATCTATGCTTAGGTCAATCTATCTCAGTGATATTTGAGAATTTAGAAAAGTAAGGCGTGACCAAAATGAAATGTTAACTTAGAAATCCCTGGTGACTCTTGAAGTCTGGATAGGTCTCTTGTATTAATGGTTTTTGGTTTATGCCTGTCCTGTCCTACCTGTTGAAATGCTTTGGCCTAGAGGCCATAGAGATGCTGTAAATAGACCCTTTGTGGCTCTTAGGGGTATACTACTTGGGTCCTTAAATTCTTATACTTAGGCCAACTGCCTATCCATCCAAACATTTATTCACTCAATGTTAAAATAAATACATACATATATATATATATATATGCACACGCGCACACGCACACACATACATATAGTCTCCTAGTATGTGCTAAATATTTTTGCTAGGTGTCAGGCACACATTGGTGAATAGTCTCACACTGGAGCTTAAGGTCTAGCGGGAGAGATAGTTAAGCAACAACAATCAATTATGATAAAGTGCCATGATAACTGTTGGGGAATATGGAAGGAACACCTAGCCCTGGGAGAGGGACTGTTCAGAGAAGATTCCTAGAGGACATGATTTTGAGCTGAGATTTGAAAGACAAGTTAGGCTAGTGAAAGAGGTAGGGGTGGGGGGCTAGAATAAACAGTAAAAATCAATGGCAAGTAGGAAGCTCCAGAAGTGAGAGAAAGCCTCAGGCACTTAGAGGGTCTCAGATAATTTGGCTTGGTAGGAACATGAGATGTACTGGGGGATGGGAGTGAAACCAGAGTCTGAGACCTTGTGAATTAAGCTCTGGAGTCAGCATCCAGTCTTGTGGGTTGGTGAGGAGTGAATGAAGAATTTCTAGCAAGGAAGGATCTGGTTTGAATGAAATTTTAGAAAAGTCACTTTAGCTGCAGTAAGGGAGACCAAAATAGTACAGAGGAGAAATAGGAGAAGTTGAATGAAGTCAGTAGTGATGGGGCTAAAGAGGAAACAAGGGCTTCAAGAAAGCAGATTACAGGAGCTGTTTGTATTCAGAGCCTGATCAGCGATGGGAAGAGAGGGAAAGAAAGTCTTTTGGCTTAACACCTAGGTCTGTTTTGTCCCCCTGGTTTACCCTTCACTGAGATGGGAGCATGGGAAGAAGGTATATTTGGGGGGAGAAAAAAGTTATGTTTTGTACTGTTAATGGTCTTCTGTGGAAGCTGCATTAGAAGATGAGCAAAAGGCAGGTAGCTGTAGATGTCAGTAGTTCAGAAGGAAGCATGGGAATTTCCTGTGTTCAAGTGATAGTAGAAGTCATGCAGAAAATGTCACATCTTGTTTAATGAGTCTCAGTTCTGTTCCTAAACACAGGACAGAGGAAGGAAAGGAGATGAGCCACGAATAGCTTGGTAATGGGGTTAGTGAAGGTCCTAGGAACTTTAATTTCTCATTTTGAGCTGCCATGGCCCTTATTAACCTGGGCTCATGCAGAAATTTGTAGGGCGGGGGACCCAAAATTTTTCAGATGTTTTATAGACTTCTTTATGGCTTGAACTCCCGGAAAAAGGAGTATCAGGGTTGCCATTCTGGCCCAAAGGACCCTTTGGATCCACTTGACTGAGAGAGTCCTAATGAAATACAAAGCTACTTAAATAGGAAAAAGGGCTTTCTTTTTGAGGGCAGTCATTGCCTTGAGCCTGGAATTGGGCAGGGTAGAGGGTATGAAGATAACATTTTGAGCATCTTATCATTAAGTGATAATATTTTGTATACCATTTTCTGCTTTTTCTATAGATTTTTACATGAATTATTCATTTTGTCTCTTTGTTTATCTAGAAATACTATGAGCAAGCCACTCTCTTGCTCCCCTTTGAAAGATGTGGAAACTGAGACACAGAGAGGTTAAATGACCCATCCAGGAAGTTATACAGTTGATTATTGGCAATGTTATGACCAAAGCACAGAGAAAATTTAACCTAGTCACTAACACAGGGATGAATAAGTTTTCTCTCTTTGTGGACTGCAGTGGAGGGGGCAATACTTCATTTGGCCTCTCATGTGCTGGATTTTTCTGTCTTTATAATCGTTGAAGTAGCCTGAGGCCTTGGTGGGGAGAGGTCTTAGGAGCCTAGTTTGGCCTTGGTTTTCTTTATCTGATAAGGTTGTTTAGCCTCCAGCCCACTCCTCAGCCTGTACTGGCCTGAGTGCCAGGGAAGTCAGAAGCCGATCTGAATGTCACAGACCAGGGGAACCTATGGCACCAGGCACCTCTCTGCGTGTTCCATGGGACTCTTTCATGCTCTGAGCTGCTCACTGGCTTTATGTCACCACAAGGAAGATTGTGGTTACAGCAGAGCTGCTGTGCACAAGTACCTAGACTTGGTACGAAGTGAGCTGATGCTAAAAGCAGATCTGAAAGTTCCAGAATGGGTTTTCTCGTGGCTTGAGCTCTGTGATCTCAGGAGCATTTTACCCACCACCTTCCCTGAGTCCACCAGGATGTTTTGAATGAAGGTTAACATTTGTCTGACGCTAGCTGTTACCTATGCTTCCGAGTCTTGGTTTAGCCACTCTGAAGAAAGACCATGGCTACAGCTCTGCAGCAGAACCTCTTACCTCCCAAGTGAAACTGGAAGACATTTGATGGCTCCATTTCATACTTCTGAACGATTTGACTGCTGAGAAAGACACCCCTTTTACGCAAAGCGCTCATGGAGTCAAGCCTGGTGGCATCACGGGGAGCCCTGTCTGAGCCCCACTTCACCTGCAAGAGGGATCTCTCTTCTGCTCATAATGTGGCCCCAGATCTCTAACAGAGAACTTGGAGCCATCAGGATGCTGCTCATGGCTTGAGAGGAGTCTGGGATGTATTTTCAGTAAATGTTACTGAAGCAGTAGTCATTCCTGTAGTCCAGATGATTAAGAGTGATGCAGAAAGTAAAGGAGTATGACTCATACTAATAGCATTTATTACCATTATTAAAGCACTTTGATGCCTGAGCTCTAAATTTGATTCTTACAACTCAGTGAGATTCACATTAACCTGTGGAAAAAGGAATTAAAACCCAGAAATGGGAAATGATGTGCTTAAACCCATACTCAAAACCAGGGGTGTGGAACCGTTTTTCTGCCAAGGGCCATTTGGATATTTGGATAACATTATTCGTGGGCCATATAAAATTATCAATTAAAAGCCTGCTATATTTGGTCAAACATTTAATTAACTCACCCCTAATGGCTTGGCAGACCTAGAACAAATGATTTTGTGGGCCTTATATGGCCCATGGGCCGGACATTCCCCAGCTCTGCAGTCTAAACCCTGGCATAAGCGAGAAAATACTAGGCATCCTGTCTTCCTAGTCTCCAAATCCACTGCCATGGATCAGATCATGGGTTCTCGACCTCAGCAACCATATTCTTCTCATTGCCTAGCCCTGAGAGCAGCTGTTGCTCAGAATGTTCCTGAACAAAGTGCCTGGTGAGGCTTTCTTAGGGCACAGCCTGTGTTAGCACATGTAGAACTTATACAGAGGTCCAGTCTGTCCTACTCAGGAATTGAGGCAAACACTGCCCAGACCTGGTTCCCTGAATCTAGCTCCCTCTAGGAAACCTGTCTCCTTAGCTCTATCCTGGCTTAATTCACAGACCAAACTCAAGCCCTTTGTTTATGTCTCCTGGCCCATGAGAGAATAGGTTCTTGCCTGTAGGTCTTAAATTTCCTTACCCTGGCCTGGCCACAATACCTCTGACCTATTTCTCCAGAGTAGCCAAGGATGCAGCCCCTCCAATAGTAGAACTATTTTGAGAGTTCTACTCATTCACTTCAGATTCACTGGAATCCATTGATTCCTTTCCTCTTCCCCCTCAGGCTCTGGGATCCTCTGTTTTTTCTGTCTCTTATGATCATCAGGGCACTGGGCACTCTTTAGTTATCTCTTCACCACCCATGAAGGTTTTCTCATTTGGCTTTGGTCACTTAGCCTAAATCAGCATAGTTACAGCCACAGCAGTAGCCCTAATTTGTACAGAACACTCATTGTCCACAAGAGCAGCGACTTCACTATAAAAATCAGCTTGTGAAACCACTTGCTGGAAAGTTAGTTCCTTCCTCAGCTATCTGATTCAACTGTTTCAAGATCTACTATACTATTTTAAACCAGCCTACCTCGGAAGCTGCTGACGCACTCAAATATTCCAAGGATTTAATTCACAAATCTATTTACCGCTATCCTTGTCTCCTTATCTGTTTCCTTCAGCCAGAGTGAAGGCCTTCCGTGTGTTTCCCAGACACAACTGCCAAGTCACTGGTCCCTTCTCATACTGCCCATTTACACAGTGTGGTTAGTCTTAGACAGTTTTAATACTGAACAAAACCCTGAAACCAGAAGTGATCGGTCAAAGCTTTGGAGCAGCAGCAGAACACAGTGTCACGAACTCCACGCATTATATTCTGTATGAGACCATAAGCCCACACTCGGGTGTCTAGTCAGCAGTCTTGATCTAGAAAGCTTAGCTGTATGGTTTTCTTTGGAAATTAGTTTTCTTACATTGTGGCAGTAAGCAGATCAGAAGCAGGGAGTCGGGCCTTCGATAATGGCAGCTAACACCTGGGGAAGGTGAGAAGCTTCACCCAGAAAAGTGGGGTGGTGTGAGTCCCAAGTTGACAAGCAACGCCCTGCATTCTCAGACGTTCCCTAAAGCACCACTGTCCTGCCCCAGTAAGAGGAGTTCATCAGAGTTCCTTTGTGTCACTAAAGAAATGGTCTCATTAGGCCCCATGTGCTCTATTTAATAAGACAAGCTAGTGTGTAAGGTGTTTCAGAAGTGCTCCCATTCAAAATAATAATTTTAAGGTATAATTTTAAGGTTCAGATATCTCAAAAATGAATTTCTGTGGAATACCACCCCATCTATACTATTTTACCCACAGCACTATTGTCTTGCTGTAAGAACCTGAAATTGATATTAAACTCAGGGCATGTGCACTAAGTGTCTGTTTATTGCCTTCTCAATTCCGTCTTACTAGGGCACTGGCTTTCTAGCTAATGGCAGAAAATCAAGACCAGTCAGCAGGTTTTTAAGGCTGGGCTCAGGTTCCTAGTCTTGGGCCTATAGGGGCTTGGGAGATCTGGGTAATCACTCTGTGTCTCAATCCCTTCCTAAAATGAAAGAACAGAGCTTCCTCTGATTATTGACATCACCATGTGGCAATAATTAGAATAATAATGTTAACAAATTGAACTCTAGAAAAAGATTTGTGTGGTGAAGATGGGGAGAGGGAGGAGGCGCAGCAGGTAACAGAGCGCAGGGCAAGCAGGAAAGACAGGTTAAACAGGTGAAGGGTTGCATAGGTGACCAGTAGAAGAGGGTGAAAGTCAGACAATTCAGGGAAGTAGCAGGCCAGGCAACCTGTAGAGGCAGGTGGTTCAGACAGGTAGATTATATACATTCTAGATGGGGTGATTCAGACAAATCATAGGTCAGGCAGATGCAAACGGATAAGGAGATAGAGATAAAGAGATAAGAGACAAGAAGAGGAAAGGGACAGGGACGGGGACATGCGGTTTGGGGGGAGAGAAAATTAGGGGCAAGTGAGTATATGCTAGGTCAGAGAGGTACGAGGGGCTCTTTAGGCTCAGGGCACTCTCCCCTCTTCCCCAAAGGTAACCTGAGTGGATTATCAGAATGAATGTTTTTGGCATTTTGACTTTTTTTGTTCCCTGAACTAGAAAATGTTCATTTTCACTTGAAAACCTCAAGTATACATTTTCCCCAATGAAATCTGAAGATTTTGTATGTAAAGATGAGATCAAGGTATCGGTTGTGTACCTGCCAGCTTGGAAGTGTCAGTGATTGCCCTATACAGACTTTACAGCAGGCCATAGGCTTACGTTTCTCATTTAACCTGTGAACAGTCGTGGTGCAGAGAGGGCAGGTGGCATCATCTCCATTGACAGTTGAGCTCCTGTGTGTGAGGCACCAAATGTCAGGTGTGGCCACATTCCCAAGCCCTTCTCCAATGCGAGCATGTGTTTCAGAAGCCCTTTCCTTCCTTGCAGGCCCTAGAGACTCAGCCTGCTTTCCTGGCCCTGAAAGTAGACCCTCCCCTTACCCCTCTACTCGCCTGGTAGCCCTGGCAGGAGAGTAGGATGGAGGTTCGCAACTCATCTTTTTCTTTCTATACATGAAATGAGTACCTTTTGCAGCCTTTCACTCCAGAGAGATAGATAAAGCATCTTAAAATAGCTAATACTCAGCAAATATCGGTTCTGGAAATGCCACTGTGTTTGTACAGCCTGTAGAAATGGAGTCGGGGCTGGCTTCCTTATGGCACTTGCTCTGAGTCTGTACTCAGAATTCCCCCAGGGACATGTCCCAGGTTCTTGTTACCACTGCCAGAGCTTCACCCCACCTCCTGAGGGCCGTAGCCTCCTTGAGATTGGCTGTAGATGCGGAGGCAAAAGAGACCGGTCTTGTCTGCAGTATCTTAGGGCGTGTTACTGATCTTGCACTGTTAGGATACTGTTACGGGTGTTTATGGAAGCAGGTCCATCAGGTCCAGGTTAAAATAAACTGTCACAGTTTCCACAATTCTTCCATGGCTCAGTCTGCATGCCCTGCTCTCCTCTATTATTATATTGACTCACATTGCGTGATACGCAGTAAGTAACCAGGACAGGGGAGTTGATATCTTACAAGTGTGATTTCTACCCCCTAATCTGGAAAGTTTTGTTTTTGGGAATTTAATTTTGTGTACAGCTTGTGACATATTGCACCTGACTGTCATTACTTGGCATGGGCCCAGGTGGATTTTGGTGTTCTCCCCCACCCCCCACCTTTATTGATTAAGGTATTACAAATGTGTCCTTATCCCTCATTGTGGATCTTGGTGTTCTTAATGCATGGCACGAAGGATCTCACTGAAAGGCAGAGAGCCATCTGTGTAGTCAGTAGATGAAATGAACACCAGCACTGCATTAAATATACATGTCAAATCGGAAAAGGTGAAAAAATCTACTCCAAGGACTAGATGGTCCTATGTAACAGAAGGGAATGCAATCATCATCGGGTATTCTTGTCCATAGACAAAAAATGTAGAATAATAGAAAGCTATGGTAGTACATAACCAGGACAACAAAGGGGTGATTGAGATAGCCCTTGTTTTTTTTTTGTTGTTGTTTTTTTATCGCAGTCCCTTAAACTGTGCTCCATGCCTAGTCTGCCAAATTTGGCTTGAGCATTCTCCCCATCCTTCTTTCTCTTCAACCTTTCTTACCTATAAGAAAGAGACTTTACCAGTGGTTCTCAACCTTCTGGCCCTTTAAATACAGTTCCTCATGTTGTGACCCAACCATAAAATTATTTTCTTTTTTTTTTTGTGGTACCGTAATTCTTTTTTTTAATTCACTTTAATATATTTTTTATTGATTAAGATATTACATATGTGTCCTTGTCCCCACGTTACACTCTACCCCCCCCTCCCGCT
>NW_006290441.1:3134288-3137757 GCF_000327345.1 Myotis davidii
ATCGCCTGCTGCCAGACAGTCCAGTTTCTCCCCGCATGAGTCCTGGGTCCCCAGAGACTTCCCGGAACCGGAGTTCAGAGCCGTCGGGAGCTTGTGACTCCCTCCGGATTCAAAAAGACAGCCGCGTCCTCAGGTGCCAGCCCCTTTCCGCGCGCGCGAGCCCTGTACCTCTGCGCTTCTCTTCTGCAGCTTCTCTTGCTCTCAGTGTGCTTTTCTTTCCTTCTAGTTGTAGAATTTACAGTCAGCCAGGCTTCCTGTGGTTCTGGATGATGTCCGTATTGTTTTTCTGAGGTATTAATCAATTGTTGTGAGCGGCATCAACTTCCCGGTGTTTATCTCTGCTGCCATCTTAGTTTCCCATAAAATTATTTTCGTTGCTACTTCATAACTGTAATGTTGCTACTGTTATGAATCGTAATGTAAATACCTGATATGCAGGAAGTTTAGTTGACCCCTGTGAAAGGGTCGTTTGACAGCCAAAGGGGTCATGACCCACAGGTTGAGACCGCTGCTTTAGACTATAGAGGAAATTGAGCCCTTTTTTTAAATGAAGACTATTGAACTACCAAGGAACATATAAAAAGCAAACTTCTCTTTGGAGACACAGAGGGTATTTAGCTTATTTGCTTTTAAAATTGAGAATTAAGAATAGAAAATACAGACTTTGCTAAAACAATAAGGGAAATGAGTTGGGAGGGAAGAGAAAAAGATAAGAACAAGGAAACGGGAGAAGAAGAGAGAGAATAAGGTTAGGGGGAGAAGGAGCAGGTGAAGGAAGCACAAAGAGGGAAGAAGAGTATGGCAGAGGTAGGGGAAAGGAGGAAGCATAGAGAAGGGTAGTGGCAGACAGGCCAGGATTAAGAGTGTGGCTTCAGTGCCGGAGATCTGGATTCTAAATCTACAGAAGTCCTACCTAGTGGTGAAATACTGAAAGGATTCCCCCTGAAATCAGGAAGGAGACTGGGATGGCTACTTCAACTGCTTCTATTTAACTTGGTACTGGAGGTCTGAGCTAGTGGAGTAAGGCAAGAAAAACAAACATAAGGAAAGGAAGACATAAAACTTACTATTCACAGATGACATGATTTGTGTGCACAGAAAAACCCCAAAGTGACTTTAACAAGGTCTCTGGATAGAAGGTCAGTATACAAAAATGAATTGTATTTCTATATGTGAGCACAAATAAAAAGAAATGGAAATTTACAAAATTAGGTTTCCAATAACATTAAAAAGAAAACCAAAAAACTGCAGATGCCTTTCTGGATGGAGGTTCTCAACTCCGCTCTTTCTTCCTGTTCATGAAATGAATAACTTGTCTTAATATTCTGCAGCGTTTCCTCCAGTGTAAACTTAGGGTCACAGCAGCAATAACAACAATAATAGCAGCAGCTAGGTTTATTGAGTACCTGCAATATGCCAGACATTGTTCCAAATGCTTACATGGATTCTTTCTTTTGGCCTTTACAGCAACCTTTTAATGTTTGTTGTGAGAATTAAATGATGAAATGTACGTAAAGCACTCAGCAAATTGCCTTGCATATAATACATTCTTAATAAATTTTAGCAATATAAAAACAATCATTATGTTAGAGAGGTGCATTGACTCAGTTGTTAGTAGAACTAAGCTGCTATTCATTTGGCTTAAGATTTGTAGAATAAACAGTCATGCATTATTGTTATTTAAAACCTTTTTTTAATAGCTCATTAATTTATTTATTTAGTCAGGCACTGCTCATAGGTAGGTCTATGAATGCAGAGGGTAAGCAAGATAGATAAAAATCCATGCCCTGATGGAGTTTCAGTTTGTAGGGGAAGCAGACATTAGTATCAAATGGTGCCACAGACTGTGCTGTTAGAATAAAGTACAAGGATTTATGAGAGCATAAAAGGGGGAGCTGGTATGGGTTATCTCTCCCCTTTGCCTCTACCATCCCCACCTAACAGCCTCGCTCTGCCCTGTCTTTGCTCCTGCAGCACTCCACCTCTGTGAGCATCATGGGCTTTTCCAACACTGTGGAGATGGAGCTGTCATCCACGAGGCTGGCGAAGGCCCTAGAGCCACAGATCCAGAGTGTGAGCAGCCTGACAGCTGCGCCCCTTCAGGCAGTACCAGGCCTGCTGAGTGGCCCCCCACCAACTGGGTCCAGCCTGACAAGCGGACAAAACCAGGCTCTGTCCAGCCTGACAGGCAGTCACCTGCAGACAATGCCCAGCCTCATGCGTGGCACAGCCCGGTCCATGCCCAACCTGATTAGTGAGGCCTCCCAGGCCATCACAAACCGGGCAAGTAATTACTGTCAGGCCGGGCCCAACCTGATGTCTGGTCCCAGCCAGGCCGTGCCAAGCCTGGCGATTTGTCCTCTGCAGAGTACGCCTCCGGCTTCTGACGTGCAACCCGATACTGGAGCCAGTGGCAGTCCTGGCCCTGGCCGAGCTGCAGGGGGCCTGTGCCCTGGCGATGGGGCTGACCCCTCCATGGGGAACACCCTCTGTAAGGTAAGTCCTGGGAAAATGCCATTCAACTATCTCTGCTCATCACGGGGCAAAAGGGTGGCCCCTGAAGGCCTTATCCTGGCTTTCACTTAACAGCTCTGTGACCACTAACAGCAAAAATGTCTGATTTCTTTGATTTTTCTTGGCCTTTTACTTTTGAAAGATGGAAAGTGAAGATTCCACCCATTTCAGTGACTCTTTGGGACAAGATCCCACAGGCCCTGGTCTAGATGTTTCCAAGAACTTGCCTGTCCCCTCAGAACTGGAGGAACCAATTAACCTCTCTGTGAAAAAACCACCTGTGGTCTCAGTGGTCAAAACATCCGTGGCTCTGCAGCAGTACCAGAACCTAAAAGGTGAGACTCAGTGTGAGCAACCTGCTCTTATGCTGGCCACAAACCTGAGCAGATGGGCTCAGCATTTCCAGGGGAGGTGGAGGTAGCAGCCAGGGTCTGGGCCGGAGGGAGCAGTGTTCCTCTCTCAGGCTAACTTCACTTCTCTCCTCCAGAACTGATTTATTGATTCCTGTTCTGTTTCCCTCGCTGTGGCCATGGCTGATTCAGGCATGGCCAAGACTTAGCCTCCTTGTAACATTCCCCATGCAAACGGTTCTGGGAGCCTGAGTTATAGGCAGGGGGTAACTGGAAGAATGCACCCCAGAAAGGCTAGCCTTGGCAGATTATTTAAGGAAAAGAGCGTGTCTGACTTTGGAGTCAGATAGATTTAAGTTAGAAAACGAGCCATGGAAGGACTGTCACCATGAATGATAACCGTGTCTGTAACTGTTGTATGAAAAGTGTGTGGCCAAAGGTATGAGTGGCAGATATGAGTGTGGGTGACAGGATGTGTTGTCATAAATATGTGACAGGTATTTGTCTTTTGCCTTAGAGTATGAGAATGTTGACCAAGGAGCCCTAGAGCTGGATACAAAAGAGAACCAGAGTATCAGGTAAGAGATTCTTGGCCCAAACTCCCC
>NW_006290441.1:3137796-3156697 GCF_000327345.1 Myotis davidii
GTCCTGGGAGGCTGGCCCAGGAAGTAGGCATCTTGATGACTTCACTAGAAGCAGATGTTTGCATGCAACTGTTTTCTTCAACCCCTAGACCTTCAAGTGGGGTCTGTGTGGGCAGGTGTCTGGAGTTTTGTGGAAGGATGTTGTGGCTCCTGCACCATGAGGCATGCTCTGTGTGCAGTCCTCCCTCTTCATGGATCTCTTTCTTGGGCCAAAGGGTTTCCCAGAGGCTGACAGGGTCTGGCCAGGCAGAGCTGGGCAGGAGGGCAAAATATGGGCCTGTCGAGGGTTGGACGGAGATCTTTTTGTAAAATTATATTTTTATTAATTTCAGAGAGGAAGGGAGAGGGAGAGACAGAAACATGAATGATGAGAGAGAATCATTGATCGATTGCCTTCTGCATGCCCCACACTGGGGATCGATCCTGCAACCTTGGCATGTGGCCTGACCTGGAATCGAACCGTGATCTTCTTGTTCATAGGTTGACACTCAACCACTGAGCCACACCGGCCAGGCATGGAGGAGATTTTGAGCAGCAATTTAGTTGTGGGATCCTGGATGAACCCTATTTAGAGGTTGGGGCCAGAGGAGGTTCCCACTGAGACCCAGGGTATCTCTCTTGCCATAGATCCTACAATAGTGAGTCCAAGATTCCCTATGTGCGACTAGAGCGACTCAAGATCCATGTTTCCTCCTCGGGAGAGATGCCTGTGTTTAAGTTGAAGCCACAGGAGAATGATCAGGATGGGAGCTTCCTGTTGATCATCGAATATGGCAATG
Organism: Myotis davidii; assembly: GCF_000327345.1. Classification (NCBI taxonomy): domain Eukaryota; kingdom Metazoa; phylum Chordata; class Mammalia; order Chiroptera; family Vespertilionidae; genus Myotis; species Myotis davidii. Next base: position 3,138,575 of record NW_006290441.1, read on the forward strand.
AGTCCTCCAGCATGTCCATTAAGGTACCACTTTGCTCTGCTTTGGCCTTGAACCTCCTTTCTCTTTGCTACTGGAAGAATTCTGGCCCTGGCTCTGTCCTGCTTCTCTGAATGGGGCTTCAGCTTGGCCAGACTTCATTCCTTGCAGTGGCCTGTGAGATGCACATTAGGAGTGAGCTGCCAGCAGTCACGGGGCTTGGCGGGCTTGTGGTCCTGGAATAAGTCAGTGTTCAGAGATTGTCAATCCCTCCCCTCCTTCTCTCCCTCAACCACCTACTGGTTCTGTATCTATTGGCTCAGACTCACTTCTTTTCCAAGGTCAGTCAGCACACACTGCCTGATGCCAGCCAGGCCCCAAGTCTGGGAGGAAGGAAGGTCACTGTCACATCTCTGGGGCAGCAGTCACCAGAGGTGGAGGGGGCATCTCCCGAAGAACACAGACTCGCTCCTCGAGCTCCTGGAGCCAAGAAGGGGCCACCAGCACCAATAGAGAATGAGGACTTCTGTGCTGTGTGCCTCAATGGGGGAGAGTTGCTGTGCTGCGACCGCTGCCCCAAAGTGTACCACCTTTCCTGCCACTTGCCAGCCTTGCTCAGCTTCCCAGGGTGAGTCATGCCAACCCAGGGCTATCACCTGGCTGGCGGGGGTTGTGTAGGGTGCAGGGGAGATCTTCCAAGGATGATTATTTCAGGCCTGGCCCTCAGAGCTCCCGCTGGTGGGCTCCCCCTCCTCTCTGAGCCTGCATGAATGAGTTAGTGATCCTGTAGCTGTGTTCCTTCTGCACACAGAAAAGTAGGTGGTTGAAATTCAGGTGGCTTCCTTTCCTTTTCTGTTCCCAGTTTCCCCCTGCACACAGATTGTCCCTATACTCCTGTCTCTGCCCTGTTACAACTTTTCTTTCCTTGCATTCACTAAATCCCAAGTGACTGAATTTCTCTCAAGCTTTTGGCTCGGAAGCCATTCTCTACAGTATAGGGCTAGGGACTCAGTTTTCCAATGCCCCTCTTTCCCCTTACACACGCCTGTCTTGGGGCACAGGGACAGGGGAGGGAGCTCTGGGCAATGTGTTGAAGTCTTAACGTGGCCTCACCCGTCTCTGCAGGGGAGATTGGGTGTGTACCTTGTGCCGCAGCCTGACCCAGCCCGAGATGGAGTACGACTGTGAGAATGCCCGCTATAACCAGCCTGGAAGCTGGGCTCCTCCTGGCCTGGGCATATCTGACCAGAAGGTAGGGCGTGGTCTCTGGGAAAAGGTTCCAGGCCTGCAGCAGCCTCCCTGTGCTAATAGGGGCTGAGGCCTTTCTGAGGGGATGAGGGGCTTCTCCTGGTACCTCTCTTTGGGGTTATGCCTTGCAGTTTGGCCCATTGGGAGTTATGATTTTCCTCCTGCCCACTGTTTTCTTCTGGCCTGGAAGGCTGAACTGTACCTTAGTATGGTGGCTCATACCCTGTGGAGCAGAGCCAGCCCCATTAGAGTTCTCAGGGTCACTGTCTTTAGTTCTTACTGAGGTGGGACCAGAACCAAGTCACACTGTTGCCAATTCTGATCTCTGCAGAAGTGTGAGAAGCTGGTACTGTCCTTGTGCTGCCATAGCCTCAGCCTGCCTTTCCACGAACCGGTCAGCCCTCTGGTAAGGAAGGCCTTGCTGTTGCTGCCTGCCACTGTGCTCTCTGTTCAGAGGGCCCTGGGGCGGGGGGAAGGTCACTGTGGTACCCATGTGGGCTCAGAGCACAGCCACTAGAAGTGGATGGTCTGGGAGACCAGGGCGCCATGGCCAAGACAGCCCCTCCCACCCCAATGCTGCTACAGCAGACCTGACTTGACTAGTAGAGCATTCCTCCTCTCCGCTTTCTCTTTGTCTTCCTTCCCCACACTTTTCTTCTTGCTGACTTTCTCTTTCTTATGTTCTTTCACTTCTTCTCCAACTCATTCTCCATCTCTTCTTTTTTCTTATCTTCACTTCTCTCTTCCTGCTTTGGCTTCTTCTCCGCCAGGCCCGGCATTACTACCAGATCATCAAGAGGCCCATGGACCTGTCAATCATCCGGAGGCGGCTGCAGAAGAAGGATCCAGCTCACTACACCACCCCGGAGGAGGTGGTGTCAGACGTGCGCCTCATGTTCTGGAACTGTGCTAAGTTCAATTATGTATGTCTTGCCTGTTTGACCTCTCCCCTGTTTCCCAGGACCCCAAGATTGTCATGGCTGGGTGGCGTATCCGGTTGGTCCTGGGCTGCCATGAGGACTTGGGAGTAGACCTCTGGGGGCCTGCTGTGGTAGTGATTGTTTAAAAACTCTCTCCCACATGTGGCCTCAGCATGGGCTCAGAGGGGTGGTGGTGCTGGTGCCTGGCCACCTGTGGGAACTGTCAGGGTCATTTCTGTTTTAAGAACTGATACCAAACTGGTTATTCTGAGTCCTGAGGGGAAAAACATAGATTTCCAGACATCCAGGAGACCCAGCTAGGCTTTATGGTCTCTGTATAGCTCTTAAGAGGCCTGGAAGAGATGAGCTGGTGGAAAGAGGCTAGACTAGTGGTTGGCAAACTGCGGCCCCTTGAGTGTGGCTCTTCCACAAAATACCACGTGCAGGCGCGCACGTACAGTGCGATTGAAACTTCGTGGCCACACTCAAGGGGTCAAAGAACCTCATGTGGCTCGCGAGCTGCAGTTTGCCGACCACTGGGCTAGACCATCACTGCTTTTCTTCCTCTCCCCCACCCCAGCCTGATTCTGAGGTTGCAGAGGCCGGCCGCTGCCTGGAAGTATTCTTTGAAGGCTGGTTGAAGGAGATCTACCCAGGGAAACAGTTTGCCCAGCCGAGGCAAGAAGACTCAGACTCTGAGGAGGTGTCTAGTGAGAGTGGCTGTTCCACTCCCCAGGGCTTCCCGTGGCCCCACTACATGCAGGAGGGCATCCAACCCAAGAGGCGGCGGCGACACATGGTAAATAGTTGCTGCCAGCTGGCAGGCAGATGGGTGGGTGGGTGATTGGGCAGACACGGGGCACCTGAGCAACATGAATAAGAGCAACCTAGAGTGAAGCTGGTGGTGCAGGAGAGTGGTGACAGTGAACCCTCACTTCCATTCCTTTAGTCTAAAAGGAAGGCAGGGCAATGCGGGGTTCATCAACTCCAATTATCCCCGAGGTTCAAATTTCAGAGAGGTAGATGTACTTCCTAAGGGTCACTCAGTAAATTAACGGCAGAATTGAGGTCTGCTGACTCCCCGCTCAGGGCTGGTTATTCTAAACTGTGATGCCCATAAGAAGAGAAGTGTCTGGTCTCAGAGCCTGGTTTCAACTTGGGTGGGTCTCACCTTTGGGAGAAAGGAAGGGATCTTTTCAGGACCTTGGTGTGGAGAAGGAAGGAGAGGTGTTGCTTGCAACAAAGAGAGCTCCTCTGACCTTTTGGCTGGCCCCACCTGTGCAGACCTGAAATATCAGTTCAAAACAATTTAATTCCACCAAAATGTACTGCCTGCCTACTGTGCGCCAGGGACTGACCAGCCTCCCCCAGTTGTTTGCGATACTTGGCACACAATGTTTAGTGGCTTCAGTGAGTTTTGCTGTTGCATTCCGAGGGTAGGAAAAAACACTTGGCTCTGGCGAATCCCAATCTGGACATTTATAGCCTTTTCACATTAATAAATCCCACATTTGTCCCTTCTAATTCCAAATTTATCTTTCTTTCAGGAGAATGAACGAGCAAAAAGAATGTCTTTCCGCCTGGCCAACAGCATCTCCCAGGTGTAGATCTGGCAGGAGACAGAACTCTGGCAGATGGTGCCGCATCCTGTTGACCACTCCTCCCCACCTTTCAGCTCATTCTCTTCAGATTGTGGATGTGAGACAAGTCTTGTCGAGCTGGTGTAGTGCCCTTCTTTGCCATTTGCATCTTACAGCATTTATTTGGGAGCCATAGTGCATCTACTACAGAGAAGATTTCAGTAATAAACTGCAAAGAGGGAATATTCCCTATTACCAGATGTATAGGGTAACTTGACAAGACCAAGCCTGCTCAGGCTTGGGGGGACCTACCTTCCTTGGTGAGTCCTTGCTGCTGAGGAAAGCAAACTTTCCTCACCTTTCAGTGCAGGGCTCAGGAGCAGTGTATATATCTGAACTCCTCTTGGGCTCAAAAGAGGGTAAAGAAGGGAGAGAGGTTCTGACATATGGCAGGCCTGTGATCCCTGGTCCAGCACAGCCAAAGACTGTCACTGTTTGCCTTTGCTTGGCCTGCCGGGACAGAGGCACCAGCCCTGGGCAGGGTGATGGGGGCTTCTAGAGGCCAGAGGTCTCAATTGGTGCCTATTCGGGTTCTAACGGTTTTCAGGGTATTTGTTTTCCATGCCCCCTTCCTGATGTTGATAGGTGGCTGCTGTGCACATGCTCTGGGGAGTATGGCATTCTTGATGGGGCTGGTGGCTGTGTAGGGACCACTTACATCTTCAGGTTCAGATTTCACTGAGCTTTAGAAGATGTCAACTTCAGAGCTAACTCTCTGTGCTACTCACTCTGGGCTAAGAGCTCTTCTTTGGTGTCAGAACCTGCCTTCCTAGAGATGATTGTTGGTGGCTACCCCTTCATTATCTCCATTTTGAGGTTTGGATCCCAAGTTCTGCTTGGGAATCTGTGAGGCAGCTGCTTCTGGTACAGAGTTTCCTGACCCACGACCAGCTCACTCTGTTGGGCCTCTCCTCTTGCTTAGAGATCCTAGTCCTCAACCTGTCCATGTTTACAGAGCCAAAGATCGGAAGTGAGTCCTCTGACTTGCCTGCCCTTGGGGCTGTCCATGGCCCAGAAACAGCCAAGTCTCTACTGGCAGCTCTTTCTTCTTCTTCTTTTTTTTTGGCAGTTGAAGAAGGCCAGAGTGACTGGCAGGAGCCGGACCTAAGCATTCACGGGGAAGTTCTGTCTAGGATGGAGAAGGGGAAAGCTGAGAGGCAAAAATCCAGTACCCTTCAGTGACCCTGAAACCACTTCAGGACTTGACTTCTCCTTGAAAGCAGAGAGAAGAGTTCTAGAAGCCACGAGAACAGGAACAGAGCTCCGAGCTGCATCTCAGATGGACCTTCATGGTCCATTCAGGGTGTTTGGGAGGAAGAGGCACAGGCGGATGCTGGAGGTCAGGCCACCTCGCCAGCAAAGGCTTGCTCAGGAAAGAACCTATTGCTGATGTTGTGGGGAGCTGTGGACCTGGTCCTTTAGTGGCCTAGAGACACAGCTCTCCTCGGTCCTGTCCTGGTTTGGCTAATTTCAGAGGGTCTTAGGTCATAGTTTTATTTTTACTAAGAGATGCAGTTTAAGGAAGTTCTTGTTTGTAGGGTCTTTGTTGACAGGAACATTTTGATCAGAGAAAAGATTTCTTCTCTCCTTGTGAGTTGGCACTGCTCATTTCCTTCCCCAGGCTGGAGGGTCATCTTCACCTCACAGCAAACCATGCCCATTAACTTGCCATCCTTTCACCAGCACTTGCCAAGCTCTCCTAAGCAGGTGGGCTTCCACTTCCTGTTTTCTAGTTTGGGGTAACTAAGTCTTGAATACTCCAGTAGCCAGGCAGTCTTTGGACTTAGCCCTCTGCTCTTTGAGGCTCACATAATTTTCTGGTTTGGGCTTTGGGCACTTCCCTTTCAATTTTTGAATCTTTTCCTCTGTTTGGTTGGCTTGGCAAGGTTCCCTCTGTAATTACCTCACTAACTTCTGTTCTTGGCAGTTTTTCCTGTGTGTGGCCCACATTCCCACCTCCCCTAAGAGAGCTTCATGGTGCTTTGTGTTGGGCAGCCAGGTGAAGGCTGTGACTGGCTCAAACTTGATTTAAGATCCTTCCCAGGACCAGTTGGAGACCACAAATATGACGCAGAAATGCCTGGTCAGATGCTTTGCTTTTTGTCTATCAATGAAGCTTCCAGCTTGGGTATAGCATGATGGGCCCAGGGATCAGCCTGCTGGGCCAGGGGACCTCAGTATTGTAGTAGAGAGTCACACATTCCCTTCTTATTACAGATACTCTGCATGCTGAGATGCTCCCTTTAGGCACCTGACCTGGGAAGGGCAAAAGGTAGGGTGCTCTTCCCTCCACAGTTCAAGGCCCTGGCCCACCATCTCATCCCTGCACTGCTTACCTGAAAGCACTGTCCTCTCTCTGGCTTTTCCTGTGTGCTTATTACCAATGTTGTGAGTCATGGTTATGTTTTGTTTTTGCATGCAGAAAACAGATCATGACTTTTTAGAAAAACAGTTTTTTAAAAAGCTACTAGCTGAGTGATTGACTTCAGTGGCTCTGCAAACATTTGAGCAAATTCTGCTTTTGACTTGGTTCTACAGTGGCCCCATTTTGAAGTCAGTCACGTGCATTGGCTCTTGACAAAGTCAGGAATTGAAGGTACAGTGAGTTCTGGATTCTTATGGTACAGAATGCCATCCTATAGAAGAACCTGGGCTTCTTGGGTGTGCTGAGGAACAGGTGAGCGGAGTGGCTTCGGTTGATGTGAAGGGGATTTTAGTGCAAACTGGTGCAGGATGAACCTTCAGAGCACTATTCCAGAGCATGGGTAGGTTGGTCCTGCCTGACTTCTAGCAGTTGCCAACTACACCCTCTGCAGGTACCCCGAGTGGCAGCCACCAGACCCTCTGCAGCCTTTGCTGTGTGTAGGCCCTGCCATGAACCTCGGCGCACTCCAGCTCCCTGTACCCGTTTCTGGCAACGGGCCCTTGCCTTGCTCCTAAAACCAAGGCCCCTTCTTGTTTGTTCCTGGGCTCTGCTCTATTTGCTCTCTCGGTTCATGGTATCACGTAGAGCAGTGATGGCGAACCTGTGACACGCAAACTCATTTTTTTGGTTGATTTTTCTTTGTTAAATGGCATTTAAATATATAAAATAAATATCAAAAATATAAGTCTTTGTTTTACTATGGTTGCAAAGATCAAAAAATCTCTATATGAGACATGGCACCAGAGTTAAGTTAGGGTTTTTCAGAATGCTGACACGCCGAGCTCAAAAGGTTCGCCATCACTGACCTATAGTCTTCTTTTCTGAACTGAACTGAGACATTACTCCTTTCGGATCACCACAGCTGTGCTTCCTCTCCTCCCACTCCCTCACTGCTGTTTATTTAAATTGCCTGCTTCTCTAGTCATTTCCATGACCTCAGTTGTGCTCCCAGCTTTTCAGCCTTCTCCTGGACTTCTTCCTCTTCCCAGCTTGAACCTGTGGCCCATCATTGATATTTTTATCAGCATCCTGAAGTTTCTCATTCCCTCCTGTTGCTGAAACTTCCCCATCTGATGCATCAACCTGTTTTTTGCTCCTTCTCCCTGGGCTGCTAAACTTGGGAGATACATAGTTGACAGCCTCAGTTGGTCTCTCAGTATTGATTGGTATATTATTATACCAATATACCAATTAATACTGAGATTTGACATTATTATTCTGCTTTCAGTCCATGACATTCATCTTTGCTCTCAGCCAATGACTGACCTCTTTGCCCATTTCACAGGAGAGCGGCCCGAAAGCAAAAATGTCCTTGCCCCCTCATTTTTCTCCCCCTCCCCTCTCTCGGTGTCTCTATCCCTCCTCTTGCTCCTGTCTGGTGCTCTAGTTCTTGAATCCTGTTCTCTGTCCTCCACAACTTTGCTCTATCTCTTGTCCCACTGCTCCTCTTTCCAGCATCTTCAACCTCCCTTTCCATGGTTACCTCCACGTAGCCTCCCCAAGATTAAAAACAATTTTTTAAGAGTGTGTTGCTCCTTACACTTTTATCTTGTCAGCCTCATTCTTTTAAAAATAATCTTTTCCACTGATTTTTCTCAGTCACTCTTCCTTCTCTATAGTTTTTCATAAAAGTCACCAGTGACCACCCAAGTTGCCAAATTAAAAAAAATACTTTCAGTCCTCAACTGTTGAACTCTGTACAGCATTTCACACCACTCACCACTTCCTCATTGAACATCCTCTTCACTTGGCTTTTACGATACCACAAGTCTCTGGATTCTTCTCTTATCTCTCAGCCACACAGGCCGAGCCTCCCTTGAAACCTTGACAGGGGGACACATGTGTAACTTACTTTGGTCTCTTCTCTTCAGGAGTTGGGTAGGCAGGAGGAAGCCCAGCCCCACTGCTCCTGCTTCCCAGCTGCTCTGCTCCCCTCCCTCTGTGTCAGCCTCTTGTCTTTGGCCTGTTTCTCCCCCTGGACCCAGTTCTCCTCATGTCAAGCATGTTTATGAGCTCTGCCGGGAGGATAGCATTTGTGAGTCCTCCCATCTGTCTCTTCCTGCACAGCACAGAGACAGATTTTAGCCGTGTTTGCTAAGAAGTCCATCTAAATCAGCTCAGGAGTGTGGCTTGGGCCTTAACCAAGAAGCAGTTTGGTAAATGGGATCATCAGGCTATCAGACAGCTCATCACCATGATCCCTGTACCAATTAGAGCTTGCCACAGTTGGTGAGGAGCTTGGGATCATGGTAAACACGTTTCCATGCATGGTTCAGTGCTGCTAGCCAGGAGGAGAATCCTGGCAGTGGGTGTCTGCCACTGAGAACATTCTGATGGGAGGAAAACTGAGAAGTGCTGTGATTTATCACTTGCCTGGGGCTCAGTTGGGGTCAGCCTGGCCTTCTCTAACCAGGTTTTTCCCATCTGGACTGATCATAACCACCTGCTTGCTCCAGTTGCTAGAGTTGGAAGCAAATTCGGGTGGTTTACGTGGAAGTAGGGAGGTATATACAGAGGTCTGATTTGAGCTGGTGAACTGCTAAGTTTTGTCTGTCAGTTATGAGCTGCATGACCTTGGGTACAGTTTCCTCATCTATAAAGCTGCTCTGCTCCCCTCCCTCTGTGTCGGGCGAGTATTAAAAACAGCGATTTCTCAGAGGTTCACCAACTCTAAAGATGGTAATGGTGATTCTAACTCTAAAGTTCAGGCCACACAGGGAACAAAGGAACACTGGGAGTAGGACACAGGTGGGGATTCTTGGCCAAGGCAGCGCAAAGGAACTTACAGGCCAAACTGAGCTGCTTTGAGGAAAGTCTTCAGTAGCCGGTGCTGCTTCTGGAGCTACATGCCCCTTCCTCAAGCTGCACCCCTTTCTTGGAAATCTAGGGTGAGTTCCTCCTGGGCCTTGTCTTGGAAGTGGCCATTGGAATCCAAAGTTTTGGTTGGGGGCATGAGGGAGGGGAAGTGTTACTGATCTTAAAAAAGACCTATACATTCAAGAACAAATTAAAAAATAGCACTTTTCTTTACTAATAATTGTGTCCTGGAGTGTTTTTTTCAGTGAAGGTGGTAGAACATACTTCATGGTCTTCTTGCCCGTAGACTCCAACATCATTATGAACACAAGGTAGGGAAGAATAAACTGGGGAGCCATCTTTCCAGGAAAGAGCTGAGTTCTCTGCTTCTTTTGTTTAGATAGTTCACAGAATTGTTGGGAAGGCCAGAAATACAGCCTATTCTTCAAAATACAGGCAGCAAATCTGGGGTGGGGTTACAAAAAAACCTTATGAATGTCCCCACTTCTAGGTGCTAAACATTTCATGAATGTGCTTTATCTAGTGATATTCCCCAGTTGCCTAGCCTTCTCTCTCCTCTCTGCCCATTCTGTACCAGTGGTTTCTAGCCCTTTAGAGTAAGGGCATTGTAATGAATATTTTTCATTCATTTCATCCTATCGAGGGGATTCCCCACCTCAGGAGTCTTGAGAGGCAGAGCTCACTTCTCACTACAGAAACTAGATATATTAAAGTCTTGATTTCCCAGCATGCCTTGCAGCCAGGCTACAGATCTAGTGGTAGTATTTTTTTTTTTTATTAAAGTGGCACCACAGAGACTTTTGTGGTGATCTTAAAAAAACCTATACATTCAAGAACAAATTTAAAAAAATAGCACTTTTCTTTACTAATAATTGTGTCCTGGAGTGTTTGTGGCAGAGTTGGTGTCATCAAGGTGGTGTTTCCACGGCAGCAGTAGCAGCAGAACACGTTGTAACACCTGGTGCTTGATGGCATGATAGTTTCTTTAGCAGATCAATGAGCTCTTAATTTTCTGGCCTTCCCAACAATTCTGTGAACCACCTAAAAAGTATTTTCATAAACTCATTTTCTGCTTAAATTAGCCAGGATTGGTTTGTTTTACTTGCAGTTGAGCACCCTACTTGATGTAGGAATCTCAGACACTCAAAGTCATGGACCCATTCTCTGGGTTCCAGACCCACTTGTCCTGTGGTCTGTTGGACACCTTCGTTTGGGTGTCTCAATGTCACCTGAGACACTAACCATCCTCCAGGGCCCTTAATGTATTCTTACTCGCATATTCCCTATCTCAGAAACCAGGGATGTGGGAAGATGTTATGCAAAGAGCCGAGGTTCGAGAAAACCCAGGGTATTGCTTGCTGATTCCAAAGAAGTCACCCAGAAGACTGGTTGTAAAAAACACGGGTTTCTTAGGCTTACGTGCACACCAGTGGTGGCTAGGGGGTGAAGTTCACTGCCACACAGGGGGTGGCCAGCCAGTAAAGTTTCCACAACCTAAGCTTTCCCAGTACGGGGTTATGTAGAGCGCAGAAAACAAAGCAAACAGGACATGCAGGATGATGGTGTGAAATCAAAACACAACCTGTTTTTCTGCAGTTGCTTACAATCCCAGTTCACATTCATTCAGAAGCCAGGCTCCCAGTGTCTCACAGTCCACTTACAGGTGGCTCTCACCATATTCCCAGTGTGGCAAGGGGGTTGGAGCTTCAGAAGCAGCCCATGTTCCCATATACCATACAGAAGGAAATGGGGGATGTGGTGTCAGAGAAGCCAGAGAAGTCTGTGTTTTAAGGAAGGATGATCGGTACTCTCAGTGCTTAAGATGAGACGTAGAAATCATCGCTGACCCTCCACCCCTTCCCAGCCTGGCCCAAGTACCTGAAACCGTTCCCGTGCCTGCTCTGAGCTTTCTGCTATATTTTGTCCTTACTCGTTTTGTTAGCACCATCCTTCTCTAGGTTCCGGGGGCATAGAGCCTCTTTACACCTCGCCCCTCCTGTTGCAGGGCAAGCTGCCAGAGTCAGCCCACTCCCTAGACCAGTGATGGCGAACCTTTTGAGCTCCTCGTGTCAGCATTTTGACAAACACTAAGTTAACTCTGGTGCTGTGTCACATGTAGAAATTTTTTGATATTTGCAACCATAGTAAAACAAAGACTTACATTTTTGATATTTATTTTATATATTTAAATGCCCTTTAACAAAGAGAAATCAACCAAAAAAATGAGTTTATAGGTTCGCCATCACTGCCCTAGAGCAAGCTCTGCCCTGGCAAGCAGCCTCAAGCAGACCTCTTCCTGCACATGTGGCCTCTGAACTGTTCATCCACCAGGCAGTATAGGCAGAATATACAGGGTTGATAAAATAAGTTCTTAAATTTTTTAAAATGTCAATACCTAAATAAATATCTATAAACTGTACCATCTGTTAAACCCATTAATTGTTAATTTTATGACAATTTCAGAAAAAAATTACTACACATGAAAATAATTAGTAGGTTAGAGTTTTCAGGGGGCATATAAAAATGAGACCTAAAAAATTAAAAATTGTAAAACCTCGCCCTGGCCAGTGTGGCTCAGTTGGTTGGGCATCATCCTGTGCACCGAAAGGTTGCCATTTTCTCTTCCCGGTCAGGGCACATGCCTGGGTTCTGGGCTCACTCCCTGGTGGGAGGCATGCAGGAGGCAGCTGATTGATATTTCACTTTCACGTGGATCTTTTTCTTTCTCTTTCTTTCTTCCTTTCTTTCTTTCTTTCTTTCTTTCTTTCTTTCTTTCTTTCTTTCTTTCTTTCTTTCTTTCTTTCTTTCTTTCTTTCTTTCTTTCTTTCTTTCTTTCTTTCTTTCTTTCTTTCTTTCTTTCTTTCTTTCTTTCTTTCTTTCTTTCTTTCTTTCTTTCTTTCTTTCTTTCTTTCTTTCTTTCTTTCTTTCTTTCCTTCTTTCCTTCCTTCCTTCCTTTCTCTTTCTCTCTCTCTCTCCCTCCCTCTTCCTCTCTCTCTCTCCTTCTCCCTTCCCCCCTCTCTCTAAAAATCAATAAAACAACCTTTAAAAAAAAGTGTGACATCTTGATTGTCCCTCTCTCTCCTGCAGGTGTCCCTGGATTGGGCTTAGGTGGGAAGGGCTTTGCTTACCTTTCATAGCTCTGCCCGAGCTAACAGCTCCAGGCCTTGCTGTAGCAGCTCACCTGCACAGCCTCTCTGTTTCCTGCCATTCCTTTGAGGTTCAGCCATCCCACTCGTGTCCTGACACCCTGCCCCTCCTATTCCCACAGTTCCGACACGGCTAAGAAAGCTGTCGGGCAGCACTAGCTAGTTCTTTAATTTTTGAACAATCCTCCATACTTAGCAGAGAGCTCTGCACACAAAAGGTGCTCAGTTTGGGGAGTATTGCCGTCTTAATATCAACTCTTCCAATCCATGAAACATTAATTTAGTTCTGGCCTTTAAAAAAAAGTGTGACATCTTGATTGTCCCTCTCTCTCCTGCAGGTGTCCCTGGATTGGGCTTAGGTGGGAAGGGCTTTGCTTACCTTTCATAGCTCTGCCCGAGCTAACAGCTCCAGGCCTTGCTGTAGCAGCTCACCTGCACAGCCTCTCTGTTTCCTGCCATTCCTTTGAGGTTCAGCCATCCCACTCGTGTCCTGACACCCTGCCCCTCCTATTCCCACAGTTCCGACACGGCTAAGAAAGCTGTCGGGCAGCACTAGCTAGTTCTTTAATTTTTGAACAATCCTCCATACTTAGCAGAGAGCTCTGCACACAAAAGGTGCTCAGTTTGGGGAGTATTGCCGTCTTAATATCAACTCTTCCAATCCATGAAACATTAATTTAGTTCTGGTGTGTGTGCACTAACCTGACCTCTAATTAGTTTTATCTGACAACAAGGCTGGGTCAGACATTCATAGTTGATCAGACAGACAGAATTAATTGCCAGATGTTTACTTCATTTTGAGCTATGGGCATAAGGTACAGTTTTACTTTTGTCAAGGTAGGAGAATAGAACAATAGAAAGACTTTGCATAAATTGGTAAACCTGCCAGTAATCAAAGACAGATCTCATTAGGAAAAAGTTACATTTTGCATTATATACTTTTCAGACATATCCCCGTTTAAAAAATCTTAACACGACACGTGACCTAAACATCTCTGAATTTATCTTATAGAACAGAAAAATTATGGGGTGGCTTTTTGTGATGTGGAGTCTCTTAAAAATCTTTTGAATAACAGGTAAATTTTTTAAAAAAATATATTTTATTGATTTTTACAGAGAGGAAGGGAGAGGGATATAGAGTTAGAAACATCAATGAGAGAGAAACATCGATCAGCTGCCTCCTGCACACCCCCTACTGGGGATGTGCCGGAAAACAAGGTACGTGCCCTTGACTGGAATCGAACCCGGGACCTTTCAGTCCGCAGGCTGATGCTCTATCCACTGAACAAACTGGTTAGGGCCAGAAGTAAATTTTAATGCATAAATCAACTGTTTCTGTATTTAAAAAAAACAGAGGTCCATCCTCCCCCCGCCCCCCCCCTCCCCAACTTTGGTATTTTTACCAATAGGATTCCTGAACCCTGGAACAAACTGTACTAATTGCTTCTATGTTTGTTCTATTGGCAAACCTCAATTCTGATCTCTCTTCCTTAACTGTCAAGCAACTTGATATTGCATTGTAACAATGACGTTACCATAGAGTATTTAAGTCAAGGGCATATCACATTTGTTGCCAGTGGTGACATTAATATTAACAGGAATAGAATGAGAGCGATTGTTGTGTTAATGAACCCTGCAATAGACTGAGTTCCCTTGTCAGTATCAAGAGTTTGTCATGTTGGTGGTCATGGTGTTGCAACCCATTATCTCACTGAGAATTGATGGCTTCTGCTATGGTAACTAGCCACAATATTTAATACTTGAGCCACTTGAAAACTTAAAAAAATGTTTTGTCTAAGGCTTTTACATCAAGAGTTCCCCAAGAAAATCCAGTTCCTCTATGTACATATTTTAGGGAGTTGTGTTTTACCTCTTTGTGTACTTTCTCTGATTGCTCTTTACAAGTGTGACATTCTACCTAGCCACCTATTTATCTATCCATCTGTATCTCACCATGTCCTATAATTTTAAAAAAATCCTTGTCAAAGTACATGCTTTTATTGATTTGAGAGAAAGAGAAAAGGAGAGAGAAAGAGGGAGGGAGGGAGGAGGGAAGGAGGTGGGAGAGAATGGACCTGTGATTGAACCCACAACCTGTTATGAGCCCTGACCAGGAATCAAACTGGCAACATTTTAGTGTATGGGATGATCCTCCAACCAGTGACCCACAGTAGCCAGGGCTCACCATGTTCTACAAAATATCCCTTCCTTTCTCCTTCCCTTCCCTTCTCTCTCTCTCTCTCTCTCTCTCTCTCTCTCTCTCTCTCTCTCTCTCTTTCATATTCATTCTTTCATTTACTAATGCCATGATTTTTATTAAATAGCTACTAAGTGCCAGGCACTGGGGACAAGCAATAAACAGATTGGGTCCCTATTGTCTTGGAGTTTAACTTCTGATGAGGGAAGAAAGAAAATAAGATTGTTGCCCGGACTGGTGTGGCTTAGTGGTTGAGCATCGACCTAAGAACCAGGAGGTCATGGCTGGATTCACGGTCAGGGCACATGCCTGGGTTGTGGGCTTGATCCTAGTGTGGTGAGTGCAAGAGGCAGCTGATCAGTGATTCTCTCCCATTATTGATGTTTTTATCTCTCCCTCTCCCTTCCTCTCTGAAATTAATAAAAAATATATATATTTAAAAAATAAAATGATTGTTTTAGATGGTTTTAAGTAAGACAACAAAGGAGGGTACTGTGATAGACTGTGGGGTGGCACTACATTAGATGCAGTGATCAGGGAAGGCTTCTCTGAGGAGGTGACAAGTGAGCTGAGATCTGAGTAATGAAAAGGAACCAGCCTTGTGCAGGTATAGTGGCAAAGCCTTACAGACAGGTGAAACAGTAAGTGCAAAATATTTGAAGCAGCTTAAAATACACAACGAAAAACATACAACAGGGTAAAAGTAGAAATGAGGGGAAAATAGAAGAGAACAGGAGAAAGTTATAATGTCTGTATACAAGCCACAGAGTTTGACAAAGTTATTAAAGTTGAGATGCAAATTTGGTTCCTTTCTTCCTGGAAGCCAAGGTGAAAAGGGAAAATTGATGAATTTCATGATTTGCTTTTTTCTTAAGGAAAAGAGGTTTCGGGTATTGAAGGGAAAAGTATTTTTTCCGGCACTCAGGATTGAAATACATTTCTTACATGGACCTTCCTGTAAGGGACGTAGAGTGATTATATTAGTGACCAAATTTAAAAGCAGCGGTATAGTCAGGAGGTAATCTGTTATTGCAGCCATATAAAACCATATAGTTAAACCCATTTTGGTTGCAATAACACTCAGCCACTTGAATTAGCTTAAGCAGAAGAGGGCACTTTATTATAAAGATTTGAAATATTACATGGAATTCAAAGGCAGGACTGCAGCTCATTTCAGGAAATACGATGATCAGAGCTGTCAGAACTCTTTGTGTCTCTTCTTTCCTCTTTGTGAATCCTTCCTGTTCTTTACACATTTCCCCTGCAGATTGGCTTTCTACATTTCTCCAGGCCACACAGTAGGAAAACATGTCTGTGAACAGCTTCTGACTGTGTTGCGATGACCTATGCTAATATGTTAGCTACCTAGAGAAAAGTGGAAATCTCTCAGTCCTAATTCCATATTCCTGGGAGAGGAATATGATCGAGTTGATGTGAGTCAGGTACCTACTTTGGAGCAATTGACTGTAGCCAGATGGCCTAGCTACCTTATCTGAGGATCCAGGTCTAGTTTCCAGAAAAAGCCTCCTAACTATACTTCTGTTTTTAAAATGCAACTCATCATTCATCCAGAGGTCAAGAAACCATGTAAAAGGTGGAAGCCAGCATGAAAAAGAAATAAAAAGTACTGGAATGCATAGCATGTGGGATGGATAATATTTTAAACTTGCTTCAGTTATTAAATGCATAGGTATATGTGTACTGGGTCATAATGTAACACATATTTATTTTGGTGGATTATGGTCCAAAAGTTTGAAAAACCCTGGGCTGGGCAATCTGGTAGAATTCTACTACAGAGATGTAATAAGCATCATTCTTAATCCCTCTAGTACAGTGGTTCTCAACCTTCTGGCCCTTTAAATACAGTTCCTCATGTATTGTGACCCAACCATAAAATTATTTTCGTTGCTACTTCATAACTGTAATGTTGCTACTGTTATGAATCGTAATGTAAATATCTGATATGCAGGATGGTCTTAGGCGACCCCTGTGAAAGGGTCATTCGACCGCCAAAGGGGTCACGACCCACAGGTTGAGAATCGCTGCTCTAGTAAGTACAGAGTTTTATTTATTTATTTTTTTTGTTTTTTTGTTTTTAATTACAATCTTTTGCCCAGCTGGTGTGGTTTAGTGGTTGAGCATCAACCCATGAACCAGGAAGTCGCAGGTCAGGGCACATGCCCAAGGTTTCGGGCTTGATCCCCACTAGGGGGCGAGCAGGAAGCAGCCAATTGATGTTTCTCATCGCTGTTTCTATCTTTATTCCTCTCCCTTCTTCTCTCTCTAAAATTAATAAAACATTTAGAAAAAAACCAATGTCATATGTTTTAAGCATAAACATATAGCATAAGTGTAAAGGATGACAGGCACTTTGCAAGGGTGAAGACAAAGTAGTACAAGCACACAGCTTTTTGACAGACTGGCTTACTTGAGAATAAAACGTAGACCAGTGGTTTCTGACCTGGCTTTGTATCACACTTGCTTGAAAACTGTTTAAAATTGATTTAATAGGATCTATTTAATCAGTTTCTGGGAGTGCTACCTGTTAATCTGTATCTCAACACAAAATAAAGCAAGACAAACAGAACTCCCCAGCTGCCTCTGATAGGTAGCCAGGTTTCGGATTCATTGACCCAGAGACCGTGTATAGATGAGGGGTCATCTGCATGCCTTTCAAACAATTCTCCAAAACTGAGTTTCTCTCAACCAGGCTTTTGATGGGCATTAGGAAGTGGACAGTTCAAAGCTATTTCTTGGTAAGATCTGGAATGTAAGGCTTCATTCACGGCTGCTGGTTAAAGGCAGATCTACGTATACACTTCACTGTTGAATTAAGCAGATGGTAGTTTATTTCCTTCTGTTGGACATAGTGGTACTCATGCTTGGATGAAGGCAGGTTTGGGGGGAGCACAAAAAATTCTTATAGGCTATTCCAGACCCTTTTAGACAATAGTTCTGTATTTCTCCAGAAAAAAATCTGGCCAAGATCCCAAAGTTCTATGGTACAGGACATAATGGGGATTATTTGTGCTTGGAAAATTTGCAAAAGTTTGAATTTCCAGTTGCCCACCATGGCCATTTTGAGTTTTCAGATGAACTTGACAGGGTTAACCAGTTGCCAACTGTGCCCCTGTATCCAAGCAATAAAATGAATAGAACTGCTGTACCAAGTTATTGGCTATCAATCAGATTTTAGAGGACATTAGTTTCAAATAATTAGGCTAATATTAGGAGAGTTGAATTTCTTCCCCACAGCTGCTGGACAGCAGGGCCCGCATCCACAGAAGTCATTGCTAGTTCAGGTCAAGAAATGCACCAGCATGCAGCGGGAGGCTATAGGGCCCGTGCACTCATGCGGTTGTAGAGGTTTGTGGCTAAAATGTATTTCTGGGAATTGCCTTTTGGTCTGTCCAGAGCCTTTACAGCCCCTCGGTGGGGACAAACACCCTCCCTCCCAGGCTCCCCTCAACCCTGATATCATGTCTTTTCAGGCTCGTTCTGAACCCACTGCAGTGCAAGGTCCAACTGGCGGGACGGCCAGGCCTCTGGCGGACAGTGTTGGCCGGGCCATCACCTTCGTCCTGTGGTGTCACTGTTGGGAAGTTTTAATTTCGTGTAACATGGCTGCTTCCCTGTCCCAGGGTCAGAATTCTCAGGTGCGTCCCGACGGGGAGCTGCTTTCGGGAGTCGCTGGGGGAGGCAGCCGGCACGGGGCTCCTGGGAACGGCGGGAGAAGGAGCTTTGTCCTCGCGCG
>NW_006290441.1:3157051-3172841 GCF_000327345.1 Myotis davidii
AAACCGGCCGCCGGGCCTCCAGCTGCGGGGTGGGCTGGCCTCCCCGCCGCCGAGGGAGGCGGCCGAGGTCACCTCCGAGCGTCAGCTGGGACCCAGCCGTTGGGACCCCCTGGGTCCGGTGTTTGGGGTGGTCCCTGGCTGCCCTGGTTCATCTCCACCTCTCACCTCCACTCCATCTTGGGACCTGAACCTTTTTGAAAGTTTAAAGCCAACTTACCATGGGGTAAGTGCGATTTGGGAAAAGTAACCCATCTAAAAGTTCTGAAATTGCTTTTTTCCCCCTCCTTCCTTGTCTATCTTTTTAAATCTCCTAGACCTGAGATGTAGTAGGGCCTCATAAAATGGTAGCTCTTTCTTACAGCCCTTTGCCCACAGTGGCTGCACATAGCAGTCCATAGGGTGGCATACGACCACCCTGACTGGCTAGTGGACAGGTGATTTAAGCACTCTGCCTCAGTTTCCTCATCTGTAAATGCAGATAATGTCTCACAAAATTGTGGGCTTGAAGGAGCCCGCAGGTGAAACTCCTTTGTGAGCAGTAAATGTAAAACCATTGAGAGTTCCTTGTAAGGCAGTGGTTCTCAACCTTGGCTGCACATTAGAATCGCCTGGGGATCTTTTTAAAATCCTGATTTCTGGGCCTCATCCTCTGGAAATTCTGTTTCTTTGTTATGGGGTGAGGCCACAACATTAGTAACAAAGAAACAGAATTTCCGGAGGATGAGGCCCAGAAATCAGGATTTTAAAAAGATCCCCAGGCGATTCTAATGTGCAGCCAAGGTTGAGAACCACTGTTGTAAGGGATTTGCATGCGACAGGTGATTTGATACTCCTGGTCTCACCTCCCCAGCTAAGGAGGACCTGCTTTTTTGTCTGGCCCCAAACAGCCCCAGTATCCAATCAGAAAACTGGGTGGCCATGCACTGGCGGAGGGCTCTGAAAATGGAAAGAAACGAGTTTTGAACCTAAGCTTTCTTTCCTTGTTTTATACACACTTCCAAGCCCATGCTTCAAATTACAACCGGTATGCAGATGTCCCAAACATTTAAATTTCTGGCTCATGTAAATCTCTCCTGTTCTTGTCTCAATGAATCATTCCATCATCTGTCTAGATCAGCGGTTCTCAACCTGTGGGTCTCGACCTCGTTGGGGGTCGAACAACCCTTTCACAGGAGTCGCCTAAGACCATCGGAAAACACATATGTAATTACATATTGTTTTTGTGATTAATCACTATGCTTTAATTATGTCCAACTTGTCACAATGAAAATACATCCTGCATATCAGATACTTACATTACGATTCATAACAGTAGCAAAATTACAGTTATGAAGTAGCAACGAAAATAATTTTATGGTTGGGGGTCACCACAACATGAGGAACTGTATTAAAGGGCCGCGGCATTAGGAAGGTTGAGAACCACTGGTCTAGATTGTAAGCCAGAAGTCTTGAACTCATCCTTCACCTGCCATTCCCTCTCCTTCCATATCCAAATCATCACCAAGATCTATTCATTTTATCTTCAAACCAATCTCAAATTCATTCACTTATTTCTGCCCCTACCACTATCACCTTAGACCAGCAATTTTCAACTGGTTTGCCACAAGAATTTTTAAAACGTGAAATACATGACTATTTAGTCAGGGGAACTGACCTCTTTTTCCTTAGATTGTCATATAAAAAAATAACAGCCAACACAATCATAGTCACCCAGTGTGAATGACTCATATACCTATTTTTTGTCAGATCTGCAAAAAAGATAATATATTTTTGTGTGTGTTGCAGAATTTTAGTAACTGGTTTATGTGTGCCATGCGATGAAAAAGGTTGCAAATCATTGATCTAGGTCTTTAGTGCTATGGAAGCACTTACTGCATTGTTTTTAGTGGCTTCATAATAATCCACTTTGTGGATGAACCAAAATTTATTTGCAATTTACTCATTATTGGGTATTTATATTTCAAGTACAAAATGTCGCGATGAATATCTTCATACTTTTGACTGGATTTTTGATTACTGAAGATCATTTCCTAAAAATGAAATGACAAAACTACAATGAGGTATCATCTCACACCTGCTGGAATGGCTACCACTAATAAAATCAACAAACAACAAGTACTGGCGAGGATGTGGAGAAAAGGGAACCCTAGTACACTGCTGGTGGGAATGTTTTCCAATATGGAAAACAGTATAGAATATCCTCAAAAAATTAAATATGGAACTGCCATTTGCCCCAACAATCCTACTTCTGGGAATATATTTTAAGAATCCTGAAACACCAATCAGAAAGAATATATGCATTCTTATGTTCATAGCAGCATTATTTACAATAGTTAAGATCTGGAAACAGCCAAAGTGCCCATCAGTAGATGAATGGATAAAAAAGCTGTGGTACATTTATACAATGGAATACTATACAGCTATAAAAAAGGAGGAGTTCTTACCCTTTGAGACAGCATGGATGGACCTGAAGACTATTATAATAAGTGAAATAAACCAGTCAGAGAAAGACAAACATTACATGATCTTACATATATGTGGAATCTAATGAGCAAAATAAACTGATGAACAAAATAGAACCAGAGACATGGATACATGGAACAGACTGACAGATTTCAAGGGGGAAGAGGGGTGGGGGGACAGGAAGAGATGAACCAAAGAATTTATATGCATACTAGAGGCCCGGTGCACAAATTCATGCACCAGTGGGGTCCCTTGGCCTGGCCTGTGGAATTGGGCCAAAACTGGCTCTCTGAAATCCCCTGAGGGGTCCCGGATTGCGAGAGGGCACAAGCCAGGCTGAGGAACCCCACTGGTGCATGATTGGGGCCAGGGAGGGATACGGGAGGTTGGCCAGCTGGGGAGGGACTATGGGAGGGCTCCAGGGCATGTCTGGCTCGTCTTAGTCCTGATCGGCCAGATACCAGCAGCAAGCTAACCTACTGGTTGGAGCATCTGCCTCCTGGTGGTCAGTGCACGTCATAGCAAGCAATTGAGTGGCCTTAGCATATCATTAGCATATTACACTTTGATTGGTTGAACAGATGACTGGATGATCAGACACTTAGCATATTAGGCTTTTATTATATAGGATATGCATAGCCCATGGACACAGACAGTAGTGAGGTAAAGGCCTGAGGTGGTGGTGATGGGGAGCCAGGTAGTTGGGAGAAATGGGGGACATCTGTAATATTCTTAAAAACGAAAAGTGATGGAATTCCTGGGGAAGAACCTAAAGGGTGAAGTTTTAGGCAAAATTGTCTATAACAGTTCATTTGATGTAATGAAAAAGAACCCCATCACCAGCTACATAAATGATGTTAAAATGAAAAAAATGACTTTCCACTTTTTTCCACAAAAGAGACAGTAGAAAGAGCACTGGCGTTGGAACCAGGTGACAGACGGCCTGGCTGGCTGCTGTGACAAGTTTTAACTTCAGTCTGGTCACATGCAAAGTGAGGCTATCTCAACCTGTCTGACAGATTGTCATGAGGCTTCTATGAGCTTATAATTGTGAAACAATTAATTAAATATGATACTGTTATTTTAGTGACTGATTTAAAAAAATGCAATTACAGGGTCGAAAGTCAGGCTCATTGTGAATGCTCTTGAACACATGGCTATCTTCAGAAAGATTATACTAGCTTACCATCCCGCCATCACTTTTATGACACCTGTATGATCATTATTATTTTTTAAAATCTTTGTTAATATCACAGATAAAAATAGTACCTCCTTATTTTAACTCACATCTTTCATTATTAATGTATTTCAGCATAAAAAAATCTTGTTGTTAGCTATTAGATATTTCTCTTCTGTGAATTACCTGCATAAACTCTATGATGCTTTTTATATTGGAGTCTCATTTTTTTCTTATCTATTGCTTAATTGTTTGATTTCTGCCTCTCCCAGCCCAGTGCACTGGGCTTTGGCTGGAATTCATTGAATCAGGTATCCCTGGAGCCCAGGGCGAGTTGTTACTTGCCTGCAGGCTACAGAGCCATGTCGAAAGTGTTTCCGTCTGTATCTTGGGGAAAAATCTGAAATAAAGACCAGGCTGTCTGTGTATCTGAATCTTCAGTCTAACTGGACTTGGAAGAAAGAGGGTATCCAGGTAGGAGGCAAAGGACCAATGCAGGGGAGGCAAGAGTGAACTCCTGAAACCTCCAGAAAGTAACCCCCTTTTTTTTGTAGGAACCTTGCACTGTTTCTGTATAAGCAAGGAGGGGAACACTGGGGGCGCTGACTTGGCCAGACCCTGATTTGTGTGAATTCTTGATAAAGTCAGCATATTAACCCTTGCTTATCATATGGGGGCATGTCCCCACAATGGCCTTTTTCATTTAATTTATAATGCTTTTGACTTACAGAATTTAAAACAATTTTATGTTGTCTGCCTATTAACCTTTTTATTTTTGATTTGTTGCTTTTATGCTCAGAAAGTCCTTTTCATACAGAGACCAAATAACTGTTTTCTTTAAAAGTGTTATTTTGTGGAGTCAGTAAATTAAGCAAGAGTTAATGAGAGTGAGAACTGAGTAGTGTGATTTCCAATAAAAAATCTGAAAGATGGTGATACAAAGGGTGATACTTAGGCCATCTTCCTGTTTCCTTAAAGATGGAAGGAAAGAGCTTATGCTGCTGTCAGGGAGGTCGAGGACGCCTTCTGCTGGTGTCTGTCACACGTTGTGAATGTGTAGACTCTCTCCTTGGAGACTTTTAGAAGTGAGTGTTCTGAAAGAGGAGATGTGATCTCTGAAGATACTTCCTACGTCTTTTATCCGTCTCATGATCCCATATAGTATTTCAAGCCCTACAGTTGTTAGATACTGAGAAATAATTTCCCTGATTTTAAAAGAGGCTTAAGAAAAGGAAACCGTAATTTAAAAGTAAGTGCTGACCTCAGCTTTGGTAAATTAGTGCTTTAAGAATGTTCCTTCCCGCTGAGCTGAGCTCCAAGGTGAACTGTGTTTTGCTTGGATCTGCCTTAGGGTTCCAGAATATGGAAAGTGGACAACTTATTGTTAAACTAACTGTATTAATATATCTTTTCTTAGTTCATTAACTGAAATAAATCATAGGGTGCATGAAAAACTAATCACCTCACAAATTCCTGCAGTTTTGTCACCCTGAAGTTCTTTCATTTCATAAAGGTATATAAGGTGAGTGGCACTAACTTTTATAATTAATCAGAATATCCTTTCTACTTATAATGGACTAATTATCTTTCTTAATAATTAGATTTGTCAGTTTGAATATCAGTGAGGATATGGTGTTACATTAGGAATCAAGCAAAAAAAACAACACCTTTCAGTTTTAAAGATAAGTTGATTTAGAAATACTATTGCATTTGGCTTATTTTTGATCTAAATTATTTAGTAGATATTATTAACATTATAAACATCCATTCAACAAACATTTATTGGGAGCCTGTGATGTTCCAGGCATTGTTTCAGAATGCTGCTATATTTTCACTTTTACATTGTATGTGTTCAAAGTTGGCTTGTGAGTCAGTATTCTTTTTTGTTGTTGTTGTTAATGCTCAGCTGAGGATATTTTTTTCATTGATTTTTAGAGAGAGTGGAAGGGAGGGAGGAGGGGGAGAGAGAAAGAGAGCAGGGTGAGAGAGAGAAACATCAATGTGAGAAACACGCATTCATTGGTTGCCTCCAACATGCATCCCTACTGGGACCGGGGATAGAATCTGCAACCCAGGTATGTGCCCTTGACTGTGAATCTAACCAAGATTCTTTGGTCTGTGGGCAGGCGCTCTAGCCACTGAGAAACCCAGCCAGGGCTGATCCAATATTTTCAACATGAACTGTGTTTATTTGGAAAAACTGGTCATTGGGCTCACACATATTTATTTAGGGACTCTAAGAAAAGCCTTATGAAAAATGTTCGTCCAGCCTCTAAGGTTGAGGTGCTGGTAATTGAAAGTTCTACTCTGTGACTTTGTCATTGTCACAGTGAATGCTCATCTGCAGAGACAGAGTTTGTCGAGAGAGAATCCACTTATGATTTACCAAAGACAGGGCATCTGAGGCTCAGGTTCTTATACTTGAATTCTTTCAAGTCTATTTGCAGTTAGTGGGTCTAACACAGAGGCTCTTATATCTGCTCTAAGGGAGCTCAACTTCCAACCAGCTGAGATATTAGGAAGAAAGCAAATACTTACCCTTGGATGTTTTTCATGGAAATCAAATTAGCTTTTCCTTTCAATCTATTTTATGTTGGTGTTCAGTTTATGGTAATAAAATTCAGTTATTTTCATATTTGTTATTATGAAAGGAAGCACCAATGTCTAGTAGTGATTTTCAAGTTAACTGTATTTCTGTCGTATCTCTTTGATGGTACATATGTTATAAGGTATACTCTTAACTCCTTCTTATAGTCACACCTCACTTTTAAAATTGTAATATAATTAACATATTATAAAATTCACCCTTTTAAAGTATGGAACTGGGCTTTTAGTATATCACAAGGCTTTGCAACAATCAACACTGTCTAATTCCAGAACATTTCATCATCCCTGTTATACGGAGCCAGCGTCCGAAAAGGCCTCAGCAACCTGTTTGCTGATTCCAAAGAAATAACCTGGAGGACTGGCTGGAAAGACATGAGTTCATTAGCACTTATGTGTGCACCTGGGTTGGGTTGGTTGCAATGCAGGGGTTGGGGAGCCACCTGCCAATGAAGTCTGTGTAATATAGACTTTCTCGATACAGGATTATATAGAGCACAGAAGACAAAGCAAACAGGACATGCAGAATTGAGAGAGAGAGAGAGCGAGAGAGCGAGGAGAGAGAGAGAGAGAAAGAGAGAGGGAAGGAAACATTGACATTCCACACATGCCCTGACTGGGACCAAACCCACAACCCAGGTATGTGCCCTGACCGGGAATCAAACCAGCAACCTTTTGATGCACAGGATGATGCTTCAACCAACTGAGCCACACCAGCCAGGCATATGTATATACTAGGTTCTTGAAATACAAAGATATAGCTTTTGAGAGCTCATGGTCTCTTTGAGGGAAGCAAAGCCAAAAAATTGTAATATTCTATGGGAGGTGCTATAAGAGACTCATAGATAGGTGCTGTGGGACTTGGAGGAGAGCACTCCTGAGTCTGCTTGGGGAAGTCAGGGAAGGGTGAGCCAAAAGGGAAAGGATTCTGAGGCAGAATGAACAGCAGGCCCAGAGGTCTGGAGGTGGCTCACTGGTTGAGCATTGACCCATGAACCAGGAGGTCACTGGTTTGATTCTTGGTCAGGGCACATGCCCAGATTGCAGGCGAGATTCCCAGTAGGGGGCATGCAGGAGGCAGCTGATCAATGAAAACATTGATGTTTCTATTTCTCTATCCCTCTCCCTTCCCCTCTAAAATTCAATAAAAACATTTTTTTTTTTTAAAGTTGATATCTAGCCCTAGCTGGTTTGGTTCAGTGGATAGAGCAGGGGTGGGCAAACTTTTTGACTCGAGGGCCACAATGGGTTCTTAAACTGGACCGAAGGGTGGAGTGTTTGTGTGAACTAATAGAAATTCAAAGTAAACATCATTACATAAAAGGATACGGTCTTTTTTTTTTTTCTGCGGACTGAAGGGTCCTGGATTTGATTCCGGTCAAGGGCATGTACCCGGGTTGCAGACACATCCCCAGTAGGGGATGTGCAGGAGGCAGCTAATTGATATTTCTCTCTCATCGATGTTTCTAACTCTCTATCCCTCTCCCTTCCTCTCTGTATAAAATCAATAAAATATATTTTAAAAAAAGTTGATATCTAGGAGAACAATCGGAGATAGTGACTTGACAGGATAGTAGTGTTTAGCTTACAAAGAGCCTGTTATGCTGGGCTAAGATTTGATGTAATTTCCCTTGTATTTTTTTTATTAAACATTTTTTTTAATGTTGACATTATTGCAGGAGTACCCCTCCCCCTGGACCTCCCCCTTTCCCCCCCCCCGACCTTGGCCTTTACCAAATTATTGTCTGTGTGTATGGGGTATACATATATGTTTTTGAGCTATTTCTTCACATTCTTTTCTACATCCGCCATCTCCCTCCTCTTGGGCACCAGACAGTCTATTCCATGTATTCATGCTTCTGGTTCCATTTTGTTCTTCAGTTTATTTTGCTCATTAGATTCCACATATGAGTGAGATCATATGGCATTTGTCTTTCTCTGACTGGCTTATTTCACTTAGCGTAATAGTCTCCAGGTCCACCCATGCTGTCGCAACAGAGAGCCCAGAAATCAACCCAACCCTTTATGGTCAAGTAATATCTGACAAAGGAGGCAAGAACATATAATGGAGTAAAGAGAGTCTCTTTAACAAATGGTGTTGGGAAAATTGGACAGGTACATGAAAAATAATGAAACCAACTTACACCATACACAAGAGTGAACTCAAAATGGATAAAAGACTTAAATGTAAGTTGTGAAACCATAAAAACACTAGAAGAAAACATAGGCAGTAAAATGTCAGACATCTTTCACAGCAATATTTTTTGGTGATATGTCTCGGAGGGCAAGGGGAACTCAGGAGAAGATAAACACATGAGACTACATGAAGCTAAAAATCTCTGCACAGCAAAAGAAACTATCAACAAAAAGAAGAGAACCCACCTGTAGGAGAACATACTGAGATCAGTTTTGATGGAGAAGACAGAAGCACAATTTGTAGTTAAGAATTCAATTTATCTTGGCTTTATTCTCCTTATTCTAAGTCTAGCTTTAAAAACTCCTTTTCTTTGTCTTTAGCATTTTCTCCAAGCATCTGCTATTTTGAACTTTTGCCTTCCTGATTCTCTTCATATAGCATCCTGCCATTTTGATATCAATCCTAAGTTACTTGCCTATCTACTTGAAGGTTATATAGCTCATGGAGAGCTCCCTGTGTGGCTTTATACTTTCTCTTTATATTATCTCCTGCTTGTCCCAGGATTTAGTAGATAATAGGAAGACCAACCCATCACGCTGGCTGAGACCAAGTAGAGAGAGCCACTGGGGAAGGGATATGGAGAAGGCCCCTGAACTAGAGGTACTGCCCTCTAATGCTTCTGATGTTGGCCTTGTTATTGCCTCTCTTTGAATCTCCCATAGTCACACTGATTGACTCTGCTCCAGGGCTGTGTCTCTCAGGTCTCTGTTGCTTTGTCTTATTCAGAGTAACTGAGGGGTTGAGGAGTGGCCCAGCAGCTCAGGAGTCTAGGCTTGATGGTGGCAGCCAGTCACTTATTTCCTCAAGACATAGTCTACCAGTGGTCGGCAAACTGCGGCTCGCGAGCCACACGCGGCTCTTTGGCCCCTTGAGTGTGGCTCTTCCACAAAATACCAGCTCTTCCACAAAATACCGACTTCTGCGCATGGGCCACGAAGTTTCAATCCCACTGTACCTGTGCACCCGCACGCAGTATTTTGTGGAAGAGCTGCACTCAAGGGGCCAAAGAGCCGCGTGTGGCTCGCGAGCCGCGGTTTCCCGACCACGGCTGTCCCTTTAGATATGAAAGAACATGTCTGAATTTCCTGACGTCATTTATGTAGGACTTGGTTCCTAGATCCTTCCATCATTTGCAATCATTTAAGACCTGGCCTTGAAAAGAAGGTTGGTTAGGGGTAGGAGGCGAGAAGAGGAGGCTATAATAGCTGTTTTCAAATGTTTGAAGGGTTGGTCAAGTATAGTAGATAAGGTGCCAGGTTTTGGTCTGGAATTCTGGTCCTACTTCTTACTAGCTTTGGTGTTTTGTTTGTTTTTTTCATCTAAATTCCTTTAAGCTTAAAATAATTCCATGATTTAATAAATGTAGCAAGCAGTGACGCTACCAATTAGATCTGGTTTCTTGAGGCTGATTGAGTTTTAGCATTTTGAGCTCAGCCACTAGTGAATTGAAATTGTAATAGCTGTATTTATTATACTCAGAATTGAATGAGTTATTAATAAGTCATTTCTCAGCCCTATATTATCTATTTTTCAGGCTAATTTTTTATTAGGATTTTCTTAATTGTATCAAATGTTTCATTTCTAGAATGCTTAACATATCTGATTGGTATAATTTCCAGAGAAACTAAATACTAAACCTAGTATTTTGATTTTATTTGATTCTTTAGGTGAGATTAAAAGGAATTTTTCAATAAAAAGCTATGACTACTCTGTATATACCTATGCTTATTGCAGATTTAGAAAGTTATATTTGCATTACCAGTATCTCAGATAATTTAGGTTGTGGACTAGTATATAGGGTGTTTAACTTTTTAAAAGAACAAATAGCTTGATGAAACTATCTGTTTTTTGCTACCCTCCCTACATTGTTCTCATCACTGTCTCTGAATAGTATTGCTTATTTTCTGTTCATTTTGCTATTTCCATAGTACGTGCCAAGCTTGCTCCCTAGGAAGCAGAAGGCTCTTTGCTTTGGCTCTTTCCCAAATATCTTCTTTTCTAGTGAATAAATGTTGATAATTTGTAGAGTATGACTTTTGGTTCTAGATGCCATTTTTCAATAGAGTTATGGGCAAATTGAATTTCACCCAGAGGAGAGTGAAGGGCCTGCGATGGTGAAGGGTCTTTAAACGATATGAAGAACAGCTGAGGGATTGGAGATGTAGAAAAGGCGCAGCCACTAGGAAGCATGATTAAGGGACAAATGTGTATTGTCTTCACATCTGGAAGACAGAGATCTGTTAAAGACGGACTAGGCATATCTGTAAGAAGGACAGACTAGGTAGGTATGACCAGTAGGTCGATTTATAGGAAAATAATTTTGGCTCAATATGAGGAGAAATAGGCCATCATTAGTATCCAGTGGAATGAGCTTTCGGGGGAAAGTAAACAGTGGGCTCCCTGTCATGGGAAAACTTTCAATAGTGCCCATGTCAGCATGTGACAGGTCGTCCTTTGGTATTTTTCCCAATTTCTGGATTTTGTGATTCCCTCCCATCCTGATGTAGTATTATGGTTACTTCTCCATTCTGGGTTTTGATTTAGTGATTTATGCTGGGGTTCTTGTTCCGGCATTAAGAAGGGTTCAGCAATCTGGAGAAGGCTGTGTGTAACTTAAAGAGTCCAGAGACGAAGCATAATCTTGAAAGGCATTTGGAGGTCAGAGGAGCCTAGCTAAAAGGAACTAAGATCTCCTCGTCTCAGGACCCCATGCTTTTTACTAACACAAATTGTCCTGAGGCGAGGGGGAGATATACACTTCAAAGGGTCAGGGTTTCCTATACAGAGTCTATTGTCAGAATGGGGGAATTAGCCTACGGCTGTTCAGATGTTTGGCCAGTAGGAGGCAATAACATGTAGATTAAGATGCCCTGAGCTGTCTGCAGCCACAATCATTCCTTTTCAGGTTTGGGGAAATGCCTTCAGCCATTCCCAACAGGTGACAACATATGTGACTCAGCCCTTGTTGAGTCCCCAAGTTCCATCCATCAACCTTTTGATGAAACTCTTGCAATTATGACATGCTGGAACTGGCTTCTGGCAGATTTACATGATTGATTTTATATTCCTGAACATACTGTAGCATAAAAGGTGGTGAGGTAGTGGATTAGAATTCCCTGACATTATTTTTTTTGGTAGGTAATTCACAAAGTGGATATATACCACATGTTCATACATACTTACACATACATCTGTTTTGTATAATTGAGCTTTATTATACTTTCATGGTTTTATCCTCTGTTCCTACCATTATAAAATATATATATTAAAGACTTCTGAGTCTTCAGAAGAAAATGTTTTTTATTTTGACATTTATTCATCAAATTAATTTTTTTAAAACAGCTCTGTTAAGTCTTCAACATAGAGCTTACAAACAGCCTTTGTGGGAATAGGAATTAAAAACTGGTGGTTTTATTGTGAGCTTATTTGAGAAAGATCTATAAATAAAATAGTATGGACATTCAATTAGAGTCTTATATATTTAAGAATAGGAAGTGGGAACACTATAATCATTTTGGAAAATTGTGTTTTCAGACTCGTTTACTAATTGGATTGTCAAGTATAGTATTAGTGGTTTCAAATGGCATCACAATTCATTGCAATTCTGACCTGGGGTAATAGATATGGAGGTAAAATGAAATTAATCTTCATAAAGAACTACTGGTTTTATGAAATGATTAAATCTGATTTTAAAATAAAGCATTAAGTGCAAACCATTAAGAGTTCAAAAATTCTTATAGGTCCCATGAAAGAAGATTTAGTGCATTCAGCTTTCAAACAGTTCACTCTTTGTGGATGAAATGCCTTTAAATTGATGCAAGTTATCATGCCAGTAAATTAATAAAACAGGGGAAGTTGGGTATCTTCCTTTTGGAATGGGCTCATCCTCCAGGGACAGATGGTTCTTTTTCAGAACAGACTTTCTTCTGAAGTGCTAAGGCTTTAGAGGAGTCTTTTCTGGGATGAGCCTAAGCTCAGTGTGGGTGCTATTCAAGCTTTGATTTGGTATTGTGAAAAAAGAAGTCAGAAGGTTGGGAGAATTTCCCTGGTGAGAAAGGTCCAAGTTTTAGAATTCTTTAAACCTTTTCATTTAAAGAGCCCAAAGCATATGTGATTATGACAGATTACATCTTTTTTCCATGAACTCTAGCACAACCCAGGCCATTGGTATTAGAGAATGTGGGCAGTGTCCTTAAGTTCATTAGGGGAGAGTACATCCTTGGCTGTCTTGGAGAGTGAACAGATTCTCTGACTCTGCGAAAAACAAGTCTTCCATAGTCACTTTCCCCTCTGACTCCAGTCTGCATACTGTGCAATGTGAATAGTGATATTTAATGTTGAAATAATGACTTTTCAAATATTTGCATATCTGATACAAATACTAAACACATGAATTTATCACTTTATCTCTAAAAATTTTAGAGTCATGCTGCTAAGTGAAAATAGGATAATGAATTTCTGTTGAGAATAGCCAACATCTTTCTTCTTTTCTCTCCTTGATCGTAAAACATCCTCCTGTATCTTTCTCAAAATATTGTTAGTAATATTGGCTATGGACATCCATTGTTGAAATATTTAAAATCACTGTGGCTTCTTAGATACCTAGCTGGAACATGGAACAGCTTTCTTTTTCTCTCCCCATTTCTGTCTGCCCCCCCCATTTTTAATCGCCTCTGTGGAGATTGATGATATATAATATATCTTTAATATATATAGACTAGAGGCCCGTTGCAGGAAGATTCCTGCAAGAATAGGGCTTCCCGCTCCCAGCCGCTGCGGCTGCGTTTCCCCTCCTGCCTCTCGCCTCCGCAGCCTTGGCTCCGTTCCTGTCTCTGTCACCTCTACTTTGCTCCCTTCTGTAGTGCTTCGCTTCCACGTTGTTCTCAGTCTTCGCTCCCAGCCAGTATATGCAAATTAACCACCATCTTTGTCGGTGGTTAATTTGCATATCATGCTGATTAGCCACTGGGAGGTGTAGCGAAGGTACGGTCAATTACCATGTTTGTCTATTAGTAGATAGGATAATCCTATCTAATAAAACCCTAATATGCAAATTGACTGAATGGTGGAATGACCAGTTGCTATGACATTCACTGACCACCAGGGGCAGACGCTCAATAGAGGAGCTGCCCCCTGGTGGTCAGTGTGCTTCCACAGGGGGAGTGCTGCTCAGCTAGAAGCCAGGTTCGCAGCTGGCGAGTGCAGTGATGGTGGCAGGAGCCTCTCCCAGCTCCACTGCAGGCAGGTGCTAAGGAGCCAGAGGTCCCAGACTGCACTGCAAGAGCCCCGGACTGCGAGAGGAGTAATTGGGCCTGGGCCGGCAGGCGGACATCCCCTAAGGGGTTCTGGACTGTGAGAGGGTGCAGGCTGGGCTGAGGGACCCCCCACGGGACCTCTAGTGTGTGTATGTGTGTATGAATATAAAGAACTCTACATGGAGCTCCTTACTTTATAGGCTTATTTATAGCGTGCCAATGGAATGAAACTGAGTAGTCATTATTTCTATTATTAATTCATACTTTAAAAGTTTACTGAGTCATCTGAATGTTTTTTGTTTTTTTTTTTTTTTTGAGTCATCTGAATGTTAAGTTTCAGCAATTTCACTTCTTTCAGGCTTCTTTTGTTTACATCTGTGGGAGTTCTCTACCACTTCAACTGCTCCCTTTGGCTTTTTTGTGTAAATAGGTTGCTCTGCTTTCTCTTCCCTTGTCTTCTTTCTTTTTCTCTTTTTCACAAACAACTGAATACCTACTACTCTGTGCATTGTGGTAGCCCTCAAGGTTCAATGATGAATTAATGGCACCACCCCTGTCTTCATGAGGGCCTGGTGACAGAGAGGTACACACATAATATGTTAGAGTGAGACAGAAGTCATCCGAGAGCTATGTATAAAGTGTTGCTTTGTGTATGGGCGTGGGACAGTAAGAGGATTGGAAATTAAGGTAGAGGTAAGATTGAATATTAAGGTTTTTGTACTTGTCAATGTTGTTTAGTTTGCATGAATTTCAGCCATTGATTTTACAGTTCCATGTGGTGGAATTTATAGCTGGCCAGGAGGTTTGAAGCATGTATTTTATATCTTTAAAAGATCTATGATAGATTTTTTTTTTTTTGGTTCCAGAGGCTTAGCAGGAGATATATTGTTGCTCATGATTTCTTGCCTCTGTGTTACTGGAAACTCTTTGTACCTATTCTTCAGAGAAGCTCATTTTGCCATTTTCCAAGGACTCTGACCTGGTCACTGGAGTCTCCTAATGATTAGACTGTGTGTCCTATTGAGTGCATTCCTAAGATTTTCAAGTTCTGTATTCATTAGTATTTTATTTACTTGGTTTACTTTAGTTTTAAAAAAGCCTTACCTTTAATGTTGTTTGTAAAATATTCATAAATCGTGTGAAGCCCTATTTGTGATATTAAGTTATTTAAATTTAACAGGTATTTAATAAAAAGCACCTACCATGTGGCAGACATTTTGGTGAGCACTGGGATAAAAGAAAGGTGTGGTCTCTGCCTTCATGGAGTCTACAGTCTGTAGGGGCACACAGACTAGTAAATAGGCAGTTGAGAAAGGTGCTACGGTAGGGGAAGTACGTAGTACTTTTTGACTTGTAGGAAGGGCACTAAATCCAGACTTGAGAGCCAGGAGATATGGTTTTGGGTGACGTAGCACCTAAATTAAGACTGAAAGATAGGTAGAAATTAGTCAGGTAAAAGGTAGAGAGATGGGGCACAGTGTTTCAGAAGAGGAAATAACATATGCGAATGTGAGACAGGAACTGAAAGAATTTTAAGAACTGAAAAAAAATGATGGCGTGAGCTGAGAGTATGAGGTGGGGATGGAGATGAGGCCAGAGACTATATTATACAGATCATATTGGGCTCTTCAAGCCATCTTGAATCTAGATTTTATTGTATTTTATTTTTGTTAATTCCTCACCCAAGGATATTTTTTCCATTGATTTTTAGAGGGTGGAAGCGAGGAGGGAGGGAGTGAGAGGGGGGAAGAGAGGGAGAGAGAGATTGACTGGTTGTCTTCTGTATATGCCCCAACTGGGACTGGGGATTGAACCTGCAACCAGGCATATGCCCTTGACTGGGAATTGAACCCATGACCCTTTGGTGTACAAGCTGATGCTCTAACCAGTTAGCAACACCGGCCAGGGAAAATCTAGATTTTTAATTCAAAGTATTAGGGAGTGATTGAAGGGCTTTAAGTAGGAGATTAGCATAAGTAGACTTTCATTTTAGAAAAATCATTTTGGCTGCAATTTGGAGAATGTATGGGAGAGGGCTAGAAAGAGATCAGTTAATTGGAGGCTGGCATAGTAATCCGGGTAAAAGCTATTGGA
>NW_006290441.1:3172876-3179113 GCF_000327345.1 Myotis davidii
GCCATAGGCATGGCATGACTAAAACTTGAAATGTGATGTAGGCTCAGATTAATTGGACATTGGGCTATGTTTTGATTTTCTGTCTTGATGAAAAAGCCTGGACTTTACGCTGTTTTAGAATAAATGTCATGATATTAAAAATCATGTTTATGTTATAAATAGTAGTGAATACTATAAAGTGTACAAGACATTCTCAGCACTTACATTATATTAATTTATTTATACTTTACAACAATCCTATAAGGTAACTGCTAGTATTATTTCAATCGGACAGATGAGAAAACTAAGACGTAGGTTAAGTAATATACTCAAGGTCAGATAGCTAGAAAGTGCCTAAGTTGGGATTTGAACGCTAATTTGGTGCCAGGTTCAGGGCTCATACTCATTGCTCCCCAGTCCTGGAAGTTTGGGGGACTAGGCATGAGTCCTCCTCTCCAACTCTCTCTCTTCTATTCTGTATCTGCTCTGAAGAGAAGCAGATTAATGCTAAAGATATTTAGAGGTAGAAGCAGCGTTTGTAGGTTTAGGGGGAAGGAGAGTAGAATGACTTTTAGATTTATGTTTGGCTACTTGGTGATCGTGGGACCAGTCACTGTGACAGGGAGGCCACGAGGCTGAGGAGGAGGAGCAAGTCCTGGCAGGCGTTGAGGGTGGAGGAGCAAGGTGAGATTATTACTGTTGTTAACATGTTGAATTTGTGGGTCATCCTTGTAGATATGTTCAGCAGACATTTGTATGGATCTAAGTTGTTTGCTACCACAATAGCTAGAATTCTGAGGGAGACTGTGGCTACCAGATCCAGGACAGCAACTGTGAACCAGGTCTTTTTTTTTCTTCCTTTTTAAAAAATTCTTTATTGATTAAAGTATTGCATATGTCTCCTTTTCCCCCCATTGACCTCTCCCTGACTACTCCCACCCCCCAGCACATGCCCCCTGGTATCTGTGTTTGTTAGTTATGCTTATATGCATGCATACAAGTCCTTTGGTTGACCTCTCACCACCACCCCTGCTCCACTCCCCCCCAACCCCCCACTGCCTTCCCTCTGAGGTTTGACATCTATTCATTGCCTCTCTGTCTCTGGATCTATTTTTGTTCATCAGTTTATGTTGTGCATTATATTCCTCAAATGAGTGAGATGTGATATTTATCTTTCTCCAACTGGCTTATTTTGCTTAGCATAATGCTCTCCATGTCCATCCATGCTGTTGTGAATGATAAGTGCTCCTTCTTTTTTACAGGAGCGTAGTATTCCATTGTGTAGATGTATCACAGTTTTTAACGCACTCATCTGACCAAGTCTTGATTTAACACAAGTCAGAGCCTTCTAGGTGAGAGAACAGTATTCTTGATGACTTCCTGGTGAGAATGGACACTTCCTGGTGAAAATGTGGGTGAAATAAGCAGAGAAATGAGAAGATCTGAATTACAGGATTTTTTTTTTTTTTTATAAATCATGTTTCACTTTAGCAATTCCTCTTCTTTGGCTTTCATTTTATTTATTTTAAAATCATTTACATTCATATTTAATAGTTTGCCCTCCAACTAAAATATTTATCGATAGCCCTGGCTGGGTGGCTCTGTTGGTTGGAGCATTTCCCATACACCAAAAGGTTGCAGGTTTGATCCCTGGTCAGGGCATGCACGGGGAGACAACCAATTGATGTTTCTCACTCACAATGATGTTTCTCTCTCTCTCCCTTCCTCTCTCTCTTCTTTCCTCTCTCTCAAACCAATTAAAAATATCCTCAGGTGAAGATTAAAAAAATATTTATCTACAAATGAGGAACAAAAATATCTGCTCTGTTTGCCTCATAGTTGTTGAAAAATAATAATGCCCTTTAATGGACTTTCTGTTGCTGAGATTTTTATTCCAGGAATTAAACTAAAGTGTTTGAACATACTTTATAAGTGGTGAAGTAGGGATACAAATATAAATTGTTGGCATCTGGCATTTAGTAGAGATTATATAGCGATGTTTCTATAGTGGAAATGTGCAATGGCTCCTAGTTGCCTTGCTTAGGACATTTATTTAATTTATTTATATATATTTTTTGCCTGACTTAGGAAATTTAAATCTTTTTAAAAAATCTTACCCAACAATATTTTTTCCATTGATTTTTAGAGAAAGAGGAAGGGAAGGAGGAAGGGGGGAGAGAGAGAGAAAGAGAGAGAGAGAGAGAGAGAGAGAGAGAGAGAGAGAGAGAGAGAGAAGCGGGACACATTGATTGGTTGCCTCACATTGATTGGTTGCCTCCCTTAGGCGTCCCTACTTGACCAGGAATGAAACCCAAGACCCTTCAGTTTGAGGGCTGACACTATAACCACCTAGCAACATCGGCCAGGGCGGAAGTTTAAATCTTTAGCTAATTCTTTGTGGTCTGTGCCAATCTTCTAATGCTTATAAAATGGACAGAAATGATTGGATGTTACATCTTTTTGAAAGAGGAACTAGCAAAATTTGCTCGCTGAGAATAAGAAGAGAAACGAAATTGGTGAAGACTATGATTTCTAAGTCTATAGTGCCATTTAAAAAGAAAATATTAAATAATAATACTTTCTAGGCACTGTGCTAAGTAATTTAAATACTTGATTTGATTTCATTCTTATAGTAACTATTATTACCCCCATTTTATAGATGAACTTGGAGAACTTGTGTAAGGTCACACCCATAAGTGGCAGAGTTGGGACTTAAATCCAGGTCTTATTTACAGAGCCACTGCATGTAACTATTCTATATATTCTTTTAGTTTAAAGTTTAATTACTTGGTACATAATTTAAAAATAGGAAGGTATGCAGTGAAAAAGGCCTTCCTTTTGTCCCTGTCTTCTTGACACTCATTTCCTTACAATGAATATCTTTGCAGAGATGTTCTGTTTGTATGTGTGTGTATGTGTAAATTAAACATGTTATGCATATACAATATGTTTATAAATAAAATTTCAATCTGTTTTACACAGATGGTAGTATACTATGGGCTTGCACCTTGATTTTTTGTTTTGTTTTGCTTAACAATATCTAGGAGATTGTTCCAGTTAAAAAAATAAAGCATCTTCATTTTTAAATTGCTGCATTCCACTGTATGGATATGCCTCTAGTCCCCTATTGAGGGGCATTTGAACATTTCCCCATATTTTGCTGTAATAAACAATGCTGTAATAAATAACTTTGAATTTGTTATTTGTGCATGTGTGACTCCACTGTATATGCTAAACAAGAACCTAGGGGATTGTTCTAAGTATGGTGGAATTCCTATAGGAAGAGCTATATTTTATTACTAATATGGAAGATTTTTTTATTCCAAGTACAGTTGAGCAATAAATCAACAAATATTTGAGTGCTTTTCTATCAGCACAGCTCCATGTTAAGCACTGTAATCATATATATGTAAAGGTTTGTAGATTTCAAAAATGAGAAAAGAGAGGGTATGGCATAGTTGACTGACCCGGAGTGAGAGATGTCTGCATATAAGCAGATATTTACTCAACAGAGTGAAACCTTCATTCCGGAGGAGAAATGACTCACTGCATGGAAGGGCTTCCCAGAGAGGCACTGATGCATTTGACCCTTAGCAGGATTATGGTACAATGCTTGCTCGGAAAAAGCTGCCATCTAAAAATGGTTGTAATGGCTTTGTTGCCATTCAGTGTATCCAGTAAATGCACCAAACTAAGATCTATACGTAAAATGAAGAAAACCAAAGTAAGCTTGTATGCAAAGAGCCGCAGAGGTATAAGAAGGAGTGAAGTGCAAGTGGTACATATACTTGCACCTTCATAGCTCCCGCAGCTTCCACATTGGTAGAATATACAGCGAACATGGACATAAATGGTAATGTCACATAGTAATTTGTATTTGTCTGTGTTGTTGAGTGGACAATTACTATTTTCAGGAGTGGTTCTAGATATTTTAAAATTAACATGGAGAGAATAGAAAAATAATATATGGCCAGATAAACAAGCTTAAGGAGGGTGACGTGGCAGATTCAAGAAACATACCAAAGATTACTCTGTTTAGCACATTGCATAAATCCTATATAATAAAAGCCTAATATGCAACTCGACCGAACAGTGGAATGACTGGTCGGTGGGGCCCGTGAGCAGGAGGCACCAGGCCAGCTAAGGCAGGTGCCAGTGAACAGAGGGAGGGGACAGCGATCAGGGGACAGTGGCAACCGGCAGGAGTGGACAGGTGATGGGGGCGTGGTGCCAGAGCTTCTCCCTGGTGGTCAGTGCTCCCCTGGGTGAGTGAGTCTAAGCTGCCAGTCGGACATCCCCTGAGGGCTCCTGGACTGTGAGAGGGCACAGGCTGGGCTGAGGGACCCTCCCCCCACCCAAGTGTATGAGTTTTTGTGCACCGGGCCTCTAGTAGTAAATAATAGATGAAATTTGGGAGAAGTCATGTGGGCTTTTGAAATTTGAGTCAAAACAGTTTGATTTGCTCTCCTAATATTTAATCTGTTATGTATTCTTGGAATACCTTCGTTGATTTTTTTTCTGGCTATTTTTTGTTTCTTAGTTATTAGCTTCTAAATCTGTAGTCAATGAACTGGATAAGGCAGAGTAAAGTCACTTGGATTAACGGAAAATTTAAAATCTCTTATCCAGAAATATAGCCTTTTGGTTTATTTGTATTCTATTATGAGCATATTATTGCATGTAGAAGGTAGTGCTATCATATTTGGGTAGTTGTACCATATTAGCTATTATAGTGCTCTGTTAACTCTGCACTAGTTATATTTTGGGGCTCCTGTTCTCCTGCATTTTCTTCCTGTCCCACAACCTCTGTTTTGACACCTCTGAGCTCCTGCCATTGCCAACTGCCCTCCCTCAAAGTCTAATGAGAACAACCTTGGCTAATTGATACGTAGGCTTTCCAGTGGTTTATGACCCGTGTTGTTTGGCTTATAAGGTGAAATGATCAGATGGTGTCATTTGTATAACACTTGACTGTAGGTGTCTAAGGACTCCTGTGTCCTACAGGGTTTCTAAGTTTCCTGATACTGGCTCTGAGGTTGCACCTGCAACTTTCTTTAACATGTCGTTCAGCTGGGCCTAGAATGACTGTCTGTGTCCTTTTTTGGCCTCACCTTGTCTGTCTGCATCTTCACTTCTTATTTGTTCTGTACATTCTCTTTGCTGAAGAAGAAAGAAACAAAATAGGAATTAACACATTTTTAGGATGTGATCATACATATAGATTATTACTATTTAATTCTTTTATGGGTTGTGACATTTTGTTGTTGTTAATCCTCACCCAAGGATATTTTTTCCATTGATTTTTAGAAAGGGGGGGGGGAGGAAGGGAGGGGTGAGAGAGAGAGAGAGAGAGAGAGAGAGCGACACAGAGTGGAATTCATTTTTATTTTTTGAGGAAACTCTGTCCTGTTTTCCACAGTGGCTGTCCCAGTCTGCATTCCCACCAACAGTGTACAAAGGTTCCCTTTTCGCGGCATCCTCACCAACACTTATTTGTTAATTTATCCATGATAGCCATTCTGATTGTCACTATTTTTTATTTTAGCCATTCTGATATGCTGTTGTGATTTTAATTCACATTTCCCTAATGGTCAATCATCTTTTCATGTGCTTATTTGCCATTTGTTTGTCTTCTTTGATGAAATGTTTATATTTGTTTTGCCCATTTTCTAATTGGGTTTTTTTAAATGTTGAGTTTTGAGCCCTACCTGGTTTGGCTCAGTGGATAGAGCGTCGGCCTGCGGACTGAAGGGTCCCAGGTTCGATTCCAGTCAAGAGCATGTACCTTGGTTGCGGGCACATCCCCAGTAGGGGGTGTGCAGGAGGCAGCTGATCGATGTTTCTCTCACATCAATGTTTCTAACTATCCCTCTCCCCTCCTCTCTGTAAAAAATAAAATACATAAATGTTGAGTTTTGAGAGCTCTTTTTTTAAAAAATTGAGAGTTCTTTATATATTCTGGATACAAGTTCCTTGTCAGATATGTGATTTGCAAATATTTTCTCCCAGTCTGTAATTTATCTTTTAATTTTTAACAGGATCTTCCGAAGAGCAAAAAAATTAATTTTGATAAGGTTAACTTATCAGATTTTTCTTTTTATCTGTTTCTTTTTATCTGCATGCAGTTTGGTGTTTGTTGAACTTCTTGGTTTATAGTTTTCATCATATTTAGAAAAATTTCAGCCATTACGTCTTTATGTTCTTACCTCATTTCTCTCCTTTTGAGTCTCTCTCCCTCTCCCTCTCCCTCTCCCTCTC
>NW_006290441.1:3179136-3201559 GCF_000327345.1 Myotis davidii
CACACTTTACATGCTTGGCAATGTCCACAGGTCAATGAAGCTCTGCTTATTTTCCCCAGGCCTTTTATCTCTCTGTTTCATTTTGTTTAGTTTCTGTTGCTGTGCCTTCAAATTAACTGATCTTTTCTTCGGAAGTCTCTATTCTGCTGTTAATCATATCCACTCTGTTTTTCACTTCAGTACTGTATTTTTTCATCTGTAGAAAGTCCATTTGGGTCATTTAAAAACTATCTTCCATTTCTCTCTTAATCATGTTCATGTATTTCTTTAGTCATGTGCTGCATAATGATGGTTCAGACAGTGCGGGTTTTCCTTTTCTCAAGTATCACAGTCCTGTGTTGTCTGTTATGTGACATCTGAAAATTGTTGTGTGATACATTTTACCCAGTTCTCTAGCAGTTAAAGACAGAAGGGTAAGTCTGCTCTCTGTTATTCCATCTTGACTGGAAGTAGAAATCCGTGTGTGTGTGCGTGCACATTTTAACAGCTTCATTGAGATATAGATGACATGTAATAAAATGTACATGTTTAGTGTACAATTTGATTATTTTTGATATATGTATATACCAGTGAAACCATGGCTAAATGATACACTCCAGATAGTGAACATACCCATTCCTCCCCAAAGTTCCCTCATGCCCCTTCCCACACCTCCTTCTTGCTTCTCCCTGCCAGGCCCCATCCCTTCGCAACTCTTGACCACTTTTTGTCACAAGAGATTAGTTTGCATTTTCTCAAATCTTATGTAATTGGAATCATCCAGAACTCTTTTTTGTCTGCCTTCTTTTGCTCAGTGATATTCATCTATGTTGTGTGCATCAGTCCTTTATTCCTCCTCATTGCCGTGCAGCATGCTGTTGTATGGATGTACCACAAGCTGTCTGTTCACCCGTTAGTGGACACTGGTTAGTTTGCATTTTTTGGCCATCACAGATAAAGCTGCCACCTTGTTGCCAATCTCTTGACCTCTGTTCTTTTCCATCAATCTGTCTGTCCTTGCTCCATCAATCTGTCTGTCCTTGCTCCAGTACCACAGTGTCTTGATTACTGTAGATTTATAGTTTTTGAAACCAGGTAGTGTGAGTCCAACTTCTTTCTGTTATCAGATTGTTTTGACCTTTTCTGGGACTTTAGCCTTTACAAATGATACATTCTGGAATCAGTTTGCCAATTTCTTTAAAATGTGCAGCGAAGTCCAGAATCATGGAACAGACCTTGGTAAATCCATGCCTTGTGGTGTTTCTTGGAGTCATCGTGTGGGCCTTCTCTAGATATTTTCCTTAGGAGAACTGGGCTGTATTCTGTTTCAACTTCCATATCTTTTAATTTTTAAAAAGGAAATTTATATGAATAAATGCTTTTCTTTAGGTCTTTGCCTGGGTTCAGAGTTGTCTTTTGTATTTTAGTGTCTTTGGTAGAACTGAATTGTTATTGTTCCTCTCTTAAGAATGTGTTGATTTAGTGCAAGAAAACAAGAAGATAACAGCACGTCATTAAGTCTCTAAAAAATGCGTAAGAGAATGGGCTTTTTTCTTCATAATTTCAGAATTGATCTTCCTTCTGCTACATTATATTTTCTAGACGGGTATTAGGGAAGTATTCAGCAACAGTGTTTATGGCACTGCACTTAGTGAAGTATCAAATACTATAATGAAATAGCTTTATTGCTTTTATATTTCCAAACAAATTTAAGTTTTCCAAAAACTTCATTCAGTCTATTTTTTGCTGTTATCCTGAAATATATGCTTTAATAGTGTAACATATCTTGGTGGCATTAAATTGCAGAAAGAATTATATGACAGTGTGTGTGATATTTTCTAGAATTTACCTAACCATATTGCAGAATTCATTTTTGTAATTATTTCTGAGTTGTGGTTTTACATATATAAAACATGAATCACAATTTATGATCTCAGTTGCATAAATTGGTCCTTTTTAGTCTCTTGTAGTAAATACATGTAAATGTTATGAATAAGATCTTAGAGGAACTTTTATGTCATTTTAATGGTTCATGTTTGTATTAAATAACTGAATTGCAACTTTTAATTTTAATTTGGAGTGTTCATAGAATAAAAAATTAGAATTAACTGAAATGAATCAGGACACCTCAGATTAGTGATGGAAAGAACTAAAAGCTATATTCATTTCATTAGAGTGATCATATTCTTTTATGTGAAAAACAAGTCATTTTTCTCTGGATGGCAATTATTTGTAGTAAAGAAATAACTTGAAATTGTAGGTGATTTTTCAATTTTATGGGCATTTCTGTCAGCCTAAAATAATTGCTGATTTCGTCTTTCCTGGGAAAAAGAGGTGGAAATTATATTATTAATTTTGTATGGAGGCATCTTTTCGTCATTAATCAGCCGTATTACTCTGGAAGCAGTGGAATGTTGTTTTAAAATGTTTATAATTCTGTGCTGTAAGCCCAATTAAAGGAAAAGTCAGTGGTAGAAAAGTCCTGCATGTGTGATTCGGAGGATCTGAGACTGAGGATGATATAGTTAGTGTGCTGCAAAGTACTAATTGTATGTGCTGTAGACATTAAGTATAACAGGAGTTTAAAGGATAAAGATCCAGGTGACTTTGGTTTTTGGTTTAAAAGGTAATATGTGGTAGTCTTCATCATGCCCATATTGGTACAACAAAAACACTTCCCAGTATTTCCCATAAAACGTTGTCTGGCATAGTTCACTAGCTTCTGATCTCCCCTCCTTGTTTAATTATATGCAAGCATAGCTCATTTATTTCTGGAAATGAGAGGACTAACTGAATTGGTGCTATGTTGGTTTGTTATAGCCTAATCCCTAGAGAAATGTGTTCCTGCTAGGACTCATGCTTTTCTTCATATCCTCTGAAATTATGATTTGCCTCCAACCATAATCTCTTCCAGGTACAAAGTAATAATAACCAGTAATTTTATGTCAGTGAACTATGTACTACACAGTGTTTTGATGCTTTTTGTATATTGTCTCATTTGATACTCTCCTCAGCACCATGAGGTAGGTAATACTATTTTTTCCATTTCACAGATGGGGAAACTGAGACAGACATTACACAGGTAGAAAGTGACAGAGGTGAGGTATGAACTGGTATTTTCTGTTAATCCTGTTCTCTTCTGATTAGCTTGAATTGAATAAGAAACCCCAAGTAAAATTTTATTATTGTTTTAAACATTGTTTTCACAATGTCATAGACAGCTCTAACTGGATCAGGGATGTCTTAAAGCTTGTTCAGTAGTTTCTTTAATGTCCACTAGAGGCCAGTCTATCACTTGGCTATGTGAATATTTTCTGCTTTCTGTTATTGCAAGTGCAAAATTTTAAGTACTGTATCTGAAATTAAAGTAGGATGCTATTAAAGAGACTTAGGTGGCAGAAAAAATTTTAAATTAGAAACATAACCAAAGAGTCATCTTGCATATATGACTATTACAAGATTCAATATTGGCTCAAGAGATTGTGTTTGCAGAATTTAATCAAGATATCCTGTGAGATAATATGTGGCATAGGAAAGGCTAATGACCTTGACCTTTCTTTATTGCCTCTAAACTAACCACACATTAAACTTTAAACCAATTACTAGTACTCCAAATTTCTTTTCTTGATTCATTTAATTCAATCAAGGACTTAGAATATACCCTGAGAGTAATGAAATAGTGCAGTTATTTAGTGTTCACTAATAGATACTGTCTGGTAAGTTTAAGGAAATAAATGTCTAAGAATCTTTTTAAAAGTAGCTTAGAGACTTATTTCTCAGCTGTCTAGTTCTAGAAATAATAAGGTATTGAATTGAGATGCGGAAACCAAGACTCTTCATGTAGAAGCAACATTTTGAAGCAGTTTCTGTGGTTGTATAAGAGGAAAGTCATGTTTTAGAGCAGTGGCCGGCAAATTGCGGCTTGCGAGCCACATGCGGCTCTTTGGCCCCTTGAGTGTTTAGAGGGATCAAAACATAGT
The DNA here is from genome assembly GCF_000327345.1 of Myotis davidii. Classification (NCBI taxonomy): domain Eukaryota; kingdom Metazoa; phylum Chordata; class Mammalia; order Chiroptera; family Vespertilionidae; genus Myotis; species Myotis davidii. The sequence continues at coordinate 3,183,096 of NW_006290441.1, forward strand.
TATTTGCAGAGCCTAGCATGGTCCTGAGTACAGAGTAATTTATCAGTTGACCAGGGATGTTAGTTATATATAAGTAATGGTTCTGGCTACTATCTACACTAATAAAAGACAAACATGCAAATTGACCATACCTTTGCTATGCCTTAAGCCATGCCCACCAGCCTATCAGAGGGACTATGTGCAAATTAACCCAACCAAGATGGCGGCTGGCAGCCATGGAGCTGGAGCAAGCAGGAGGCTTGGTTGCCCCAATGATGAAGGAAGCCAAGCTTCCTGCTTGCTGTGGCAGCTCTGAGCTCCACTCAAAGCAACAAAGTTTTAATTATAGAAGGTAAATAAATCCAAGAATTAAAAAAAAAAGAAAAAAAGGAGAGGCTGGGAGCTTCCATCGCAGGGGGGCTTGGCCAGCCTGAAAATGGCCCTCAGCCCCTCACCCAGACTGGCCAGGCACTCCAGCAGGACCCCCACCCTGATCCAGGACACCCTTCAGGGCAAACCAGCCGGCCCCCACCCATGCACCAGGCCTCTATCCTATATAATAAAAGTGTAATATGCAAACTGACCCTAATGACTGGTCACTATGACACACACTGACCACCAGGGGGCAGACACTCAATGCAGGAGCTGCCCCCTGGTGGTCAGTGCACTCCCATAGGGGGAGCTCTGCTCAGCCACAAGCCAGGTTGACGGCTGCCAGTACAGCGGTGGTGGTGGGAGCCTCTCCTGCCTCCTCAGCAGTGCTAAGGATGTCTGACTGCAGCTTAGGCCTGCTCCCCGCTGGCAAGTGGACATCCCCCGAGGGCTGCCGGGCTGCCAGAGGGATGTCTGACTGCCAGCTTGGGCCTGATCCCCCAGGGAGCAGGCCTAAGCCAGCAGGTGGACATCCTCCGAGGGGTCCCAGACTGCAAGACGGCATAGGCCAGGCTGAGGGACACCCCCCTCCCCGAGTGCACAAATTTTTGTGCACTGAGCCTCTACTACAGCCGTGGGCAAACTACGGCCCGTGGGCTGGATCCGGCCCGTTTGAAATGAATAAAACTAAAAAAAAAAAAAGACCGTACCGTTTTATGTAATGATGTTTACTTTGAATTTATATTAGTTCACACAAACACTCCATCCATGCTTTTGTTCCTGCCCTCCGGTCCAGTTTAAGAACCCATTGTGGCCCTCGAGTCAAAAAGTTTGCCCACCCCTGCTCTAGTAGGTTAAATAAAGCCTTTTAGGCAGCCTTCAAACTAATGAAACAATCTGACTTGACTTCAGATTGGTCACACTGGCAATGAATGGCAACATGCAGAAGAGGCCAGGCCAGGGGGAAAGTCATACAGGAGGGGTGCGTCAGCAGAGGCTGTAGCTCTGGATAGGGAATAAGTTAAGTCTAGGGCAGAGGTCGGCAAACCGTGGCTCGCGAGCCACATGCGGCTCTTTGGCCACTTGAATGTGGCTCTTCCACAAAATACCATGTGAGGGCACACACGTACAGTGCGATTGAAACTTCGTGGCCCATGCGCAGAAGTCGGTTTTCAGCCTGGGCGAGTCTATTTTGAAGAAGTGGCATTAGAAGAAGGGAGGGTACGTTCGCTGAGGTCGACCCTTCAGATTGAGGACGTTTTTAGCAAAGGCCAGCTTAGGAGTACCCTAATTAAGTTAACAATGTACCTATCTATATAGCTAAGCTTCTTTTCCTCCAGCTAAATGACAATCATATACTGAGATGGCCTACCCGTGGTCAGCAAAGCATGGCTCGCGAGCCACATGCGGCTCTTTGGCCCCTTGAGTGTGGCTCTTCCACAAAATACCACATGTGGGCGCACATGTACAGTGCGATTGAAACTTCGTGGCCCATGCACAGGAGTCAGTATTTTGTGGAAGAGCCACACTCAAGGGGCCAAAGAGCCGCATGTGGCTCGCGAGCCACAGTTTGCCGACCACTGGTCTAGGGGATCCTTAGTATAATGAGGGACAAGAGAGTTTTGTAGATAGAGATAGTAGGCAGAAGCAGAGACGATATTGGGGTTCCAGGTAGACAAGTTGCCACTAAGACTCAAGGATTCTCCTAAGGCAGCAGAGAAGAACAAATGGAAGGAAGGCAAGAGTTTTTGATTTCTCATGCTAGCACACCTTTCCCTTATTGTGTCCTTTTTAGGTACTGTGCTAAGATGCTTTATATATATTATATTATCTCATTTTCTCCTTAAAATAATTCTATGAGACAGATCCCAATCCCCTTTTACAGACAGGATGACTGAAGCTCCAAGAGTCTCAGTAACTTGCCTGGGGTCCGATAGCTTGTAAATGGTAGAACTGATATTTGAACCCAGGGCTTTGTGACTCCAGCTATGAAACTCGGCTTTCTGAGGCAGAAGGTATTTCTTCTTTGCCCCAGTTTTATGCTGCCTGCAGTGTAGAGATGGTCACAGGCTCACATCCAGTGGGAAATTAACCCCATAGGAACACCCCATTACAACAAAAGTAGAGGGTTATACCTTGCAGGGAGGTGAGATAGGGATATTTTTGTGAAAGATGTGAAGTTTCTTAACCTTTGCTTATAAACCACAGTAAAGACCTATATTCTCCATGTGGCAGTGATTAGATGGTGAATCTGTCCCTTGTACTGCTCACTACTTTGTGGGTTTTTTTTCCCCTTCTCCTAAAATCCACTAATTATCTTACTAGGTGTCCTCTCTGTTGGCTTGGTTTTTCATAAATGACACCACTGGAGGTGCCCTCTCAAGGACTTTCCAGAGCCTTAATAGGAAGAGTAGTGGGCCAACCTAAAAGAAGTTTAGGGATCACTAATTTGGTCTGTCAGTATACTTTTGTCGCTTTATTTTTACACCTGCAGGCAGCAGGGCTTCTGAGACCTTTTAGTCCTTTAAAGATAGCTTTGATCCTAGATCTCTTTCTGCTTGGGATATGTTTTTGAAGGGATGAGGACAGAATGTCAGCTTTCTTCTCCCAAAGGCACCCGTTGCTGAGTTTCCCCTATAATCTAGGGCTTTCATCATTTCCTCCATGTTGATGGTGGTACACGACCTGGGGAATAGCATTTATCTTTTGTTTTTTGACCTAAGTGACTGGTTAATGATGAAAGGGCCATCGGCTAAGAATGCTTTTAATAAGGCCCTCTTTCCTGTGGTCTAGCCAGTGTCTATGGTCAACTGCAAAAAGTATTTCCCAAGTTCTCACCGTTTTTTTCATCTGAAGTTGCTTGAAGGTGATACTCAGGGCAAGCAAATGGAAACTTCTTCTCTTTATATATCTTTTAATCTCTTGGGTAAAACTTTGATTTATTTTGACAAAATAACATAGAATTCTTAACCTAGCAATACAATATGGCACTGGATCCACAAGTACCAGAATTCCCTTCGAAGCCTCTAAGCAGAATTCTCTAGGGCCAAAATGCCCACTTTCTTTCAAAAGGCTTTTGGGATTGAATTTACTCACCCTTGTCTTTGACCCACGAATGCCAAAGTCAACTCTCTCTCTCCTTGCTGTTTTATAGAGAAGGAAGAGAGTTGATGGGAATTTCCCTGCAACCAAATTGAGAAACCCACTTGCACCTACACTCATCCACATCTCTTCAAATAACTTCCCAGCTGGCTCTCCTGCCCATTTCCACTCTTGACTCTCTTGCATCCTACAGCTAAAGTCATATTTTACAAATACTAGCCTGGTCACGTTACTCTTAAAACTTATTTATTCCTTTGCAGTGCTCTTAGGTTATAGCCTCAAATCTTTACCATATTTACAAGGCCCTGTAGAGAAGACCCCTTGCCTACCTCACCATCTTTGACTGACAACAGTATAGCCCTTCTCCACTGGCCAGCCACACCGGCCCTCTTTGATTTCCTCAAATCTGCCAAGTTTCTTCATGGATCCTCCTTTTGGAATGTGTTCTTTGCTTTTCCTAGCTAATCTGCTTGTTGTCCTTCAGATCTTTGCTCAAATGTCACTCAGAGAACTCCTATGTAGTCATATCTCTTTTAACTATCAACTTTTTTTGTATTATTTCCTACATGTTTTTATTGCAGAAATTCAGGCTCTCCCTTTGGAGAACTTTCCCTTCATTTTGTGGGTTATCTTAAGAACCAGGAAGTTCCATAGAAGTGTTAGTTTCATTCACCAAGAGAGAGTGAGCTGGAATTCTGATAAATACAACATAGCCGTTACTGATAAAGACTGTTGATGTTGAAGACTGATCCTGAGTAGCCCAAAGGGGAAAATTATCGATTGCATTGTGATGACCTGCCCAATCACAGAATGTATCATTAGTTGGCATTCATATACGCGATCATTATTCCTCAAAGCATAAAATCTTGTGTTATGGTGGTTATAGGCTGGGGAGAGTCACCCTTCTTTCATAAACCCTTGGGTTGAGTTACCAAATCAGACAGCTCCTACCTAGCAAGTACTCTTTCAGTGACATTTGCAGCCCCTCTTGCCAGAAGAGTTTGGTCAGGGCCATGTTAGGTTTACCCATTAGGTTTCCTTAATTTTGAGTCCCAAGAAATACTCCCAGAAGGCCTTTGGGCTTTGCATTCCAAGAGAAAAAGAAGTTACACATCCAAGAAAGGTCCTATTATACACAGAAATAAGGTACGCATCTTGCAATCTGACATTAAGGGAAGCAATTTAAGTAACTCTTCACAAAATAAAGACAATTAACTTCAAGGATACTTTTTAAAAATATATTTTTATTGATTTCAGAGAGGAAGGGAGAGGAAGAGAGAGCTAGAAACATCAATGATGAGAATCACTGATCAGCTGCCTTTTGAACACCCCACACTGGGGATCGAGCCCGCAACCCGGGCATATGCCCTAACTGGGAATCGAACCGTGACCTCTGGTTCATAGGTCAATGCTCAGCCACTGAGCCACACTGGCTGGGCAAGGATACTTTTGACTCTTCCCATACTGAGAAGCACTTCAGAGATTTTTCTAGCTAAAATAATTTAATCCATACTTCTTAGGCACTCTATTTAATCTCTGCTCTAACAGCCACACTTTTATTTACTTACTGTCTATTACCCTTGTGATTATTTGTTTATATCTTCCTTACTATAACACAAGCTCTAAGAGAATGGGGACTCTCTCTGTCTTCTTCAGTTATCTTTCTTTAGTGACTCTTGAAGTGCCTTGTACATAGTCCACATTATGTGCATATTTGATGAGTGAATAGAATAGTAAGTTTTCTAAAGTAGAAATTTCATAGCAACTATTCTAAAAATTCAGAAGATATTTAGAAAAGTAAAGGCATGCTAATCATATTCCTTGCCATGGAACTAATTAAAACTTAACAAATATAATGAAAAACAAAGGCAAAACTTGTGCGAAATTAGGAAAGACTCAGTTCCAGGGTATGGACTGGTATCTAAGAAGTATAGTGAAATATAGTCAAATCTAGGAAGGATGCTAAAAGCTGATACATCTCTATATTGTAAACAGGGTGTGAATTTCACTGAAAGTAAGAGGAGGACTCTAAAGTACTCCATCCTGCGAGGTTTAGGAGTTGGGCAGATCATGTAAAAAATTGCAAAATCCTTAAGAAAGCCAGTGCCATATCTCAGCATAGAGAGATGAGGCTGCGGGAACAGTATGTTTTATACCTGACTTCTAACCTATAATGAAGCAAGGGGGAAGAAAGAGGAAAAAAATGACAATGAGCTTTGCAGAAGTTGACAAGAATCAAACGAACAGAAGTGAAAAAGCAATAAATTAGCAAGCCAAAGTTGGCTAAACTGCTTTATTCTAAGCATACAGATGAAGTACATTGAAGATTAAGAATTATTTCTGGAAACAGAAATCTCAGAAAAATGCATCTATATTCATTCAAATAATTTGAAAGGAACATAGGATTTTTACAATTGTAATTAAGGAAAACAAGGCAGTCCCTTTCTAATGGTGAGAATCGTGGGTTATGTGACTTTGGAGTTGCTGGCAATCACGCTTCCTGCCTTGGGAAGGAAGTTGGTCTGTCTATAACATTAAGAGCCAGTTTTACTCACAGAAACAGAAATAAAAGATGAGAGAAACAACCTGGTTGATACAAACAGGCCACATGGTAGTGGTCAAGTTTGTGATTCTAGTTATCCCTGAGGCCCAGCTGCTCCTCCCCCTTTTTGACATACAATATTGTATTAGTTGGAAGTATACAACATAATGATTAGACATTTGTATACCTTATGAGGTGATCACTCTGATAAGTCTAGTAACCATAAGGCACCATACATAGTTATTACAATATTATTGATTATATTCCCTATGCTGTACTTTACATTTCTGTGACTATTATTATAGCTGGCAATTTATACTTTTTAATCACTTTCACCTTTTTTTAAAAATATATTTTATTGATTTTTTACAGAGAGGAAGGGAGAGAGATAGAGAGTTAGAAACATCGATGAGAGAGAAACATCGATCAGCTGCCTCCCGCACATCTCCTACTGGGGATGTGCCTGCAACCCAGGTACATGCCCTTGACCGGAATCCAACCTGGGACCCTTCAGTCCACAGGCCGACGCTCTATCCACTGAGCGAAACCGGTTTCGGCCACTTTCACCTTTTTTTACCTAACTTCCCAGCTCCTTCCTATCTAGTGACCATCAATTTGTTCTCTGTATCTATGGGTTTGTTTCTGTTTTGTTTATTTTCTGTTTTAGATTCCACATATAAGTGAAATCATATGGTATTTGTCTTTGACTTATTTCACTTAGCATAATACCTTCTAGGTCTGTCCATGTTGTTGGAAATGGCAAAATTTCCATGTTTTTTATGGCTGAGTAATATTCCACTTTATATATGTACCACACCTTCTTTATCCACTCGTCTATTGATGGATGCTCAGGACGCTTCCACATGTTGGCTATTATAAATAATGCTGCAATGAACATATAGAGTCATGTAGCTTTCAAAATAGTGTTTTGGATTTCTTCAAATAAAAACTCAGAAGTGGAATTGCCCAGCTGCTCTTTATGCATTTCCCAGAATTGTATGAGCTGCTCCAGTGTCCTTCCAATACCTTGTTTTTATCTAAGCTAGTTCAAGTGAGACATCACTATAGGCTTGCAACTAAAAGTTCCAGTATAATATAGGAAAAAAGACAGGCAGGAGACCCAACATATGCATAATTGGCATGCCTGATAAAGAGCAGAACAAATGGATAGAAAAATTTTAGGTATATAATGGAGAAAAAATTCTTCAGAAATTAAGGAAATGCATAATCTATAAATCAAAAGGACACACAGTTCTAGGAAAAACTGAAGTAGGATGACCAATAACAGGCAAACATATTAGAGTAAAGTTAATGTGCTTCAAAATTAAGAAAAGAGCCTATTAAGACCTTTAGGCAGAAAACACAAGTCATCCAAAAGGGAGAAAAATCAGTCTGGCCTCAGCCATCATGGTAACAGTCAAAGCCAGGAGGCTGTGGAGCAGTGTCTATAGAGCTTTGATGGGTGTATGTGGATAGAATTGATATCTAGTCAAACTATGGCTTACTTATAAAGGTGTCAAACAATGTTCTCAAACATTCAAGGATTTAGTTCCTGAAAAATTACCTCATTATAAAATTAGTTGTCTAAATGATAAATAAGGAAAAAGAACTTGGGAGAAGCAGATAAGTGAAAGGATTGTCAGAGCATATGGAATTCATTTAAATATAGAACTAAATCAAATGTAAATAACTGTGAGTGTTATGAAAACAAGAAAATGTAAAGGCTGTACAATTAATAGTGAAAAAAGAAATTATGTAACAAATATAAGGTGAGGAAGACAGAAGAGGTAAAGTTAAATCTAAGTGGAAAGGGTCAGCTATGGCCTAAAGTTGATGAACTTGTTGGTCTGAGTTGAAATCTTGACACTGCTAAATACCAGCCAGCTGTGCAACCTCAGGTTTTAAACCTCAGCCGTAGTCACAGAATCTTAATCTGTGTCATGGAGATAGTGACGCTACCCAGCTTCTAAGGTTGTTGTGAGGATTAACTACCATAATGTATGTGAAGTACTCAGAATAGTTCCTGGCCCTGAGTAAGCATTCAATAAAAACTACATTTTATTTTAAGGAGAAAATGTGAGTGGAGAGTTTTATAATCTCAGGACAGAGAAGGTCTTTCTAAGCATAACTTTAAACCCAGAGACCATAAGGGAAAATATTAAAAATTTTGCTTCATAAAAAGTAAAAGCTTTTGCATGGTAAAATCACCATGATAAGAATCAATGAACAAATACTCAAGTGGGAAAGAATAATTGCAATATATTTGACAGAAGGATTGATATTGTTAATATTCAGGGATTGTTGATAAGTCAACAAGGAACTATGAGTAACCTAGTCTAAAAATGGATAATTGATATGAACAAATATTTTGTAGAAAAATAATAAAATTTTGAAAAAATACTTAGTCTCACTTATAATTAAAAAGGTGGAAATTAAAATATATCATTTTTCTTTTATCAACTTGACAAAGATGAGTTTGAAAATATCTAATGATGGAAAGGGTGTGGTGAAGTAGGCATTCTCATATCCTTTCTGGAGAGCAATTTGGCATTCATCAAAATTGTCAATGTTATTTCTGCAGTGGTACTTCTAAGAATATATTCTACAAATAGATTTATCTTAGGATACAGAGATATATGTGAAAGTATGTTGTTTATATCATTGCTTATAATAGAAACAATTTGGAAATGATTTATCTGACTATTGATATTAGTTTGTTAAATAATTTAAGGTGCTTTTTTTCCTTTGAATATTATATAGCAATTCAAACAAAAGATGTATAAATATATGTACTGATAATGGAAAAATGGCCACACTATAGAATTTAGAGGAATAAGCAAGTCCCATGAAAATAGATATAATATTATCTTATTTACTGAAAATAATACACATTATCCTATATAATAAGAGAGGAATATGCTAATTAACCATTACACCCTGAGGCATAACGACCAAGCGCATCATGGCCAGATCAGGGATCAGCAGGAGGGTGGACCAGCGAGGTACAAGTGGGCTGCAGAGAGCTACGGGAGGGGGCAGGGCAGCAAGCTATGAGGGGAGTTGTGGGGAGCTACAGGAGGGCAGGGCAGCAAGCTATGAGGGGGCTCTGGGGGAGCTACAGGAGGGCAGGGCAGCGGGCAAAGAGCTACAGGAGGGCGGCAGTGAGCTACTGGTGCATGGATTCGGCTACTAGTTCTTATATAAATGCACAGAAAATTTCTAGAATGTTACACAAGAACTGTTGAAAGTAATTGTCTCTGAGGTGAAGAATGGAGATGCTGTGGACTTTTGTTTTCATTTTATCCCCCCTGGACTCTTCCCACTTTTATTAAGCAATCATCTTTTAATTTTACATAATTAAAAACAAACAAAAATAATCTTTGATTGGTGGTGCTGATGACTATGTTGCTTTTGAAAATGAAATTTAATATTTAGGGAATAAAATTATTTTGGGTAAATAGCAAAACTAATTAACCAAGTTTTACTAATGTTTATTCAACAGAAGTTAAGTAAACTCCTACTTTGCATGAAGTACAGAACTGGGTGCTCTTGATGCTTGTAAGCCTTGGAACAACTTATGCTTTAAAATGCTATAAACAAAAGTTCAGACATTCCTCTTAGAAGTTGGGTTTTCTAATCAAAACCAGATGAAATGGGATGTGTTTACAATTACCATTTTCACTACATGACTGTTGTGATACCAACCTAGAAACGAGCACCCATGGTAAGAACAGTGCCATTGCTAAGGGTGTGAATTTGGCTACACCTATCTGTTGACTTTGGGCTTTGGTTTTCATGATGATGTCTGCTGAAGGCCTAGAGAAAATGGGCAGAGGTGCTCTAATGATCATACTGATGACAATAGGAAAAGAAGAATGTCACTATGATTTTATGAAGAAGAGTGCACTTTCCTGGAGCCAAGCAAACCTCAGCCTTTTCTGGAGATTAGCCGTATGGCTTATACAAATCTATTTTGAAATTGTGACTTTTTTTCTATTACAGAGTCTGTGATTCTTTAGAATCTTTTTTTTAAAATCCATTTTAAAAAATCAATGTTTCCATTGATTTTGAGAGAGAAAGGATGAGAAGGAGAAAGAGAGAGACAGACAGACAGACAGACAGACATTGATGTGAGAGGAATATTGATTCGTTGCCTTTCTATGCACCCTGACTGGGGTTCGGACCTTTAACCTAGGTATGTACCCTGACAGGATTCAAACACACAACCTTTTTTGACGTATGGGACAATGCTTCAACCAATTGAGCCATGCAGCCAGAGCTCTTCAGAATTTTTTGATTCTACTCAACTCCAGATATTTGAGCAGTGGGAAATGATTGCAGTATCCAGTTGGTGTTAGCTATTTGATGCTAAATATCCATAGAGTCCATTTTGCTCTGCATCACTGACAAAGTTTTGAGTGTTGAGTCTCTAACTACATATTCCCTGTAAGTCCTGTTTTCTGTTCTGCAGTATTTACATAGCAATGTGATTTTTAGGAATGCAGGTGTTCCCTTATATCTATGCTGATCCTTTTGTCTTTTCATGCTAAGTTTACATAGTGCATATGATGTGTAAAATTTAGTTGCACAGGCACCCCCAAATGAATGATGGAAATCATATTTTCCCTTTTGTTGCTGGTATTCCATTGTACCAAATTAGCTCAACATTTCGAGGGTTAACCAACTTCTCTAGTTTCCTACCGACAGTTGGTTAGGCCTTCCTAGTTTACAAGTAGAGGAATGAACTGGGTGATTTTTGTAAATTAAAAATTTACAAAGGGCTGCATGTCAGAATAAGGAGCCAAATGCCACATGTTGAACTCCTTTGGACTTCTCTAGATCTCTGTTGATTACATCGCTAATCTCCCATATGTTTAGTATTAGATGAAGAAAACATTGTACCAAGTTTGTGGCACTGAGTACAGGTAGCAGGTGGTTGAAAGACACATATTTATTATTTGGAAATGAATTACTTGTGAAGAAGCTTAGCAACCTTTCTTTGAGGGTTTTGTCTATTCCAGTGCTGATTTGGGTTAATATAAATTCTTTCATGTTGAATATTGAAGATTTTATTGATGTTCTGACATGATATGCAAGGAGTCACAAGTGTATTCTTTACATCTGACTTACAATGCTTATCCCACTCCCTTTTCCAGTTCACTTACTAGTTACATTTCTGTACAAATATGAGAAGTAGGAAGACATATTTTGGGTTGAATATTTGGTTTAAGGTTTTCGTTTGGGAAGTATATACTTTTTTCCTGATTTTAAAAGATAGAAATTTGGCCCTAAGTTGAAATTTAAGATTTAAAAAAATGTCCTCTTTGAAAGAAAGTATCTTTGCCATAGGACATTAAGCAAAGGGGACATTACATTGGTGACATTAAACTCTGTTCCTCTCTTCTTCATTCGTTCATAGAACAGGTATATGTTAAGTGCCTACTATGTGTTGTACTATTAGAATATGATGAGGAGCAAAAATAGTATTATCCTTCCTCTCACAATCTAGTGGTAGAGATAGACTTTAATCAATTACTGACCAAAATACATAATTATACTAGTAAATTGTGATAAGTGCTATGAAGAAAAAGTACAAGTTCCTTTGAAAGAGTACAAGCAGGGAGACCTAATTTGGATAAGTGATTAAAAAAGGCCTTTCTGAGGAAGTGACATTTAAACTGAGACCTATAGGATAAGGAGTTTACCGGAAGGGAAAGGGGGTGGAAGGCTTTCCAGGCAGAGGCAAGAGGTTTTGTGATATCATTTTATAGTGCTTATGACCTTTTGAAATGCTTATATAATTAGGTACTAGTATATGAGCAAGACCGTTTATAGAGCAGTGTTACTGAAAAGATGTGTATAAATTACATTTTTATAAATGAATTCCTGAATTCCTGCAGGCCTACATTATACTCACTGTGCTACATCATCTGCATTTGATTGATGTTCAGTTACTTCAATTACTGCTAGATTGATCTTTCTAAAGCACAACTATACTCCTGCTTTTTCCTGTTCAGAAATCTTCACCAGCTCCCCAATTACCCGATAAAGTCCGGACTTCTCAGCGTCGTGGTCAAGCCCTCTGCAGCCGGTCCTAGCCTCAGTAGCCTGCTGCATCTTTCATGCCCCCTCTTTCTGCAGTGCTTTCTGCTAGCCAGCAGAATTTCTGAATGAGCATGGATGCTCTCTCATGTGTCCACCTTCACTTACATTGTTTCTCTCTCCCTACAGTCTGTTTGCCTCTTTCTCAGACTGTCCAAATCCCATGTATATTTCTAGGTCCATCTCCAATGTTACCATCTAATCTCAATGTCTTCCCTGGCCACTCCAGCTGGAAGTCACTGCTTTTCTTCTGACTTCTTATGGCATTTTATTTTTACTGCTCCTTAGGCACTTCTCTGCTCTTTTTTTAAAAAATTACTTCTAGGCATGTCTTATCTTCCCAACTGGAATTGTATGCTTCTTGAGTTCAAAATCTGTGATGACTGTCTTTGCTTCTCTTGCTGTGCCTAACACAGCCCCTTGCATATGGCTGACTCCAAATAAAAATTTTGGGGAAGGAATTTATAAGTTAATTGTTGGTTGCTAGATCACCCTTAAAAAATAGTTAGTGACTTCTAGTAAATACACCAAAAGACTGATATACACCGAAATCCTTTATAATGTTAGCAATCTTAAATTCAGATTGTCTTACAAAGCAATAGTACTTGCTTGTATGTTTATATGTCTTTTTGTGCATTTCCGCGACACTGATTTACAGAGATTATTTTAGATTCATAAATGGTGCTGTCATTTTCATTTTTGCCTCTCTTTTGAAGGTTTGCATGCTCATTTAGCTTTAAAAAAGAATGAAAAGAACAAATCAACACCCTCTGTGGTCATTGATACTCTGCAGGGAGAAATAGGCTTGTCTAAATAATGTACTTGTTTTCATTGTTCTGGTTTCTCCAAGTGCATGTGGCTTTAGATAAGTTTGGAAGAATCCCGCATAGAATTTCACTGATTCATTTGGACCTAAAGCTTTGATTGTTTATAAGTTTTTATTAAAACCCAGTTTCCCTTTGAGAAGTTGTGCCCTTCATTGCTGTCTGAATAAACATTTGAACAGCTTTTAGGTTGTTCTTCAATGTATGAATGTCGGACTAGGTCAGAGCTTTTGTTCATGTAATGTACAGGGTGTTGTTGTTTTTTTAAAATTAAAATCACATCAGTTCTGGTAATATTTACATGTTCAGAACAATGATATATTTCTCATAGAAACATCTGTCTCTAAGGACAAATAAAACAAAGTATAGTTGTAGAATAATGTGTAAGTACTTATAATTGATATAGTATTTGTAATTCATTTAACATTGTTTTGGCTAGAAACATTTCTTTATAAGTCTTTAAAAATTATATTCACTTTTCCCCTTATGTAAAGTGGTAGGTTTTTAAAAGATAAATCATTCAGGAATTACATGTCTTTATGATTAGCTCTATTGTTCTTAAAATTTAACCCTGGAATAATATATGATTCTACATAAATTAATGCATATATGTGAATTTTTAGAGGCTGTTTTTAAAAATATATCATTTACTTTTCCTACAAAATTATTATGTATGCAGTAAAAATTTTAAAAAAGTTATAGGGAAAATGTACAATTTATCCACAGTTTTTCCTTTTAGAGACAATCATCCTTCTAGATATTAATAAAATCAATCTCTAGGTGCCATTTAAGGATACATATAAATAAGGATTAAAAACAAAAATCTGATTTCTCTGAAGGCAGCTTTTGCATTAAATGGGACACTAGAGGTTTAAAATTTCTTTAAAGTTGTTTTAAACTGGAAATTGTGAATTACCACTTTTTTTTTAACCTTCTCCATTTACATTGTTTACATGATGAGTATTTTCAAAAGACTATTTGTTTTAGATATTTAGTCTTGATATAAATTTGAAGCACCTTTATCAACAAAGGTAGCCAAATAAAATAAGAATTTTAATTTCCATGATTTAAAAAATATTTTTTTGAGTTCTCAATCACTGAAGACATTAGAAAATATTTTCATCTGCTAATTTGAGGGACAATTAAATGGTCAATATAGGTCCCCCTTTTGGATTCCATGGCACCATAGCACAGGGCAAGGTATGTGATGAACATGTGATTTTCATTTGATCATATTTGGTACCATAAGGGAATCTGATGAATGAGTAGATAGAGATCTTGAGAGCAGAAATAGAGTCTGCATTAGGCAGCATCAAATTGATGGAGGTAATAAGAAACTATAAAAAGTAGAAACTAAATATTTTTGTTTATTAATATTCATTCATTTTCAAGTATGTGTTCATTGTTCAAGCACATTTGATTGTTTGCTGGGTGTTGTTTTAGATCAGAGTTTCTTGGCCTTGGTACTACCGACGTCTGGGCTGGATAGTCTCTGCTGTGGGGTTGTCCCACGTGTTGCAGATGTTTAGCAGCAGTGTCTTCGGCTTCTACCCCCTAGGTGCCAGTGTACCCTCCCAGTTGTGACCATTAAAAATGTCCCCAGACATTGCCAAGTGTCCCCTGGGAGGCAAATTACCTCTGGCAGGGAACCATTTTTCAGATGAACATTTTAAAAGCAAATTATTTGAAATGTGCTTTTCCTTGTTTCCCTATTTCAAATGTTGTACATGCGTCATGTGATTTGGTCTTTCAGTATTTCCTGGTTAGTGCCCCTTCTGAAAAAAATGGCTTCGGTTTTATTATGGAATATGGAACTAGCTAAATAAGCTATGGAAATACTGAAATGAAATCCTTACATTAAAAAAATACTAACAGTTGCTTTAATCATGGATATATAGCATTTATGGTATCTTGGATCAAAGAATCTACTATTTCTTGATCTTTTGAAAAGTACTTTGTACCTGAGAAGAAATTCTTACAAAGAAACCTTCTAATGCTTGTTATTTTTCCTCCCATAAGAATGGTCATATTCATCTTTTGTTTTAAAGCCTCTGTAACTTGTTGGTACTGCATAAAAATTCCGTTATTATAGAGCCCATTCTCTTTGCTTCTCTGCTACATACTTTTGTGAAGCTATGAGGGATGTGAAACGTATTCTGAAAATTCATTCAAAGCTTTAAAACTTATTATATCCAGGAGAGACAGATTTAAGATTGCTGAGGTTTCTGGTTGTAGTACTTCAAGCAGAAATCCATACTCCATTAGGTTCTCTAACATTGTGACCTTAATTTTCCAGATATTTTGCCCTTTAAATTGAAAGCAGTATTTTGATACTATTTAAGTCTTCTGGAGGGGCTTCTAATATCCCAGGCTTAAGTTGTAAAACATTTGAAACAAATGAAAAGTAAAATAGCAACTGACTTAGAACTATCATTTTATATATATGCTTTTATTTCAAAATATACAATGATAGAAAGAGATGCATAGAGCATACTTAATGCACCGGAGTTGGTGGAAAGAGCTCTTTAGTAGTTGTTCCTGGTGTACTTGAGCAGAATTTCTTTCATGGCATCACCTGAAGAGTTTCTCATTAGGAATAGGTGTTAAATTCTCTGAATTTAGAAAATTTACTTTGTATAAAACTATGGTCTGGGTGAAATGAAAATCTATGTGGACAATAGCTGCTGAGTTATCTTGCTTCAGCAGATAAAGCAGGAAATATAAAACTGTATTATACTACTGAGTCAAGAAACAGAACTATTTAATAAATTAAAAAAAACCCTCCAAGGAAGAGGAGAGATGAAAAGCCTCTTGTTCTTTCATTAGTAAATTAGGTCAGTTTAAAAATAATATTCTCATTGAAAAATGTACACATTTCTCAAATAATTGATATAATTTCATCCAATTCATATCTTAAAGGTATAAAACTGGACTGAATTCTTTAGGGGGCCTTAATTGCTTCTTCTCTTTTCCACTGTAAAATGTTTAGAACCTAAATTAACCATATAATCTTTTCTTTATTTGTGGCTCATGGAAGGATGATAGATAAAATATTCTTTATTAACCCATAGAAGCTAAAAATTTATATTAGTCTCTGTTTGTGTATTACATTAGTTATGAGATAGCTATTAAGGGGATACAGTAACCTCCCTGAGTTCCTTACACATATTCCTGTTAGTTAAATGACAAATAAATCACATGAGTATGCTAATACCAAGTAATTACTACATGAGTTTCTAGGGGGCATTCTTTCTTTATTTTTTAATCCTCACCTGAGGATATTTTTCCACTGATTTTTTCTTAGAGAGAGAAAAGGAGAGGGGAATGGGGGGTGGGGGAGAGAGAGAGAAACATTGATGTGAGAGAGACGCATCAATTGGTTGCCTCCCACTCAGGCCTCAACCAGGGCGAGGGATCAATCCTGCAACCGAGGTATGTGCCATTGACCGGGAAACAAACCCAAGACCCTTCGGTTGACTTTTAACCACTGAGCCAAACTGACTGGGCTAGGGGTCATTCTTTAACATAAAGAAGCCTTTGCAGATAGACTCTTCAGATATTGTGCTGTCCTGTTGCAAACACTAGGGCAGTATATCCTTATTGATATTGATGTTTTATGGATGCTCCACTGCTTTAGGTTAAAGGTGAAAAGGTTTTGCCTGTGTGCAGGATGTAACCCGTTTTTGCTGAGAGTTTGTTTCGGTGAGTCTCTAGGTCAGTTTTTAGTTTCCATGTTGTCAGCTGTCTTACTCCTTCACCTTATTCATTGATCCACTGTCTCCCAAATGATTACTCGTGGCCCCATCAGACCAGGACTGGAGAGATCTATCACCTTCTGTCCAAAGATTGCCAACAAACCCCTGGAGGTTGGGACTTGATAGCAATATACAAATGCCTTTTCTGTAAACTTCCCAAGGCATTCATAGTACAAACCTTCTGGCCAGAGGTGCTGTGTTTAGATATGTCTCAACACCAAGGGAGAACAGATTCTGGACAACTCTTCTCATCCCAGCTCATCATCAGTATGAATGGAAACATTCTTCTTAGCTTTTATACACCTTCCTATCGTCAGAATGGGCAGTTGGCCAGATAGCAGTGGTTCATTGTCCCATACTTACCACCTGAAACAGCTCCTGACTCCCGAGTTTTAGGGCCTCTTCTGTTAGGAGATTATAGCTCTAGATTTCTTCCCCTCCTTAGCACCTCTAAAAAGGAGTAGACATTCTCCTCTTTCAAAGTCTGTAGAGACATGTTCGTTTGTTCATTCATTCATTCACTCATTCATTCATTCATTCATTCAGCATTTGTTAAACACCAGACACTAGTGCAGGATATGTCTGCTAAGTTTGGGTCACTCTACAAAATTCATGGGAAATTACCCGTGTTCCTGAGCTCTTCTTTTTCCCCAGAAAACTTCCTGCAATTGGCTTTTTTTTAAAGTTAGTGGCAACAAGGTAATCTATAAAATGATACGGATGACTACTAAAATGACAAGACTCATCCTTAATATTTTTCTTAATAGAACATCTCAGCATAGATATAGAAGATACAAAGAAGAACTAAATGAATATTTAGTACTAAAAATATAACAATTGCAGTAAAACATCACTAGTGTTTAGATTGATGCTGGACTAAATTCTCGTTCAGTTGTTCAACAATAATACTTCACAAGGGGTGCTGTGTAATTCCCATTGTATCACTTCACGAATGTCACATCACATCATGAGACGTACATTGTCTGGTTGTCCCACTTGCAGCCGGGCTAATAATGATCGGTGGGCTCAGGTGGTGTCAGCCCATCAGTCCCCCATTATGAAGTTTCCCCAGCCTTTCTTCTCTTTGTTCTAAAATTTTATGATTATTGAATTGGATCATTTTTCACTAATTTGCTGTGAAATCTGTGGGTTCATTCAATTTGAAAATACATGTTCTTTACCACTGGGAAGGTTTATTTTTATTATTTCTTTGATAATTCCTTCTCTTTCAATTTTCTGTATTCTTTCTTGCTTGAACCCTTGTTATTCAAATTGGACCTCCTGGATTCATCCTTTATTTTCTTATCTATTCACTCCCATTTCCCATCTTTTTGTCATTTTGGTCTGTTTTCTAAGATACTTCCCAAATTTATCTTCTAAGTCCTTAATTTAATTTAATTTTTATTTTCAGATGTTAAGGGCTCCCTCTGGTTTCTGAATGTTCTTTTGTAGCTTCTCATTTCATGAATATGTTATCTTTCAACTTTTGGAGAATATTTTTACATATATGGTATAATTCTGCTCCCGGCCTTCTCTCTTTTTTCTTTGAGTTCCTTTCCCCCTATTTTTCTTGTTCTCTTTTGCTTCTGAGACTTTCATAAAATATCTAGCTAACCTTGCTTATTTTTTCCTATTTAAGAAGGAGATATTAAAGTCGCATCCCAAGCTTTGTGTCAACTAGTGAAGGTGACCTGGTGAGCACCTAAGCTCTTTTTCTGGGGGCTCTAGTGGTTAGAGGAGGAATTCCTATGTGTCAGTATCTGTGCAGAGATAGGGAGAGGGAAGGGA
>NW_006290441.1:3201620-3220212 GCF_000327345.1 Myotis davidii
AGAGAGAGGGAGAGGGAGAGGGAGAGGGAGAGGGAGAGAGAGATGGAGAGAGAGAGAGAGAGAGAGAGTTTCTCTAGAGAGGAAGTTCTACTCTCCTGATGAGAGATGTAAGCCTTGCCCCCTGACATTCTGGGAGTAAGCAGGGAAGAGGCACGGGGATCTCAGATACACTGGACCCCAAGCCAGAATTTGCCTGAGGAGACAACTTCTAGTCATTTGTAGGTGGCCTGGCTGGGCAGAGTTTAATGATATTTTTGAAATTTTTGCACTGATTGGAACAGCTCAAATCTGTAAAGTGCTTTAGTGACATTTTAGACAATAAGATCACTAATTCAATGCCCGGACCATTGGACTATTTATGTTTCTTGTACTGAGGTCTAGAAGAGAATAGAGGACAGACACCGGTCATTAAGACTAAAGTGACACCCCACACTCAAGCAGTCATGGAAATTTACCATACCCTTCTGACTCTTTTGTGTAAAGGAAATAATATTTTTCTAAGACTCATTGCTGTACTAGGTATGGGGATGAGTTTCCACACTCTCCCCTTTCCTGATATCTTTCTATGATGCTTGAGGCAGTCTATCATTCCAGGGAAATATTTGCTCTCCTCATTTCTGAACATTTTATTCAGGAGTTTACATTTTTACATTTTCTCTGAGACACCCAGTGTGCAGGGTCCTGTCAAAGGAACCTCTTCATCGTCCTTGGTTTCCTTAAGATCAAAAAGACTTTATAGAGATACTAGAGACCCGGTGCACAAAATTTGTGCATGGGTAGGGTCCCTAGGCCTGGCCTGCAATCAGGGCTGATTGGGGCCTTCTGGCTGTTGGACGGGGCCTTCCTTTGTTCTGTGCCACCCCCTGGTGGTCAGAGCACATCATAGCAAGCGATCTAACTCCCCGTCTCCTGGTTGAGCTCCCAAGGGGACACTTTGCATGTTAGCCTTTTATATATATAGATACTTTCATTTCTGACTATTGCAGACTGCAGTTCTCTAATAGCAAATTCATTTTGGTGGGTCATATGTCACTCAAAACAGTAGAATGCCCACTGGAACCACGAGTCATCTAATGGTTTTCAATGGATGATGATTTAATGTTACAAAGTTGTATATAGTCATTTATGATGCCTTAGAGCAGTGGTTCTCAAACATCTTGACTCAGATCTCAGTATGAAAAAATTTACCTACACACACACACACACACACTCACACACATGCACACGCACACACACACCTGAAGCAAATTTAAAGAAATGAAACCTTGATGACAAGTGTTAATATTCTTGTATTTCCTGTTCTATTAAATTTTTAAAAATTGTGCCCCACAGATGATCTACAGTTTGTAAATCACTGCAGCGTGGTTCTTAATATTTCGGGGTGGGTATAGTAGATTGTGGACTTTTTTGGCACTCTTAAGAAAGTACTGGACTCTCTTTTTGGAAAAATGCACATACACACATTTTTGCATACATTTTCAGGAGATTGACAATCTTTAGGTCTACATGTTGACTTCCCCCTAGTTTTAAAAGCTTCTATGCTATAACATTTGGAGTTATCTTGCTTTGCTGGTGTATTTCACCCAACATGCCTGGACAAATACCATCACCTGCCCAGCAGATATTCTGTCCTTTCTCCCTTCCTCTTATAATTCAGGGTTGTAGATCAGAGAGACCATGTAATAAATAAAACTCCATTTTGCATATCAAGGTTAAACGTCTCAAAGGATCATTATTCTTCCTGGGTATATAGTTGTCTTTATAATATCTAGAGTCAGTGCACAAGGACCTGGGAGAGACAAACACTTGTTTCTGGATGCACCAGGAGCCACTGTCTTGGGCAGAGCTGCTCCTTTGCTAGGACCTTTGCACATCCATCCCTTAGCAACTGCAGGCTGACTCCCCGGCCATCTCCATTTGTAGTGCAGACCGTATTTATTACCATCAGCTTCCTCAGCTCTGCCTTATAGTCACCATATGGTAGTTATTATGGAGCCACAGCTTGTGTGAACTTCTGCCTTCCATCCCTTTCACTTTTCATGCCTTTGTCCTTCCTTTCATGACAGTTATTAAGTTCTTTCTATGTGCCAGGCTTTGTTAATGAGAGGACCAATATGATGGTGAGAAAAACTCCACATCCCGGTGGGTGTGCATGGCCGACCCTTGCCTCATTCTTAAGGATCTCCACTCTGGTTGGTTCTCCTGCACCACCATCCTTGGGCTCCTGGCAGTCCTGCTGCCTACTTCCTGCTTTACTGGTGTTTGGTATTTAACTGTTTCTTGCCCACCTTGGAAATTTTCGTCTGCAATTTTTCTTTTGCCTAGAACAATAGACATATACATATGTTTCCTTATGTAGTTTTTCATTTGCCTGGATAGATGAATATTCTTTTCCTTTTAAATAATTCAAATATGCAAATATTAAATTATAATTTCTGTTGTTTTATTCTGGAAATAACATAATGGGAAAATGTGTTAATGTGTAAAAATCACCCCCAAAGTTGAGAGTTAGGATCTTTGAAAGATGTCTTATTAATGGGGACATTTTCAGCTGATAAAATATAGGCTCATAGCATTTGAAACATTATTAGTGTTCTTTCACGAGCAGACATCAGTCTTAGAAATCTTGTGTAAAAACATGACAAAATTGGTCTTTATTACATTCTGATAAAATCACAAAATGATTTTATTTTCTTCATTTTTCTATGGATGTAAAATATTTGCATATTATTACAATAACTTCCACAGCAGTTGGAACAAAATCTGATGCATTGTTAATGGTGTAGTTAAAAATGTGTGCATTATATCCATATTTTGTTGCATTTTTCCAAGAGTCTTTTGAAAAGATTCTTAATCCATGTGTATTTTACAGCCAGGCTCAGCAAATAGACACCGTGCATGCTGCAAGTTACCGCTGTCAATACCTGTGGTAGACATCCCTAATCAATCACAGCATTCTTTCTCCCTGAGAGGATCGCACATCCTCTTCAACATACTGAGCCAGGCCATTGCTAACTAGCTGTAACTAGCATGTGAGATGAAAACCATCTGTCATATTAGTTTTGCACCTTAACCATTGGAATCAGTAGAAAATACCAAAAGTCTATTGAAGTTTGGAGATAGAGAGCAAAAGACAATAGAAACAATAGCATCTAATTAAATTAGATAACTCTCAAGTTTATGTCTAAGCTTTTCTATTTGTTGGTATATTAAATGCAGGGTGTATTTTGCTAGAATACGCTGCTAATATATGCTGCTAATGTTTTTTGAAGATTTTTGCATTTATAGTCATTCATAAAAAATATTGATCTGGTGTGTGTGTGTATGTGTGTGTGTGAGAGAGAGAGAGAGAGAGAGAGAGAGAGAGAGAGAGAGAGAGAGATGTTTTTGACTGGTTTTGGTATCAGTGTAATAATACTGGTATCAGGCTAATCACTTCATTTTTGAGGGATAATTTTTGCTGGATTTTGGTTAACAGGTTTTTTGTTTTTGTTTTTTACTTTCAGAACTTTGAATATGTCATCCCATTCTCTTCTAGATTACATGGTTTCTGATGAGAATTCAGCTGTCATTTTTATTGGACATCCCTTGAATGAGTTGAGTCAATTTTCTGTTGTTGCTTTCAAGATGTTTCTGTGTCTATTGACAGTTTGACTAATATGTGTCTAGGTGTGGCTACTTGGAGTTTTTTATTTTATTTTTTTTAAGCTTCTCGGATGTGGAGATGGTTTTTCATCAGATTTGGAAGCTATTGGTCATTATTTCTTCAAATATTCTTTGTCTCTTTTTCTGTTTCTGAATCTCCTTCTGAGACTTCATTATATATAATTGGTACATTTGATGGTGTCCCCATAGGTTTTTGAAGCTATGTTTATTGATTTTTTTTACTTTTGTTATTCACACTAGATATTCTCATTGGCCTCTCTTCAAGTTTACCACATTTTTCTTCTGCCTGCTCAAATCTGCTATTAAGTATCTCTAATAAAATGTTTATTTCAGTTATTGTACCTTTCAATTCAAGAATATCTACTTGATATTTTACATATCTTTAATGATAATATTTCTTTGGTGAGATATCCTCATACTTAAAAAGATTTTTTAGACATATTTTCCTTCAGGTCTTTGAACATACTTAAAATAGCTTAAAGTTTTTGTCTAGTAAGTCCAACATCTGGGCTTCATCAGGGCCAATTTCTGTTGAGTACTTTTTTCTTCTATATGACCTTACTTACTTTTTTTTTTCATGTTGCATAAATTTTTTTTGTTGTTGTTAAAAACTAGATATTGTAAATAATGTGGCAACTCTGGAAATCAGGTATTCTCCCTCCCCAGGATTTTTTGTTGTTACTGGTTCTTGTAGTTGTTGTTTGTTAGGTGAGTTTTCTGAACTAATTATGTGAGGTCTGTGTTCTTTGTTTTCTGTAGCTCCCAAACTCTTTACTTATTTAGCTTAGTGGTCAGCTAATGATTGGAAGATGTTTCCTTAAATGCCTGTGACTAATAAATCACGTCTTTGCTGAGGAGCTCTATGTGCATGTTGGGGTATGCTTTCAACATTAAGCAGGATTTTTTGACAACTCTGCACTAGCCCTGGCTTTCTGTTGTGCAGAGCCTCAAGTCAGCAAGAAATGAAAGCTTAGGGGCTCCTCGAGTCTTTCCTGTGTATGTGTATTGATCTATTTATGTGTGTGGCCTCCTAGATTCTCAAGAACGTGTTAGAGCATTTCAAAGCCCCTGTGGACATCTTATTTCCCATCCTTTCCTTTTAAGAATGTTTGTTAGTCTGTTGCTCCAAGTGGTAATGACTGCTTTAGGCAGCTATGAAGTTAGAACACTTGCTTGCAATTATTTTCAATAAATGCCCCCTGAAAAAAAGATTTATTGTATTAGGTGAGCTCTGAATAAGGTCAAGTACAGACTGGCTTATAAGTGGAGCCTCCCAGGGAATCACCAGAAAGTTTAAGGAATGACTAATATTTGGGAATGAGGATTTGAAAGAACTCCAGTTCCATTCTGCTCTCTTCCATGACTAGTAGGCTGTACCAGGAATGTGGGCTATTATATTTCAATGCGATTAGAGAGATGGAAGTAGGAGGTGGGACTAAGGGAAGTTAAAAATTTTACAAAGCTTACTGTTTACTGAGATCCAACTATTTATTTTAAACAAATGCTTCCTGGGTGGCTACAAGATTGCGGTTAATCTTCAGAACTCTGTAAAGTTCATTCTAATAATTTTTGTCATCTTTTTCTTTGCTTTTATCAATGAAAAAAATTTTGGAGGTCGATAGTTGCTATTTTTTCCAATAATACCCCACAGCTTAATTTCTTTAAAATATATTTTTATTGATTTCAGAGAGGAACGGAGAGGGAGAGAGCTAGAAACATTAATGATGAGAGAGAATCATTGATCGGCTGCCTCTTGCACCACCTATTGGGGACCGAGCCCGCAGCCTGGGGCATGTGCCCTTGACCAGAACCGAACCTGGGACCCCTAAGTCTGCAGGCCAACGCTCCATCCACTGAGCCAAACCAGCTAGGGCCCAACAGCTTAATTTTTAAGTACAACTTTTCAGATTTCAGCTTTCTTGAAAATGTTGAGCTATTTGGCTTTTGTCCAATCTTTTTTTCATTATACCCTCCTTGATGCCTCTATGGATACTCTTTTTCATGGTTCAATGGTCTCTCTTCTTCTGATTATCCTTTAGAATAGTGGTTCTCAACTTGTGGGTTGCGACCCCTTTCGAGGTCGAATGACCCTTTCACAGGGGTCGCCTAAGACCATCCTGCATATCAGATATTTACATTACGATTCATAACAGTAGCAACATTACAGTTATGAAGTAGCAACAAAAATAATTTTATGGTTGGGTCACAACATGAGGAACTGTATTTAAAGGGCCAGAAGGTTGAGAACCACTGCTTTAGAAGCTGATGTTTTTCAGAGTTCTGTCCTGGGCTTGCTTAAGTTTTCATTCCACAAGTCCTTCCTATGTGATCTCATCTATACCCATGACTTTAATTTCTTCTTCTATGTTTCTAACCTAGATTTCTCTTTTCTGTGGATTTACATATCCACTGTCTCTTAAACGTTTCCATTTAGGTATTCTAAAGCCAAAACTAACTTAGCATGTCTGAAACTGAACTGATTATCTTGCTCCAAATCTATCCTTCCTCCTCTCTTTACTAGCTCAGTGATTTGGTCATAATCCACCAGTATTCAGATATTCTTTTATTTATTTATTTTTTAAAATATATTTTTATTGATTTCAGAGAGGAAGGGACAGGGAGATAGAGATAGAAACATCAATGATGAGAGAAAATCATTGATCAGCTGCCTCCTGCACACCCCCTACTGGGGATCGAGCCTGAAACCCAGGCATGTGCCCTTGACCAGAATCAAATCTGGGACCCTTCAGTCTGCAGGCCGACGCTCTATCTACTGAGCCAAACCAGCTGCAGTGGTCGGCAAACTGCGGCTTGGCAAACTGCTGCTCGTGAGCCACATGCGCCTCTTTGGTCCCTTGAGTGTGGCTCTTCCACAAAATACCGACTTCTGTGAATGGGCCACGAAGTTTCCATTGCACTGTGCATGCCCGCACGTGGTATTTTGTGGAAGAGCCACACTCAAGGGGCCAAAGAGCCACATGTGGCTCGCAAGACACAGTTTGCCGACCACGCACTAGGGCTTAAGGTATTCTTGACTTTTTCTCTCACTATGGTCATAGCCAATCAGTTACCAAATTTTATTCCTCTACTTCCTAAATATATCCCAAATCTGGCTCTTTCCCCCATCCTATGCTGCTTTCCTAATTAAGGCCACATTTCTGTCTTGCTTACGCTATTGTAATACTTTCTTGTTTTTCCATCTCCACTCTTGTTTAGCCTTTTGCACATTTTCTATACTGAAGGTAGAACACGCTCTCTAAAAAACACATTTATTTTTATCACTCCCTCACTGGGTAAACAATAGAGAGCATAATAGATACCATCCCTGCCTTTGGTAACTTTGAGTGAAGACACAGACAAGTACATGACCAATTACAATTCAGTGTATGATTGAGCAAGTATAGTGCACACAGGAGAGATAGACACTCAAGCAAGACTAAGATATCAAGAAAATTTCAGAGATGATATCTAATCTGAGATCTGCAGAAAGAGTGAGAATTGCAATGGTGAAGGGAAGAATGGGAGTGTTCCAGGCTGAGAGTGTGAGTAGGAAGGCCTAGAGAAAGCATAGGGTTGTAGGAAATGAAAGAAGTTCTGTATGTTGGGAAACTTTATGTTAAAGAAGTAGTATGAGATAAGCCAGAACAGGTAAGCTGGGGTCATAGCAAGTAGACTCCTGTATGTCATTTTAAGGACTCTGTTTAATCTTAGTGATTTTGGGAACCATTGAAGTGGTTTTTGTTGGGGGGAAAAAAGATGATCGGATTTACATATTAGAAAGAGCACCCTGACTAGCATGCAGAGAATGCTTTGGATGAGAGGGCTGATTTCAAATCAGCGTGACCAGTTTGGAAGGGAAGGGCCCAGTTAAAGAAGAGTTAGGAAGTTCTCAGAGTAACTCAGGCAAGAGTTGGTACTGATGTGGATGTTTGGAATGGAGAAAATTGGATGAATTTGAGAAGTGTTTTGGAAGTAAAATGGATTTGTTATTGTTGAATGTGGAACCCAAAGGAGAGGGAGTATCTGAAGAAAATTGCTTGCATTATTCAGTTAATAAAGCTTCCTATTTCAGTAGCTAGCTATTTCGAACATAAAGCTATAACATATGTAAGTATATTCATGACAAAGTATATTATGTTTTGTAAATTTTATTTAAAATTTTTTTTTATTGATTTCAGAGAGAAAGGAAGAGGGAGAGAGATCGAAACATCAATAATGAGAGAGAGTCATTGATCAGCTGCCTCCTGCACGCCCCACACTAGGGATTGAACCCGCAACCCGGGCATGTGCCCTGACTGGGAATCGAACCATGACCTCCTGGTTCATAGGTTGACGCTCAACCACTGAGCCATGCCAGCTGGGCTGTAAATCTTTTCTAAAAAATTATCGACATCTGAGGTAAGTCTTAACATCTAAGCTTCTTGAAGAGACTTTACTGTTCACTTGGTAAAAGCTAGTCAATGTAGGCCTAACGCCTGCATGAACTACCTGTTTCTATTAGCCTAGCCCCGTATTTCCTATTGGGACTACCTTTTCTAGTCCACAAGTTTTTTTTCTAGCGTAAGTATAAAACTACAGTTGATTTCATTAGCTTTCCCAGGCTACATAAAGATGTTTCTACTTCAGAATTTTCACTATAAAGCAATAAAAAACTTTTGTGATTTTCTATTTGTAGTGTAGTAGAAGATCTGACCAGGGTAAAAGTCTTGCTGATTTTAGGTTCAGTTTTATTCGGTCACTTTTGTCAAATGAATTCATGTCTACATGGCTAACTTTTGTTGTCTGATTAAAAAGTATACTTTGAAATACAGCATTCTTTGAATTTGAAGACCTTTAAAAAATGTTTCTCAGTTTATCACAGACAAAAAAAAGAGAGTCATTGATCATTTTTGCAGAAGAGGTTTAGAAACTCCTATTTTTGGACTTTCATATTCTTCTACATGGACTTTGCTGAGATAATAATCTTACAACAACCACTATCCCCTGAACTATTCTAGTATTTGTTAAATGGATATGTGTTTGGATACAGTATTGTGAAACAAAAGTAGCTTTCAGTTTTAATCAGGATCATCAATCTATTTTTATTTTAGGAAATAAAAATTTAATATTAGTATTTTTACATATTACAGAGGATATTTCTCATCTTTATCATAAGAAAAGTAGCACAATGATTTCCCTTTTAATTGAAGAGAAAAATCCCTTAGCTCCAAGAAAGAAATCCTCTTTAGTCTCAGTTGCCTTTAAAAAAATCTTGAACCTGTCAGTGAAATTGTGTAATCTAGTAATAACATGCCTAGGGCTTATTGCCTTTTCTTGGGCAATAGTATCAGTAAATGATGTGCTCTATCGATTTTAATCACATTGTTTTTATAGTTGCATTGCAAGGCTTTGAAAACTCACCAAGTAAATAAATCTGTGGTTACAGAAGCCTCCTTTCTCTGAAAACCTAACCATTTACATATTATTCCCTCATGATCAGTTGTTAAGGTATGATATAGATGAGTAATATTTTGAGAGACTGGCCTTGCCGAGGCTAAATAAAATGTTCTCCTTGATATCCAGCATTATGATATTTGGCATTACATATTTAAAAAATAAAATTGTTATAAATGTGATATTTGAGTGCCTGCAGCATTCAGAATTTAACATATAACAAGCTGCTTGTGGGCTGGTCCAGCAAGCCATTCCCTCTACAACTCGGCTGCATGCATCAAGCAAGCCCCCAGAAGGCTGTATGCTAACGCAGAGATGCGTAATTCGATGGCAGTTTGTATCTCGGAACCCATGTAGAACAATATTTGGAGCATTAGATTGAGAGAGTATGACTAATACAATAATTTTCTGATGCTCATTGATTGGGCTTTGACAGAGTTTATTTAATAATAAAAAAAAACCGTTCATTAAGAGCTTACAACGTTTCGGGACTTTACACACATTGTATCCTATCCTTATAACAACTCTGCCATGTAGGTAAATAGACACTGTCTATTTACTTTGCATATGAGAAAGCTGAGACCAGATAGGTGAGGAATTTGAACTTTGATCTAATAGTAAGACTTGCGTTCTTTCTGCCTACCAATGGCAAACACATTCATTTAAAATTTTCTGCACGTGTAAAAAGGAATCATTGTCTGTCTGAGAAGACTTTTGAGATTTTAATGCTCATAAATTATTTAGAAATTTGGGGTCTTTAGACCCCAAGTGGTAGAACACTGGTGTTCAGTTTCTTGGGACGGGTGTAGCTTTGTTGGCAAAAGTGTCAGGGGTGGGGGGTGCGTGTGTGTTTATAAAATAAATAAGTTAATAATTTATTCTGGGAGTTATAGTGGGAAGCTTTCTTTGTTATTTTTTGTTATTTTGGAATTAACTAGAATAAGTCACATATTTTATCACATTGAAACATCAATTCTAGTGAATTTGTCACTCAATTCTTATGTAGATTTGGATTAATTGTACTGGCTGAGGCCTGTTTTTCATACTTTTGAACTGTACAGTTTATATTCTCAGCATACATCGCTGCCCTGTGTCCCCTTCACCGCTGAGCTGCTCAGGCCTGCGGGCGGAGTTAGTGTTGGCAGTTTGGTGGCTGCTTAGGGTCAGGGGAGGAAGTGTTCCCCTAAGGTGGTTCCATTGCAGCACCCTTGCTTTTTGGCAGCTCTCTGAGGGAGCCCCTCAGGTCCCACTTCATCCTGTCTGTCCTTCGTGCCTGGTGGAACCATGTTCTTCAGGGAAGACACCGTTGTTTAACCCCAGTCCTTTCTGGAAGTGCTTCTTCCTCTTCTTGTCTTAACCCAGACGTGGCTTTTTCTCCCCCGTTGTTCTTGCCTTCAGATGGAAACTGCCATCTTCTGCTCCCTTGGAACCACGGGCTCCGGGCCCTTGCATGTGCTGGTGTCTTTGTCTGGAGAGCCTGTCCTTGTCTTGTCCACCAGGTGAATTCCAACTTATTCTTAAAACAAAACAAAACAAAACATATTTGTATTGATTTCAGAGAGGGAGAAGGAGAGAGAGAAATATCAATGATGAGAGAGAATTATTAGTCAGCTGCCTTCTGCATGCAGGAGATTGAGCCCGCAACCCAGACATGTACCCTGACCGGAGATCAAATCATGACTTCCTGGTTCATAGGTCCATGCTCAACCACTGACCCACACCATCTGGGCTCCCACCTATTATATAGGACTTAGTTTGAGTATCACCTGTCCCATGAAACCTGTTGTGACTTTCCCTCTACAAGTGAGTAATTACTTTTAACATGTACCAGCCAAAGTACTAGGCACTTTGTAAGTTTTATTTAGTTAGTCCTCACAACAATCATGTAATTACTGATAGCTAAGGAGAGTCCCCTGTGGTTACTGCTATTATCTCTGCTTTGCATCCGGGGAACTGAGTTAGTAAGTGGTAGAGGTGGGCTTTGAATCCTGGTTTCTCTTATTCTAAAAATGTTTTGTTTCTCACTGGATTGTGTTATTTTCCTTATCACTCACAACTTAGTATCACTTTTGTACTCTATACATACCTATCATTATCTTTACCATAATCATTATTAGTGAGGCCCATGTCTTGATAACCTCTTTGTCCTTAATACTCAATACAATCCTTGGTAGGTAACAGATATTCAGAAAGCATTTACTGGACACATACATCAACTATTAGACGGCCTGTTCTTCTACTTGGACCTCTGGTGCTCTTTGCTTAATTCACTACTTACTACCCTCTGGACACTCTTCTTGGCCAGACTTACAGAACCCTTGCCATTAAGTGCCTTTTAGGTCTTTTTTCCCCTGTCTTTCCTGACTTGCTGGAATTGACAGCCATGCTGCATTGATTCCTGAAATACAACATTCTAAATGCGTTTGTTCTGGCTGTAAGACTGGGGATTGTGTGCTGCAGTGTATGGCTCATCACTAGGCGTGAAGAAAAGAAGTAGTCGTACCTGAGGTCATCTGGATAGGGAGCCTGGGAAGGTTCACTGATATGGCACATGAGTTTTTTTTGTCTTGGCTCTGACTTGCATGTTTTATTATGACAGAAAAATGAACCAGTTATTGCTAGAGATGCCATTTGCCTAAAACAGTGATCTTTTGTTGACTATAAGGATCTTAGCAATAAGATTTACCATGACGAAGGCTTATAGTTGTTGGGGACTCTCCTTAGCTATCAGAAACCCTTTGAATTTAACAATATGGCCCATCACTGAAATAAATTATTATGTGCTTGTATCCTTCTAGACTACTGAAAGCAAAAAGTCTTGAGTAGAGTATAAATGTGGGAATGCAGGTGGAAACTGAGAGTAAAGGATTATTGGGTTGAGCCCTGATAGAGGGGTTTTGGTGTTTTGATCCAGAATGAAGGCTTTGAGATGGAGTGAGGGTTGGGTTTTTTGGGCCAGAAGACTTACATGAGCATATTCTGACTTTGTTTACATGACAGGCCACTGGCTGTCTTACACTATGCAAATACATTGTATATTATATTTGCAAGCTGTAAAACACTTTCCATAAATCAGTGAATAACTTTCAATCAATAATCCTTATTTAATGGGCCTCTTCCTGGATAGAAGATGACAGAACATAGTCCCTGCCCTAAAGGGACTCATGGATAAGAGAAATAGTTCTTGTTGTTTTCTGTTTTACTACATTAATATTGTTCGCACAGAAACGTGAAAACAAGGACCATGGTGTCTGTTATTGGTGTCTTGTTGTAGGTTGTTTGGAGTTGTCGTGCTTGCATAGGTATGGCCACAAAAGGAAAGTTGCCTGGACACCTCTGAATTGTGCTCCCAGTATTGAGCATGATCTTGAGGGGCAGAATGCCTCTTCTCCCAAGGCGTGACACATCTGGGTTGGAGCATTGTAATACACATTTATTTAGCTAACTGGTTTCCTGAAAAGTTGAGGATTTCTGGAAGTTCCTCACTTTCAGTATTCCTGGGAATATTTGGCATACAGGAAAGGATCTCTGACCATACTTATATTAATACATTTTATTAATGTAAATTTATTAATTTGATAAATGAAATTTGCAAAGCCTCTCAAATTTACCATCAAATTCTTAATCTGATTGATCTATGGCTAATTGGATTAATAATTCTGAGTACATATTTACTTTGTGTGTGTGTGTGAGAACATTTATTCTACTCTCTTAGAAAATTTCAGTTTTATAACACAGTATTTTCAGTGATGGTCACCATTTATACATTAGTCAGACCTTACTTATCTTATGACTAAAGTTTGTACCTAATAGGTGAAGTGATGGATGTGTTAATTAACTAGATGGGGAATTTTTTCACAATTCATATAATATATCAAATCATCATGGTGTATGCTTTAAATATCATGCTATTCTGTTTGAACTTATACAACTCAATATCACAAAACCCACAAAAAATCCAACTTAAAAATGGGCAAAGGACCTAAATAGACAGTTCTCTAAAGAGGACATACAGATGACCAATAGACATATGAAAAAAAATGCTCAACGTCACTAATCATCTGAGAGATGCAAATCAAAACCACAATGAGATATCACCTATCACCTGCCAGAATGGCTACCATCAATAAATCAACAAAGAACAAGTGTTGTCAAGGATCTGAAGAAAAGGGAACCCTAGTGCATTCTTGATGGGTTTTGCAGACTGGTGCAGCCACTGTGGAAAGTAGTATGGAGTTTCTTCAAAAAATTAAAAATGGAACTACCTTTTGACCCAGCAATCCCACTTCTGGGAATATATCCTAAGAATTCTGAAGCACCAATCAGGAAGAATATATGCACCCATGTGCTCATAGCAGTGCTATTTATAATAGCTAAGACCTGGAAATAGCCCAAGTGCCCATCATTAGATGAGTGGATAAGAAAGCTGAGGTACATTTACACAATGGAATACTATGCAGCCATAAAAATGAAGGAACTCTTACCTTTTGTGACAGCATGGATGGACTGGAGATGATTATGCTAAGTAAGATAGCCAGTCAGAGAAAGACAAATACCATATGATCTCACTTATATGTGGAATCTAATGAACAAAATAAACTGATGAACAAAATAGAACCAGAGGTATAGATACATGGAACAGACTGACAGCTGTCACAGGGGAGGGGAGTGTGTGTCTGTGTGTGTGTGGGGGGTGGGGGACTGGATGAAAGAAGCTGAAGAGATTAGCCAAAGGACATATATGCATAACCCATAGACACAGACAACTGTGTGGTGATGGCCGGAGGGAAGGAGAAGTGGGGCCTGGGTGGAGGTGGGCAAAGTGGGGTGGGGATGGACATCTGTAATAGTGTCAACAATAAAAATAAAACTAAATAGTGAAACACTGTTGCATAGGAATATAATTATAGTTCAATAAAGCTAGAAAAAATTACTGAATACAATAATACTATTTTCTTTTAAGCATTCTGGTTGGAACATAGCTAAGTGTTCATGCAACAGTCCTCTGAGTGATTCACTTCTAGAATCTATTGGCAATGTATTTTTTGTCTGTCTTAGCTACATTGGGCCCACTCTTCACCTGTATGCTCTGCTTTCATGAGTGGGCAGGAAATCTTTTTTTTCCCTTTTTCCTATAGTATCTTTTTTCCTACACTTTAGTTAGCGTTTTCTTTTCTACCAAGGGCCACTGCTCCTCTGCACATCAGCCTTCCATCGTGTCCCTTCTGCCTCCTCACTATCCCCCTGCCCCGTGGTAAATTCTAACAGTGCTGCTCTACTATAGGTGAAACAGATTGGGTGAGGTGAGTTTTGGGGTTGCCACTGTTTCACCTGGTTTGTGGTAGAAAAGCAGGATTTATATTATAATTCTCTGAACTGTCTGCTGTGCCTCAGTGGATCAGTAGAAGGAGTGATTCATCCTCATAGACTTTTAGGGCTAGAAGGAACCTCCGGACATCCTAGTCTATGTTTAAAGACCTTCCATGGTTTCTTGCCAGCTGACCTTCCAACCTTGCCTTATACACTTCTAGTGACTGAGTCTTTTATCTTTCACAGGCCGGTTAGCCACTACAGTGCAGGTCATAGTGACCTCTCGTTCCCATCCTTCTGATCGTTCCGTCATTCTAGTAGCTTGGCTTGTATATACATAGATTGAACTTGGCATATACCCCCTCTTTGAATCACACAGAAGACTAATTCCTTGGGCCTAATCCCTCTTCAGATCTATGAAGAGGGCCCTTATACCCTCTGAGATATCCCCCCCTCTATCTGACCCCCTCCTTTCTTTGATAACTCTGCCTACACTCTGCCTAAGCAAGTCACGATTCTGGTTCTGTCCCACAAAACTAACATTCAGAAATTTTTATTGTGTGTCTGTTACATACAAGGATGGGTCAGTAGTGGCATAAAGGACCCTGGCTTCAGGGTGCATATTGTGTACAGGGAGAAAAGATGCTGGATAACCACAGGAAAGAATCAGAGAGAGGGTCTCCTGGTTTTATCCAGTCTCTTTGAGCCAGACTTTTAAAGTAAAATACCTGTTTTTGCCTTAAACTGTTGGTATGGGGAGCACATTTAAAAATACTATCCCTCCAGATTACAGCTTAATCAGTGAGGAATATTAGGCAAATTAGAGTAGAAAGAAACACTGATAGCATGCATCAACTATGAAACTTTTTAAAAAATCTATGAGATAATGTAAATTTTAAATATAGTGTAAATCCTTTCATAAGACAACACAGACTCATTTCCCTAATCATGCCCTTTAAGGAAATAGGACAAGTGCTGGTCTCTTTTAAAATATAATACTATGTTATCTAAAACTCATTTGGCCCCTCTTTAGGCTCTGTACTACAGCATACTATGAAAACAAATAGTTGAATTGTTCTGCATAGTGTCAGACAGTCCATAGTTTTTTTCATTACTTAAATAGAACATAGTTTTTTTTTGTTTTTGTTTTTTTTTTTACCAAATTGACTGAGTGTTTAGATTCCTGTAGACACAGTCTTAGCAAAGAAAGCTAAAATATTGCTTTTGGGGAAGAAAATTGTAGCTAGTTATATCGTATAAAACCATTCTTGTGTTCATTTTCTTGAGGAAATTGCTGTAAGTGTATCTTCGAGGGCCAATAGGTAAGGGACCTTTTTATGCTTAAGTCAAAGCTCAGAATTTTCATATCAGAGTTGTTCCATTGACTTGTCTTAGTTCAGAAAATAAAATGAAAACCTTTAGTCAAAGGGAAACTCGCTCACACGTTAGTTAAATACTGACATGATTTGAACTTACTTTATTTGTTTACATATTGTCTAATACCTACCCTGTCCAGTCTTTGGAGACACAAAGAAACACTATTATATTAGAAGCTTCTTTGGTTTTCTAATACATCCTTTTATATCTGAAGTCCTGTTTAAACATAATTCTGTGATTCTATAGAAGAGTTATCCATCTTTGTGTTTACATAAAGATATGTTAAGTTTGCAATACTTGATTAATTTTATGCCTCTAAAATATGAATGACATTAAATGGCCTCCTAGATAGTAGATTTATTTTAGTAACAAATATTTCATATCTATTCATAAATGAGAAAGAAAGAAATGTGAGTAAACATTTGTTCTATTTTGACTTTAAAGCTAAAATAATTAGAATTCAGCCAGCCAAAAAGAAATTATATTTGAAACCTAAATCTTGTCAAGAAATTTTGCATGCAGCTCTTCTACCTATTGTTTTATTAGAGTTGCTGTGGTAAGAATGTAGAACATTACTTTGGAAAATGTAGTGGTTGGTAGGTTAGAGAGCAGAAATGAAACTCCTCAGTGAGTAATAGGAACTCCTATGCATTTTGAATATAACTATAGGGCAATGGATAAATCAGAAACTGGAACAAGAAAGTACTCAGAAATGTGTCAGTGGTATTATGATAATATGATTTATTGAGAAATTGATAAAAATGTAAGGAAATGTATTCTGAACAGAGATAAGAAAAAGATAACTGGGTTTTGATTCACAAAAAAACCCATCTCAAAAATGGGAAATGTAGTATTTAAGGATTCTGTACACACACACACACACACACACGCACACACACACAGGCTATGGTAAGTAAGCATGCTTTTAGGAGTACTGTTTATAATGAACTCGGCTACACTTTAAATAAACCTTTGCATTATGAACCCTGACTTCAGTTTCTTATAAAAAGTACTGTAAAGTCAGTATTCTCAACGCATAAAATGATGCCTCACACATCTGACATGGGACTTTTTCTACACCTGCAGAGAGAAAGCACTATTTTTCCTCAACAGAAAGGTTGTTACTTGCAGATATACTCCACTACTCTGAGTCACTGATGGTTACAGACTTTATACTTAACCTGAAATGCAAAACATTTTCTTTCAAGGCCTGGAGTTAAATTATTTTCATTTTGCATTGTGTATTCAGATATATTCTGAGTGTTTTTGTCTTGCTACATATACTTGAAAAACAAAGTCAAACATTTGTAAGAAGGGTGTGTGTGTGTGTGTGTGGGGGGGGGTGTTTAGTGACATCAGTTTTATTCTTTTCCGCCTCTGTCTGTATGGAAGGTCCTTTGTAGACACCTTTTCCAATGCTCACCGTTATGAGTTTTAATCACAGCAGGATAATTTTTCACATCACTTTGATGAAAGATTATACTTATTGGGCTGACTTGTCTATTATTTCTATCTAATGATCTTAGAGTGTGCTGTATACATTACCTGGGCTGAATACGAGTACAGCATTTAGGATTTTTGCATCTATTCACAGATGAGATTGGTCTATTAAGAACTCCTTTTCCTCTTTTGAGATTACTGCTATGGACAGATTTAGTTTATTCCAATGGAATGGAATGAACTAGGTGGCTTTTCATTGCTCTGAACCAATTTATATAGGAATCATCTGTTCCCTAAAAGTATGAAAGAACTATTGAAGAGAACTCCTGAGTGAAATGATTAGTGCTATGAGTAAAAATGAAGCAACGTAAGGAGACAGAGTGAATGGGGCCTGTTGTTTCAGATGATGTGGTTAGAAAAGGTCTCTTAAATGAGCAGAAACCACCATGAACAAGGGAGCTAGCCAGGCAAATATCTGAAGAAAGAGCATCCTAGGCAGAGGAAGCGAAAGGGCCAAATCCATGAAGAGGATACATGCTTGGCATGTTTGAGGAACAGCAAGGTCATTAGTGTATCTAGAGCAAGTGGGAGAATGGTAAGATATGAAGTCTGAGAAGTAAGATATGAAGTCAATAAAACCTACATTTCATTGTCATTTCTGTTCATCTTAAATTTTATTCCTTAAATCTTTTTTTCTGTTTTTAATAAAGTTTTAAAAATATAAACTTTCTTTGAAGTACAGCTTTGTTTGCATTCTGTAAGGCTCATGGCCATAAGTCATGCCACCATCCCTAAGCTACCAGGGAGGTGCAAACAAACAGATTTTAATGAGCACATTGCTGCCCCAGACAACATCAGAATTCTGTTAGTAAGGAAGGATGGGAGAATAAATACTGGATAAACTAGTAGTAATATCATAAAGTCTGGTAGACCTGGGAGATTTTCTTCCAGATTCCCATGCTATACAGATTGTTACTGGGCATTGTGAAGTTGAAAGATACCCAATTTCTTTTATGAAACTGTCCAGAATCTTGTATAAAAATCTGATAAAGAGGGCTGAAAAGAAAAATTACAGACCAGTTTAACTTATGAATATAACTATGAAAACTCAAAATACAAGCATGTCAATTTTTTAGCACATTAAAAGAATCATCCATAATGATCATGTAGGGTTCATACTATAAATTCAAGAATCCTATCTAATAAAAGACAAAAATGGTAATTGGCGTACGACCAATACCCTTTTCATTGGCTAATCAGGGCTATATGCAAATTAACTGCCAACTAAGATTGGCAGTTAACTGCCAACTAAGATTGGCAGCTAACTGCCAACAAGATGGCGGTTAATTTGCATATGTGGGCACAA
>NW_006290441.1:3220692-3227986 GCF_000327345.1 Myotis davidii
GGGTCCCCTGCCCAGGCCTGATGCCTGGGCCAGAGGCGTCAGGCCTGGGCAAGGGGCCGATCCTGCGATTGGAGGGTGATGGGGTTCAACGCCTGAGGGCTCCCAGTATGTGAGAGGGGGCAGGCTGGGCTGAGGGACACTCCCCCCACACACACACCAAGTGCACGAATTTCGTGCACCAGGCCCCTAGTGTTTTAATATTAGGAAAGCTTTGAAACTCTAGAACATATAAAAAGATTCAATAAGAAAAAATATGATAATCACAATAGATAAGAATTTTTAAAAGTCAGCACTCGTTTTTGATTAGAAAAACAGTCTTAGACAATAAAACTAGAAAGGTATTTAATGAAATAAAGACATGTAACTTCTTATTTAGGTCAAGTTTATTCCAGTTCAAAGGAGAAAGGTATAGTCCAAATATACCCAGCCTTCTATTCTACTGCTGTGAATAAAACTCATGATGATGAGCATTGGAAAAGGTATATAGGTCAAGACTTCTGGACAAGATGGCAGAGTAGGTAAACTCTGTGCTTGCTTTCTTCCATGACCACATCAAAATTACAACTAAATTATAGATTAACTATCATTGAGAATCACCTGAAGACTAACTGAGCAGTATTACTGTAACTAAAGATGTAAAAATGCAGTCATGTTGAGACTGGTAGGAGGAGTGGTGATACAGAATGGGCAGGTACCACACCCACAGTGTGGAGATTAAGAATATGAAGGGATATCTTGACTCCAGAGATACCTCTTGAGGAGTGAGGGGCCCAGCCTCATATTTGGCTCCCCAACCTGGGGTATCTGTGCCTGGAACAGGGGTCCCCATAATCTGGCTGTGAAAACCAGTGAGGATTGTGTCCCAGGGAGATATTTTGATCAAAATGGTATAAAACTAGAAATTAATTATAAGAAGAAAACTAAAAAAACCCACAAACACATGGAGGCTAAATAATGACCCCAAATCTATGGGACACAGTCAAAGTAGTTTGAAGAGGGAAATTCATAGCAATACATGTCTACTTCAAGAAATGACGCAAGTCTCAAAAAAATCAATCTAACCTTATACCTAAAGGAACCAGGAAAAGAGGAACAAACAAAGCCTAAAGTGAATAGAAGGAAGAAAAAGATCAGAGCAGAAGTTAATGAAATACAGTCTAAAAGATACAATGGGAAAGATCAATGAAACCGAGAGTTGGTTCTTTGAAAAGTTAAAACAAAATTACTAAACCTTTAGCCAGACTCATCAAGAAAATAAGAGAGAGGGCCCAAATTTTAAAAAATCAGAAGTGACAACCAACACTACAGAAATACAAAGGATTATAAGAAAATACTATGAACCATTATATGTCAACAAATTGGACAACTTGGAAGAAATGGATACATTTTGAGAAATATATAAGCTCCCAAGTCTGAACCAGGAAGAAATAGAAAATCTGAACAGACTGATAACTACTAACAAAGTTGAATCAGTAATCAAAAAACTCCTAACAGCCATAGCCAGTTTTGTTCAGTGGTTAGAGCATTGGTCCACAGATTGAAGGGTTGCGGGTTTGATTCAGGTCAAGGGCACATACCTCTGTTGCGGGCTCAATTCTCCACCTGGTCTGGGCGAGTGCAAGAGGTAACTAATCGATGTGTCTCTCTCACATCGATGTTTCTCTCTCTGTCTCTACCCCTCCCTTCCACTCTCTCTAAAAATCAATGGAAAAAATATTCTCTGGTGAGGATTAACCAAAACTAAAAAATAAATACGTAAAATTCATTTATAGAAAAAAAACTCCTAACAAATAAAAGCTGTGGATCAGCTGGCTTCACAGGATAATTCTACCAACAGCCAAAGAATTAATACCTATATTTTTTTATCAAACTATTCCAAAAATAATGAAGAGGAATAAAGGCTCCCAAACTCATTTTACAAGGCCAGTATTAATACTAAAACCAAGGACCCTACAAAAAAAGAGAGAGAGAGAAAGAGAGAGAATTATGGGTCATTACCCCGATGAAGCTTGATACAAAATCCTCAACAAAATATTAGCAAACTGAATTCAGTAGTATGTTAAAAGGATCATATGCTATAATCAAGTGAGATTTATTCCTGGGATACAAAGTTGGTCTGATATCTGCAAATCAATTAATGTAATACACTACATAAACAAAGTAAGGCTAAAAATCATAAGATAATTTTAATAGATGCAGAAAAAGCTTTTGACAAAATCCAACATCGATTTATAATAAACTGTCAGTAAAGTGGGAATAGAGGAAAATACCTCAATGTAATAAAAGTCATATATGACAAACCCACAGCTAACATTGTACTCAGTGGTGAAAAGTTAAAAGCTTTTCCTTATGATCAAGAACAAGACAAGACAAGGATGTCCACTTTCATTACTTGTATTCAACATAATCTTGGAAGTCCTAGCTGCAACAATCAGACAAGAAAAAGAAATAAAGACATTAAAGTTGGAAAGGAAGAAATCAAACTGTCATTATTTACAGATGACAAGATACTGTATGTAGAGAACCCTAAAGATTCCCCACAAAAAACAATTAGAACTAATAAATGAATACGGTAAAGTAGCAGGATACAAAATTAATATTCAGAAATCATTTCCATTTTCAGAAATCATTTTCCATTATATGCCAACTAGAGGCCCAGTGCACAAATTTGTGCACCAGTGGGATCCCTTAGCCTGGCCTGCGGGATTGGGCC
The DNA here is from genome assembly GCF_000327345.1 of Myotis davidii. Lineage (NCBI taxonomy): Eukaryota > Metazoa > Chordata > Mammalia > Chiroptera > Vespertilionidae > Myotis > Myotis davidii. The sequence continues at coordinate 3,223,406 of NW_006290441.1, forward strand.
AAAACCGGCTCGCCGCCATACCCTGAGGGGTCCCAGATTGCGAGAGGGCACAGGCCAGGCTGAGGGACCCCATGGGTGCACAATAGGGACCGGGGAGGGATGCAGGAGTTTGGCCAGCCAGGGAGGGACCGCGGGAAGGCTCCAGGGCATGTCTGGCCCATCTCACTCAGTCTGAATCAGCTGGACCCCAGAAGCAAGCTAACCTACTGGTCGGAGCGTCTGCCTCTTGGTGGTTAGTGAATGTCGTAGCTTATGGTTGAGTGTCCTTAGCATATCATTAGCATATTACTCTTTGATTGGTTGAACAGATGACTGGACGAGCAGACACTTAGCATATTAGGCTTTTATTATCTTCTATATATAATAAAACCCTAATATACAAATAGACCGAATGATGGAACAATCAACCAGTCACGATAACATGTGCTCACCACCAGGGGGCATGCACAGAACATGGCAGGCATCAGCAGCAGGTAGCAGAGCGCAATCGCTGTCATCAGGGTAAGCCTCTGGTGGTTACTGAAAATTCTTTGCTCTCGCACGCCATGGTCCCACCCAGCACTCGTACCTGCTGCCCGTGCTGGCCCTACTTGCAACCACTGTTGGCACTGGAGCCGCCGCTCACACCCGCTGCTGGCACCCAGCACCGGCCCCGATCGATTGCTCAGAGCCATCAGTGGGTGCGAGCAGCAGCTGCCGGTCCCAATCGCCCCTCGGTTCTTCTCCACTTCCCCCTGATCCTGAGGGGCAATCAGGGCAGCAGCCACCACTTGCACCCACTGCTGGCATTGGCCCCAATTGCTTCATACCATCAGCGGGTGCGAACAGGGCCAGCACCATTAGCAAGTGGGAGCAGTAGCATTGGGAGTGGGGCTGCCAGCAGACAGGGGACCGGGGGCCATGGTGGGAGGGGCTGGGTGGGGGGGTGGAGGATGGGCCAAGACCTGCCCCTGTGCCCACTGAAGCCTTGGGGCCCATAGTTCCTTTCAAGGTGCACGAATTTGTGCACTGGGCCCCTAGTATAGGATAATGAGCTATCAGAAACAGAAATTAAGAAAATGATCCCATTTACAATTACATCAAAAAAACAAAATACCTAGGAATAAATTTAAACAAGAAGGTAAAAGGCCTGTATTCAGAAAACTGTAAGACACTGAGGAAAGAAACTGAAGAAGATAACAAGTAAAAAGGGTTTTATACCATGCTGATGGGTAGGAAGAATAAACATTGTTAAAATGCCCATAAGCAGTCTACATTTTCAGTGCAACCCTATCAAAATACCAATGATATTTCTCATAGAACTAGAAAAAGTAATCCAAAAGCATATATGGAAACACAAAAAACCCCTAGGTAGCCCAAACAATCTTCAGAAATAACGGAGTTGGAGGTATCACACTACCTTATACTAAACTATACTACAAGTAACTATGGTAATCAAAACAGCATGGTACTGGCATAAGAATAGACGTATGGATCAATGGAACAGAATAGAGAGTCCAGAAATAAACCCATGCCTATATGGTCAATCTATGACAAAAGAGGCAAGAATATACCATGAGGTAAAGATAGTTTCTTCCATGTGGTACATACGTACAATGCAACATTACTCAGCCATAGAAAGAAGGAAATCTTGCCATTTGCAACAACATGGATGAACCTAGAGCAGGGGTGAGCAAACTTTTTGACTCGAGGGCCACAATGGATTCTTAAACTGGACCGGAGGGCCGGAACAAAAGCATGGATGGAGTGTTTGTGTGAACTAATATAATTCAAAGTAAACACCATTACATAAAAGGGTATGGTCTTTTTTTTCAATAGTTTTATTAATTTCAAATGGGCAGTAGTTTGCCCACGGCTGACCTAGAGGGTATTATTCTAAATGAAAGAGTCAGACAAGAAGACAGATACCATATGACTTCATTTATATGTGGAATCTGAAAAAACCACCAAAATAAACAAAAACTCATAGATAGAGAACATTTTGATGGTTGTCAGATGGGAGAAGGATTGGGAGATGGGTGAAAAGGTTAAAGGGATTTAAGGAGTATAGATTGCCAGTAATAAAAATAGTCACAGAGAGGTAAAAAGTACAGCATAGGGCATCTATATACTAGTCCAGTGGTCGGCAAACTCATTAGTCAACAGAGCCAAATATCAACAGTACAACGATTGAAATTTCTTTTGAGAGCCCAATTTTTTAAACTTAAACTATATAGATAGGTACATTGTTATTAACTTAATTAGGGTATTCCTAAGGCTTAGGAAGAGCCACACTCAAGGGACCAAAGAGCTGTGTGTGGCTTGTGAGCCGCAGTTTGCTGACCACGGTACTAGTATATTCTATATATATAAAAGTCAACCGACTGGAACAACCAGTCACTATGACGCACACTGTGGCAGTCATCTGGCCTGATTGGGGCCCTGATCCCCCCCCCAACCTCCCGCGGCTCCTCTCCCTGGCCGGTCCTGCCATAATCGGCTCTGGCCCCAATCGATCCCACCCATGCACGAATTCATATACCGGGCCTCTAGTATCGTCAATAATATTGTAATAACTATGTATGGTCATATGGGTACTAGATTTATTGGGATGAGCACTCCATAAGGTATGTAAATTCTAATCATAATGTTGTACACCTGACACCAATAGAATATTGTATGTCAAGTGTAATTGAAAAATAAATAAAAAGCTTTGTTATATGTAATTTGCTATCTAAATGTGAATTATAAATTTTGATTTCATGCTCTTTGGAATAAATTTCAACTTTAAATAACAAGCAATTATTGTGAAGTCCTAATAGCTTTGGTAAATACTCAGCTTTACAGGTTTCAATGAGTTTTCCAAAGGTGGCATAATAATGTGGGGTTCGTTGTGCCCATGAGTGCAATTTCATTCTCTTCATGTTGATATTACGTTACTGAGAAATATAAAGATTCTAATCCTGGTTGACAAAAAAAAAGAAAAGGTGTATAAAAAGTACCCTTTGGACAGGTAGAGGGGGGAAAGAATGCAAATGATGCCAGTAAGCAGACAAACACATGCTCCTCTCACAAATGCTTGACCTTGTTTTTCGATAGAAACCTGTGACTACAAAGTACAGAGTGGGGCACAAGTAGGTTTCCAGTTGTGAGTACACAAAACACTTTATTCTTGTATTATTATTTATTAATTATTGTATCTGATGTTATCTATTTTATTTCATTTAAAAAATTTATATCAACTCACCTAATTGACTTCCTTAGACTATGCTTTTCAGCAGTTTCATGGTTCTTTTGATGGTAAAGCAAATAAAATTTCTAGAGTTCAAGAATTCAATTTTGAAAGATGAGAACCCATTGCTTTTTAGAAATATGTCCTAATTTTGTTGTAAATATTAACTTTTCATTTATAGGCAGTATGTTTGCTTTTAGAAAAAAATATTTTGGTTAATCCTCACCAGAAGATATTTTTCCATTGATCTTTTAGAATGGAAGAGAGAGGGAGGGAAAGACAGTGAGAAACATCAATGTGAGAGAAACACATCAATTGATTGCCTCCTGAAAGTGCCCTGACCAAGGCCCAAAACAGGGAGGAACCTGTAACCTAGATACATGCCCTTGACTAGAATCAAACCTGGCTAGGGTCCATTGCACCCTGTTTTTCCTAACCAATGTTGGACTGCTCAGAATAAGGGAGCCCATCGCACTGAATAGGTCACATTGGAACAAAGATATGAAATAGTGAGAGTAAAAGAACATTCCAGAGAAATGTGAGTGCCTCAGCCTCTCAAAGTTAGAGGCCTCTGAGGAACAGCTAGGCCAACATGGCTGAAGAGGAATAAGCAAGGGGAGAGAAGTGAGCTTGGAACTCTGACTGAAGGATTTCCCACAATCTCTATACTCATACTGCTTTTCTTCATGGTGAACTCTTTTATGTGGAATAAGGTTAAAGATTCGTCTATAATTTCAAAGTACAGTGGGGCACAAGTAGGTTTCCAGTTGTGAGTACACAAAACACTTTATTCTTGTATTATTATTTATTAATTATTGTATTATTTTTATACTAACAACTGTAGACCTACTTTTGCCCAACCCTGTATACTTTTAGATAATATCTGAAATAGTATGGCACAAGACTATAATAATGTATTCCCAGTTTCTTCTGGAAATTTCTCTTACATGTACCACAGAACACATTCCTCCCTCCTTCCTTAGCTTAGATCTTTTCAACCTGGCACCGTATTACTGCCAATAGCTTTAGTTAGGTAGATTGCTGGGCATACGTATTATGCACTCAGGGAAAACAGCACCCATTATTTCCTATTTTTGCTATTTAAGTATAAAAATGAGGATACTTCTAATATTGCCTTTGAACTTTTAGAATTAGATTGTTTTATAAAATCAAATTGTCTACTTCTTTGTGATGTGTATAATATGTATTTTCTCTAATAATTATTAGACCAAGGTTTAAATTTTGAAATCATGGTAATGTATATTCTATACCAGTATTTTAAGCCTTTTTTTTAAACCAAAGTTATATTAAGAAATACATTTTATAATGTGACCAGGTATACAAATACACACACAAACATTGCATATATA
>NW_006290441.1:3228329-3232713 GCF_000327345.1 Myotis davidii
AACTGTGTGTGAGCAGAAGTAGCTGACCTCCCAGGGCCTGATCCAAAGGAAGATGTACTCTCCAGTTCCTCTTTTTCCTCTTAGTGAACGAAGAGGCTATGGGGATGGCCTCGTTGCCAGTGCCCCCGGCCGGCCTCTGGACCGGGGTCTGTCCGTTCGTTTGTTTATAACCCACCTGAGGATATTTTCCACTGATCGTTAGAGAGAAAGAGAGAGAAATATTTATGTGAGAGAAACACATCGATTGGTTGCCTCCTGCAGGAGCCGCAGTCAGGGCAGGGAGGAGGCTAGAACCAAGGTACATGGCGCCCTTGACCACAGTCGAATCTGGGACCCTTTGGTCCGTAGCCCGACGCTCTGCCCACTGAGCCAAACCAGCGAGGGCTAGGCAGGATGCTTTTGGTGCTAGTTGCTAGTTTTTCCTATCACTTCTAGGAGGGTGATAGGATAAGAAAGAATTTTCTAAATGGTGATTTCTTTTCTTTCTGCAGCTCTCATGTGTGAATATAAGTTTAGTGCATCATTAACATAAGGACCTCACCAATTGGAAGTTACAAACTTTGCCATCAGCTTACCTATTTTATTTTTGGTCTGGTTCTTTCAAAGAGTGGAAGCATCTTTCTTTCAAGTTGCTTTTGTTGCAGAGTTCAGAAAATGGCTGATAGTGGCTTTGGGAAAAAAACCGCCAAGTGTCCCAACTGTTCATCTACTTCTCAGAAAGATGCGCCTTGTGTCAGTTCCAGTAAAACAAAGCTTATTCCAGTGTTAGTGGCGGCGGACACATCAGATACATCAAGCCTTGGTGAACCAGACTCTTCAATTCCCCTGGAGAGAAAAAAAGAACAACAACTTATTAAATATAAGGCCTTTGCAAAAGATGTGGTAAATATCAAAGATTCTGTTTTTGAACACAAGTCAAAATCTCATTCTCTAATCCCATCCCTGGCTTCATTCATGGGCTCTTGTCAGCTAATTCACTGCCTTCTGGACTATTAAAGAGACATTACTTTTTTACATAGGGGGTGAGCAAAGTTGGTTCGTACTTTCTTTTATGATATTTCCAACACTGCCCATATTAATTATTTCCCAGGATTATGAATAATTCAGAATGTTGTTCCAGTTTCTCTTTAAAAGTGGCTTATATAGAAATAAATTGGTTTTCAAGTTGAATTAAATCTGAATTTGGGGATTTTTTAAATGCAGAATGACATTTATGGTTGTAGTTAGATATAGGGTAGTTATTATTTAGGACAATTTCTGGTTATTTCGATGGAATCTCAAATATACTCCCCAAGATCAATTTGCATTATTTACGACAGTCTGTGCCTACCCAGTTGGACTGGTTTGGGTGTATTCACCTTTCTGGAGAAGAGGCAGTGTGCAAGGCTTCACTTGATATAGCACAGCTTTGGAGACAGAAAGCAATGCATTTAAGAAAAGTTAGGTTCTCAGCCCTCAAAGTTGTACCTTTTTCAAATTCTCCCCTTAAACTGTTCTTTCCTGATTTGTATTACAGTATAATTATTGCCATGTAGGTGTCTCTGACTTAGCTGTTACTGAGTGAGTTGTTACTATGTTATTTTTATTCAAAGCATATTTTGTGAATGTCTGGCCAATAATTTTTTATGTATAATCTATTTGAGATGATACGTTTTGAAACAAGAATGATTGAGAAAGCTGTGAAGTTGCCTTCTCACAATTTCAAAGAATCATCTAGTAAGTTATGATTTATCTGTTATGCAGGTTATAATGTACACTTGCTTGGATTTAGGAGATTAGATTGAGTGACTTCTTAAGGTCTCTTTTAGCCCAATGAGCCAAAACATTATACAGGGCTTTGAATTTGAAAAAGACAGTGAATTATATTGTATGCAATAAATATCATGGCACACATTAAGGATTTGTCATATAATCTAAATTAGGGTTCTTACTTTCTCAACAAGTGTGTTATATCTTAATTACTTTTTTTAAAATTCCTTTTTGGTCTAAGCCCTCAAAATCCTCAAATATAGAGAAAAAGCCATCTCAACAACAGTGGGGTCGGGGCAACGTTTCCGAAGTAAAAGTTCCTCACATCAGGCTGGACGACGGAGCTGCTATTCAGGTATTTAGAAATAAAATGGAGTGACCGGGGAATTTCAGGTTTCTTCTGTCAATGGTTAATGGCAAAGAATGATTTAAAAATAAGTCTCGAAGGAAGGGAAGGAAAGGGGAAATTTACAATTTTCAAGGATGTCCAAGTCGTTACTTCAGAAAATGCAGATTCCATTCATAGAGGACCAAATGGAAGTATTTTATTAGATAAAATGCAAACTTTTGGCCTTCAGGTCTTGCCTGTTGCTGAGGGCAATTGTGGAGTCTTGGTATAGATCTCTTTAAAATGCAGAGAGGGCCCAGATGACTTGAGGTGGTTTGGCTGTTTACTTCCTTGGGGCCATTTTCTGTGGCCTCAGGTGGATGAATACCAATATTGTCTTCCTAGGATTCTAATTATAACATACAAATATGAATTAAATATTAGTACCATTTTAGAAATTAAATGTTATTTTAACATCAGTTTAAAGGAACTTCAGCAAGAACAACTACAAGAAGAATTTTGCAATAATGCTAACTTTAAAAAATGTTTTAAGAGAGATTTGGCAATATACTCAAAGTGATCAGAAAAACTTCCTGAGAAATTCTGACTTGAAAAGTTTAAATCTCCCCTTTTAAAGAATTTTAAAAACCTATAAATTTACTGAGTTTTAAATTTAGTCATAAGAGCTTTCATAAAATCAAACTGTGTTTGTTGTGAAAAATTAGGAAACCATAGATAGAAAAGTGAAAAAAAATAAAAATCATGAGCCGGAGATAATCAGTTTTAACATTTACTACCTCCACTTTATTGTTTATGCATGTATAAGTCATCCTATTTTTTTCTCTTCAGTTTTGTTTTAAATTATGAAATATTCTAAGTATGTACATATTTTTGACAAATAGCTGGTACAGTTGAAGTTTCTCTTCCTCTATTTAATGGATAGGCTAAGCTCACTTTGAAGATTCTGAATATTTTGGTCGAGTATAAAAAAGGAAGTTACAATAATCCAAAATTCTACTTCCCAGTGATAAGTGCTCGATATTTAAATGAACATCTTCCCAGACATTAATGTGAGACACCTCCCCATACACACATTCTCAACATTTGCATAATGTGATAGCATCATGCATGTTTTCACACCCCACACTATATCATGGACTTGCTCTATGTCAATAAAAATCTATCTATATTACTATTTTAGTAGCATCCTCTTAAAATTAGTACAAATAAGAAGTCATTTTCTTATTTTTATCACTATGTAATGATATCAAAATAGGTAGTTGAAGAAAAAGATTAATTTATTTAAAAAAAAAACAACCCCGCAGTTGGGCAGTTGGGCTATTTCTCTATCCAGTCCTCATTTTAAAAAGTCTTACTTAAACAACATTAATATTCTGTGTCTAAGTTGTGGTTCTATATATTTAGAAAGAAAATGAGTTTAGTTTTTAAAGGTTAAGAAAAATTAGGGAAATGGTTATAGAGTTGCGATTATTTTGTTCTGTGGAGAAAAAAGTATAAATGACCATTTAAATTTAGATTTAACCAATTTTATATAACATGTAGTTGGGAGTGGCATATAAATATAGTAAAAGTAAAATATTTTATTTTCATCATCTTAGTTTTCCGACTTTAATTCTCACTATTGTGAGGGAAGGAGGAGAGCCCAAGTAATTATAAGTCCTCAGAAAGCAGTGTCTTGGGGACAGGATGTGCCCGAGTCTAGGAGTCTCCGTGTATAATATGCAGGACCATAAATCTGGAGCTCCGCCCAGGGGTCAACTTCGCATACCCAGTCTATTGTTTCTCTCAAACATGTTTATGTAGGAGGATTCTGACTGGCTGGCTCGCTGACTGAATTTACTGATTCATTCACTTACCAATTCACTAATTCATTCCATGTTTGCTATCCCTTTGTAATGCCTTCCTTGCCTTGCTTGGTTTATTGGGGGGGAAAAAAATCTTTTTTTGGCTTTTGTTCCCTCACATGCCAATCTCAGAAGCCACCTCTTTGATAATGTTTATTTTATTCTCTCAGTGTTGTAGCTCTAGTCTTTGGCCCCAACATCATTTTATATTTTTATTTTAACTTAAGACTTTCTGACTTAAGAATAATCTTGTCTCTTGAGGAGATTACAAATTCTGAGAAAAGAGGAATTATGTTTTATTCAACTTTGTAGCCCCCAAAGTGTATATCACAAGGAAATACCTAAGGAAAGTCTAACATGTTGAAACTGAATATTTCCTTCTTTCTTCCCTTTCCTTCCCTTCCCTCCTCTCTCTTCTTTTCTCTCCCTCCCCATCCCCATC
>NW_006290441.1:3232746-3239434 GCF_000327345.1 Myotis davidii
CTTCCCTTCTTCCCTCCTTTCTTTCCTTCCCTCTGCCCCCGCCCCCCCCATGCACTAAAAATGAATATATTATCTACAAGGTTTCAGGATAGACTTTTTAAAAGATACAAAAGGAACAACTTCTTAAGTAGCTTCTAGAGTCCATCTTGGAGAAAATTGAGTGAAAATGTAAGCAAGAGAGTAATAATAGTGTTTAAGGGCCAATGTGTACAAGCACCACAGCGCAGTTAGGGAAGCCCTTCAAGAAAGATAAATGATTAGTTGGGCATTGAATCTTCTTTTACTAAAGAAAGGAAAGTAAACAGTAGAAAATATGAAGCCTAGCAACTACTTGACCTGTGATGGCGAAGGTGAAAGTGATCACACAGAGACAGTAGCAGTTCTAGGGAAGACTTTACTGGCTGACCCAGCAGAGGTGCTGCCCAGTGGCATTACCTCAGCTGTTCAGAAACTCGCAAGATCCAGAAATTCTTGTTGGTTTGGATGTGGGAGACTGACTGCTCCAACCAAATTCACAAGAAATGAAAGCGTAAACAAGTGGCCTGGTGTCAGCACGACTAGTACATCCTGTGTGTGTAGCGGAAGTCGAATGATAAGCAGAAGGATTCTTGGCCTGGATAGTGTAACTACAGATGGATCTTATTTTCTCCTCAGTGCTGATTTATACCAAGATTTCTGTCACATATGGCTTGTTCTAAAACAAAAGGAATAAAACAACAGAGGAGATTCTTAATAGACATAATCAAGATAAAGAAAAAGTATTACTTGATAAGCAATTGTTCAATGGTTAATATGTGTTAATTTTATAGTATAGCTCTCAGAGTTTGGGGATAATTTTGGGGATGAATGTATTTTATATACACATATATATGTATGTATGTATGTCTGTATTAATATTTCATTCCTTTTTTTACAAATACATTTTATTATTGTAGTTTGTAAGAGATTAATTTTTATGCTTTTGAGGTTTTGCACCTTTCCCCATTAGGATTTTTATGCTTTTCCTCCAAACGACATTTAATGAAACCCATCAAAGCTTATTTTTGTTTAATTAAGATGTGTCTATTAATATTGAAGCAAATATATGGTGTCTTCAATTTGATTTCACCCTAGAGCAGAATCTCTCTTCCCTTGGGTAGATATCTGTCAGTATTAGTGTTTATTTTTTAATACCCAATGAATGGCAGGGAGAGACAAAAGAACTCTTATTTTTTATCCAGGAAATATACACATTTGGAAAAATATTGGGAAAAGGGAGCTTTGGAGTGGTCATTGAAGCTATAAACAAGGAAACAGGAACTAAGTGGGCAATTAAAAAAGTGAACAAAGAAAAGGTAAGGCTTATTATCAGCATCATCCTGAGGGCAGTGCCAGGCAGGGTGGGTGGGCAGTATTGTTTTACACTAACACATCTGCCTCTGACCTTGTGGGCTGGGGTCAGGCTGGTCCCTGGGGTCTGTGGGCATTTCTCTAGCCTTCTGGGAAAGGACCAGTTCTTAAACTCAGGTAGACAAGTGTATCTGGAAAAAGCAAATGAAAGGATAACTAACATAACCAATATAACCAAATAGAGCTAAAGGTTACCAGAGTGATTGGAGGTAAGGTCTGATTGTCAGCATGTATTAATGTAGGGCTACTGCCTGGAGATGCCTTAGCCAGACATGAGTCCTGGCACTCTCTCCTGATGTGGTTCTGCACTACTTTTCTCCTGTTCTCCCCTTTCCTTTGATTTCCCATTTCCTCATTGTTAGTTTATTCATCATCCTATCTGCTCTTTTCATTTGAATCGCTTTCCCCCCACCTATCTACTATACTATTTACTTACATCCACTGTATTCCTCACTGGATTTCTCCTGTGCTGGAGAATGACGAGGCTTCTCTTTAAGGGAGAATCTAAGTCCTCAGGTTTTATATCTGTTCATTTTATCAACTTCTAAAAAATTTCTATGCTTAGGGAAAAATTTATATATTTTTCCTTAGATTTCTTTTTTTCTTTAAAGCAACTGTCATGTGTATTGCAATTGTTCTCACTTGTCTTTTATTTTATTTTATTATTTTTAAACTAATTTTTAGAGAGGGAGGACTGGAGAGGGAGAGAGAAAGAAAAACATCAATGATGAGAGAGAATCACTGATTGGCTGCCTCCTACACACCCCATACTGGGTTTGAGCCTGCAACCTGGACATGTGCCCTGATCTGGAATCCAACAGGCAACCCTTCAGTGCAAGGGAAGACCAACTGAACCACACCTACCAGAGCTTTCTTTAGATTTCTGATGATAAATATTACAATTATGAAATGAGATAATAGGTTTTTTATGTATTCCTTAAAACAAATGATAGCAAATTACATAGCATTTCTCCTTAAAGATTAATAAAGTACATGGTCAGTTAATACAGCAGAACATTTTAACGACTCTGAAAATAAGAAATATTTTCAATTGTATAAACTTATACATCTGTTTGTGAATGAAGCTCTTTGTGTTTTTTTTTAAACATTATGGGACAAAGAGGCACAATAACAAACTCATAGTAGCTACTATTTGTGAGTGTAAACTACATTGAACATTTTTAGTTATCATTGTGGTGAGTTATATTTTAGAATTTTAAGACACTTGAATATCTATTAATTGATTCTATTTTTTTTCTGAAAATACAACAAAATCATAAAGAAGGGCATGTCACACATGACTTTGGAGTAAAATGAAAAATTACAGGACTAAGGCCCAACTGACTTAGAACCTCCCGTTGTAAAAACCAGTATCTCTAATAAACACAAGTGAGAATCTTCATTTTCCAAAGCAAAGGACAAGCAAATACTAGCTCAAAAGAAGGAAGTTTCCAGATTAAATATCATGGTTTATACACAACACTCAGTACATCTCCACACTGTTGTCCATGTCCATGAGTTCTCTCGCTCTCTTTTTTCTGTTTTGCTCAATCCCTCCACTCACCCTGCTCTCTCCCTATGAGTCTGTCTCTATTTTGCTTGGTAGTTCAGTTTATTCATTAAATTCCACATATGAGTGAAATCATATGGTAAAAAGGATTAATAAAGTAACATAATAAAGGGAGATCCAGAACTTTACTACAACTCTTCAGAATTTTAGAACCATGATGTTACATGGGATATTATTTCCTTTGCCCCTTGGGCGTCAGGTAGGGTTAGGGTTATACAGTCAGGATATCTGCTTACAATTTTAGGAATTCATAATCTCATACACACATATTGATGCTGAGAGTTTAGAGGACTCTAAGATAGTAAAATAAAATTATATAATCAACATATGAATTGGACAGTATATTACTGTGTTATATACAGGCCAAGCTGTTTGGTGAGGGAGGTAGGGATAGAATTGAGGTGGATTTTAGGAGAAATTGCGGTGAGCTTCCATACCTAGTCTAGACAGAAATTTACTCCTCACAGTCACTATTTCTCTTAACTCTCTTAGGATAGATAACCTTAAAATGTGACTTTCATCCTCCATGGGTAGGACAGAGTGGGTGGCCAGTTTTCTTTTCGCTCCTGCGATGGTGATGCTAATGGGGAAAAATCATGGGAAGCTCGAATGACCCTACTATGTATGTAAAATCTTACTTAGGTAAAGATTGCCTTATGATCAATCCCTTTTCAAACCTTTAAAAAACGATGCATACGCTCCTAAACTTGGAGGGGCAGGGAGGTGTGAGGAAGGAGGGATAAAACCTTTGTTATTCCTTTCAGAGATGTTTTGTGTGCATGAGGACAATGCTTATTTGCAAATGATGGTAATTTAGATTCAATAGGGGTGATGGTGGGTGTGGTGGTAATGGTGTGGGGGCCTGAGAAGTCCTAAAATTTCTTAGATGACCTTGTAGAAAATCAGTGGCTTACACTCTGATGGGAAGCCTTGTTGCTACCTTTACCATTTGCTGGCAGGCTTGGTTAAGGGTTACATGTAAGGAGATAAAGTTGGAATTAGATTGGTCGGAAGGCAAGATCTCAATTTCTCTTCCTCAGTTAATTTTTGAGGCCTGGGGACCAGGAAGTGACAGAATGCAGGGCTGAGTGTAGAATCTCACTTCCCATTGTTTCTTTTGAGTTATATAAATATAGTCAAAGCAGAACAGAACAAAGCAGAAAAACGCTTTGTTTTTATCTTCTCCAATTGATGCCCTTGGAAAGTAGATTGTGTTTTTATTTTGCTAACACCAAAGGATTAACATGATTTGGAAGGAAATACTAAAAAGCATATTAAAAATTAGAGTAATTTTTGCGAGGGGACAGAGACCATATTTTAGCTAATTTATAGAAAAATCCAAGAAACAGATGTAGTTAAAAGTAAAATTATATATAAAATTAGAGGGACATACTTTAATTTTATTATGGAAATAAGTTGCATGTTATTTTTTTTAAAAGAAACTTCTCAAGAAGATGTAGGAAAAATTTAATAATAACTAACTTTTGCCCTAACCGGTTTGGCTCAGTGGATATAGCGTCGGCCTGCAGACTGAAAGGTCCCAGGTTCGATTCCAGTCAAGGGCATGTACTTTGGTTGCGGGCACATGCCCAGTAGGAGGTGTGCAGGAGGCAGCTGGTCGATGTTTCTCTCTCATCGATGTTTCTAACTTTCTATCCCTCTCCCTTCCTCTCTGTAAAGGATCAATAAAATATATTTAAAAAAAATAACTGACTTTTATAGTGAGGTATGTAGGAGTGACATTCCTATGTGAAATCTCTGTGTCTCATTGCTTAAGGCTGGAAGCTCTGCTGTGAAGTTACTTGAACAGGAAGTGAACATCCTAAAAAGTGTGAAGCATGAGCACATCATACATCTGGAACAGGTGTTTGAGACGCCCAAGGTAATGCTTCAGCACGTCTGCATTTTAAAAGGAGTTATTACAAAACAAATCCCATTCCCTTCTGAAGAAATCCCTTTGAGGCACCGTTGCTCGAGTCCTTGGCTTGAGTTTGTCGCTGAAGATGGAGGAGAGCATGCTGGAGGGCTTTCATTATTGATTGTATAATTAGGTGCCTGATGGTTAGATTGATGACTCTAGTGATATTTTTAGGTGGCATATTGAAAATGAATGTTTAAAATTGAAACAACAACAACAAAACTAATAAAGAGAATAAAATAAAATTGAAACAATACCATATACAATCAAACAATGATTAGATCTTCTTTAGAGATAGCTTCATGTTGCTTTGATTCTTGATTTCTCCATTATAGCCTCTTGGAATATTGTCATAACTTTGTAATAAAGTTAGCTTGGGCATTTTTGGCACTAGGTAGAAGATATTTTGTCATCTGTGTCTTACCAACGTGTGTAATCTTCCTTCTTCCCCAGATGCTCTCATTCTCTCTGAATGCCTGTGATTTTCATTCAGAGTTGTTCTGAAGCCTGGGATCTGCTATTCTGCCTCCAGGTTGTTTAGGTGCCTGTGGGCTTGGGTGATTCTCAGTTTGGAGGCAAAATAATGTAGTGATTAGGCACCTGGACTCTGGCGTCAGATTGCCTGTGCTTCTGAATCCTGGCTCCGTTATTGCTATGAGACTATGACAAATTACTCAACCTCTCTATATCTCAGTTTCCTCATCTGTAAAATGGATTTAATAATAGTATCGACTTCACTTAGTTGCTATGGTTTCTTGTGAGTCCAAATGCTCTCCAGATTGACACGATTATTTCTAATAATTATAAAGAGACTTTAAAAAAACTTTTGTTCCTATAACTTTTATCAGTGTACGTATTTAAAATTGATGTCAATTTATGTTGTAAGTTAATGTAACTGTTCCTTCTAAATAGTTCACTGCCTCACCATCTCATATACCAAAGACCTTTGCAGTGCTGTCAGAAGAAATATGGCCTTGTTCAAAAGCTTATGTGTGTTAGACTTTCCAGAATAGTTACTTCTGAAATTCTAAAGCATCCCCGGGTTTAGTGAATCAGAATTTTGACTATAAAAGGAAAAGGTGTTAACCTTCTCTTCCTGTTTTCATGCTTGCCGATTGAACACAGAAGTTCCATTCCTGGTGGTTATAGAATAGAATCAGGCCCCAAAATCTTAAAAACAGCAACAGAAACCTAGCAGCATAGAATAGAATGGAGACAGAAAGGGTATTCTGTGACTGAATAGCAGTAGGTGTGAAAAAGACTTGCATTTTAGTTGATTGGATCTTTTTTACTCATTAGATGACTTGACTGTCTGTTGAAATACCTAAAGTGATCTTAATGCGCATCAACAGAAACAGCAAATATGGAAGAGGCATTTCATCTCTGGCTTTTACCACTCGCAGCCCATTAGTCACGGAGTCCCACTGCTTCTTTCTCCTGGGGATCTTTCACGTCCTTTCCTTCTTCCTCTTCTGTCACTCTTCGGTGCCTCGCATCTGCCTCTGTGAACAGGTCAGCATGCCACGGTGTGCAAGCCACATCTGGTGCGTGCCTACTTTTTATGGCACATAAGCTAAGGTTCTTTTATATTTTTAAAAGGTTGAAAGAAATTTAAAGCATAATATTACATGACCTGAATATTATATGAAACTGAATTTTCAAAGTCCATAAATAAAGTTTCATTGTATTGTTTATGCTGTAACTGCGGAGTTGTGTAGCTACAAAAGAGATTGTATGGCCCACAAAGCTGCAAGTATTTCTTGTCTGGTTCTGGCCTTTACAGCAAAAGCTTGCTGAGCCCTACTCCACAT
>NW_006290441.1:3239447-3242694 GCF_000327345.1 Myotis davidii
CTAGAAGGTTTTTAGAAATGCAGAATTGATCATAGATACACCTTTCCCCACCCCAGACACCAGCATCAGGATCCTCAGTGGCTCCTTCCCGCATATGGGGAAAAGTTCCAAATTCCTCTTCCCGTGACATATGAGACCCTATTACCAGGCCTCCCCTCACCACCACTCCACTCTCCTCTGCCCTACCAGACTCCCAGGGCTGTTAACACTGAGGTATTTGGTGTTCTTTTAACAGCCACTGTCATTTCAAGTTTTGTGATCTTTGCAAATACTACATGTTCTGCCAGTTCTTGTCCATGGTCTCTACCCCTATATTGCTATCTAGGCAATCAGACCTGCCTTTAATGTCACCTCCTCAGTAAGTATTCTTTCGGCAGAGGCCTCCCTCCTCTGAAATTTCCTGGCATTTGGGGCCTGCCTCTTCTACCAACACTTATCACCTGATTTTTAGTTATAACTACACTGTGAGCACCTTGAGGATAAAGACTATGTCTTATGCTTCCATGTCCTTCTTGTACATGATAGATAATAAATATTTTTCAAATATAATGATGATTAAGAGTGTGATCATAGCCCACCAGTGTGGCTCAGTGGTTGAGTGCTGACCCATGAACTAGGAGGTCATGGTTCGATTCCCAGTCAGGGCACATGCCCTGGTGGTAGGCTTGATCCCCAGTGGAGCATGTGCAGGAGGCAGCCAATTAATGATTCTCTCTCATCATTGATGTTTCTATCTCTTTCTTCCTATCTCTCTGAAATCAATAAAAAAATATTTTTAAAAGAAGAGTGTCATCATATTCTTATTATAAATGTAATCTATAACATGTTTAAGATCCCCACCTACATAATTTGCTCTCTCTCGCTTTTTAAATATATAATGTCAGAAAATGTACCTTGTGATGGAGCTTTGTGAGGATGGAGAACTCAGAGAAATTCTGAAGAGGAAAGAGCATTTCTCAGAGAATGAGACCAGGTGGATCATTCAGAGCCTCGCGTCAGCGATAGCCTATCTGCACAGCAACGGTAAGGGGAGGGTCACCAGCCACTGGCTCCACGAATGCAGGCTCACATTTATTTCAGGGTAATTGTCTTCACGATTTGTAGTCACAGAAATATGCCTACTAGTATGGGAGATTTTATTTAAAAACTAGTGGCTAGGTGCAAGGATTTGTGCACATTGAAAGGAAATTAATTAGAAGAAATTAATTCTTCAGCAACAACATAACCTATGGCCAAAGGTGGAATCATGCGGCCCCACAAGGAATCGAGCTCCCTCCTCTCCGGTTCTGGGGTGCGTCACCCGAGAACCACTGCTGCCAAGTCACCACAGCTCAGCAGCTCCTGTGTTGAGCATCTCCCCCCTCATGGGCGGTGCACGTCATACCTACCGGATGGTTGGAAGGTTGCTTAGCCTTTTATGTATATAAAGATCTTTTTCTTTTTAACTTCATTTATAGATATATTTTAATTAGAAACAAGGCAGGTATACAATTGCATTATACATGGACAAGGATGAAGTTAATGCATGTTTCCATTCAACAGTTTGAAAAGCAGCTATTATTCTCAAATCAAAAGTAGACAAATCAACAATAAAGTGAAATTTCTAAAAACATGCATATATTACTAACTTAAAAATTAAATATTCTTGACATTTTGTTTTTCTTTTTTAAAGAAATATATTTTATTGATTTTTTTTACAGAGAGGAAGGGAGAGGAATAGAGAGTTAGAAACATCACGATAAGAGAGGAACATCGATCAGCTGCCTCCTGCACACCCCCTACTGGGGATGTGCCCACACCAAGGTACATGTCCTTGACCGGAATCGAACCTGGGACCCTTCAGTCCGCAGGCTGACACTCTATCCACTGAGCCAAACTGGTTAGAGCTGTTTTTGTTTCTTAGAGCCATTTTAGGTTCACAGAAAAATTGAGCTACAAGGGGATAGAAGAGGGAGTCAAAGAGAATGGCTCCTGAAGGTTAAAACGTGGAGAAGAGGGATCTGAATATAAGGGAGTGGGACAGAGCAGAATTATGCTTGGCCCGTCTCAAATATTTCAACGGTGGGCGTTAATTTGTCAAACATATCTATTTGCTGTATTTGTGTCCCCTCTAATTATTTTTCCGTTATTCATTTCATTTGATTTGTTGTTTATTTTCTTGGTAGATATAGTACATAGAGATCTAAAACTGGAAAACATAATGGTTAAAAGCAGCTTTACTGATGCTAACAATGAAATGAACTTAAACATCAAGGTAAGATACTAGAAATGGTGGTAAATATTTGCCTGTAAACAATTTGATAGCAAAGTGGCAAAGTACATCCTCTTTTTAGACACATTTTAGAAGCTTTGAGCAGCCAGAAAATAAATGGCTGGTGCTAAGAAAATAAAAAATTCACAAAAGAGGTTGTAACTGACAGGCATAATTTTGCAAGTGAAGTGGTACTGTTGAATTTTTTTAAGTACATGTTCATTTGGATAGTTCTAAATCATTAGTTAATAGCAAGCAAACAGATGCTCTGCATTCTAATTTATTTCAGAATCATGCCTGGTAATGTGATGTAAATGTGTTACAGACTTAGAAGAAAACACACCTTGGCCGTGCCTCTGATATCAAATTAATGCTCAAGTCTGTATTTCTCACTGAAAATCTTCCCGGGCATTAATATTTATATCCTAAGCACAATTAGTGTGCCAAGTGTTTATTCTTGAAGATTTTATTCAGATTAAGTGTTCCTTAATGTCAAATAAATGATAGGATACATTATTTATTACTTAGCACTTTAATAGTGGCTGCTTTCAAAATATATGACTGTTAATTTAGGAATAAAAGGTGGATAATGCACTCTGTTGCAGATGCTACATCCCTGCAATGTAAGTAGGTTTAACAGCATTGTTGTTTTTCCTGAGTAAATGTTCTTGAGTATTTCCATTGTAAACTTCGGGAAGGCAGGAATTATGTATGCCTTATTCACTGTTGGTACTTGGAGTAGTGCCTGAAACATAGTATGTGCTCAATTAAGATGTGGCAAATGAGGGAATAAATGTTCTCCAAAGAACTGAATTGGATCGTCAAAGCTTTTGTTTATTTGCTATCTGTATAGATTTTCTGTGGAGAAAGATATGTGTCATAGTATCCAAGTGGGATCATTGTGAAAGTCCTGGGGAAACCGGTTAATCTATTTACAAGAAAAATGGTATCACGTGTGGACAGGAACTTTTTTCTTACTCCCTAAGACACTGGAGA
>NW_006290441.1:3242712-3246198 GCF_000327345.1 Myotis davidii
GGCATTCCTTTGGGGGCTGACAGCCTATCTTTGGCTGTGTGATCAATAAATATGTCTGTTTTTCTGCGTCCAGCCCAAGGCTGTTCCAACTTAGGAGACAAGACCAAGGCCACATACTGAACTTAGAAAACACATGTTTAATGGCCAAGCTTAGAACTGAGCAGAAAGACTGCAGTGGCAGCAGGAGGCCTCCAGTGCATTTGTATTGATTCTGTATTTTTTTCCTATTAATTTGTTTCTTGTCATTTTTAACAGTGTAGTCATTGTTTCAATTAGTACACTCTAGAAACACAAAGGAAATAACAAAGAAAATGTAGTATTTACCAGAGATATTGTTTTTTTAAATAATTACAAAAGGGGGGAGTTTCTGTGAGTGCTGAAAAAGATAGTGATTTGCATTTATAACAGTGCTTTAAACTGAAACAATAGCTTGAGTGTCAGAAAAATAGATAATAAACACAAGGCCAGAATATAATTTACAGTGAAAGGATTTTTTTTTTAAATACATTTTTATTGTATTCCTTCAGAGAGGAAGGGAGGGGGGAGAGAGAGATAGAAATGTCAATGAGGAGGGAGAATCATTGATCTGCTGCTTCCTGTATGTCCCCCACTGGGTATTGAGCCTGCAACCCAGGCATGTGCCCCTGACCAGAATCGAACCCAGGACCCTTCCGTCCGCAGGCCAACGCTCTATTCACTGAGCCAAACCGGCTAGGGCGTGAAAGAACTTCTTAAAAATAACTTTTATTTGAAAAAAAAGTTAAATGCCTTTTCTCAAGATTTCACTTCCTACATTAAACTGGCGAATTTAACGACAAGGAATGAACAATCACCAATCTGGGTTTTTTCTCAAGATTTGAGAAACCAGGCTTCTCTGTACCAAGTTCCTTCTTCCCAGAGAGGGTGCGTGGGGAGGGAAAGCGAGGTCCATATTAGTAATACAAGTAAAGCCCCTCCACCCGGATCCCTGAATTACATGCAATTACAAAATCCTGCCTTCAGAATGGGCGACGCTGGGACAGGAACACAGGTGACACTGAGTTTCTTCTTGCAGGTGACTGATTTTGGCTTAGCGGCAAAGAAGCACGGCGGGAGCGAGGCCATGCTGCAGAGCACGTGTGGGACGCCTGCCTATATGGGTAAGTCATTAGACTATTAAAATGTGGAACAAGCCATGTGGATTAAAAGTTGAGCAATTTGGTTTTGCCGTCATGACTTAATGGCCCTGCTCGAGCTACATTTTTTGTTAAGGTCAAATAATTTCAATTGTGTTAGTGTTTGTCCCATAATTTTTACCTTCAAAGATGGTAGAGTTTGTTTCTCTGGGTTCTTCTTACAGTTGTTTATTTCTCTTAAGTAATCATACCCCAAACTTAATTATTGTTTTTGTCAATTCACGCTAAAATCATGTGTGTGTTTTGCTTCTTTCCATTTTTCTTAAATACAGTTTCATTGCTATCAAATAGGCTTTCACAAAGAATGCTGATTGAATATATTTGTAAAACAACAGTTTCCATTTTTCCAAATGTGAATTTTAACGGCTTTACTAAAGTATAACTTAAATACTGTAAAAAAATGTACCGTTTAGTGATTTTGCATACATTCAGGAGTGGTGAACCATCACCACAATCCAGTTTTAGAATAATTCTACCCCCAAAAGTTGACTCATGCCTATTTGCACTCAATCTCATACCCACCCCCACCCCAGGTAATCACTCATCTTTTTGTCTCTGTAGATTTGCCTTTTCTGAGCATTCCCTGGAAATGGAACTGTACAATATGTAATCTTTTATATCTGGCTTCTTTCCCTTGGCATCATGTTTTTGAGGTCCATCCTTGTTGTAGAATGTGTCTGTAGTCTGTTCTTTATGTTGCTGACAGTTATTGGTTGTGTGGATATGCTACAATTTGTTAGCTTATGGGCATGGGGGTTGTTTGGGGCTATTATGAATAATGCTATTATGAACATTCACGTACAAGTTTTTCTATGGCCATATGGTTTTATTTTCTTGGTGTAGATACCTAGGAGCGAAATTGCTGGGTCATATATTATTTATGTTTAAATTTTTAAGAAACTGCCAATGATTTTCCAAAGTGGCTGTAACGTTTTAGCTTTCTATTAGCAGTGTATGAGGGTTTCAGCTTCTTCTATTCTTGCTGGCACTTGATATTACCCGTCTTTTTAAATTATAGCCAATCTGGTATCCCATTGTGGTGTTAATTAACATTACCCTAATGACCAATGATGTTCAGCACCTTTTCATGTACTTATTAGTTATTTATATACATATCTTCTCTGATGACATGTCTGTTAAAATCTGTACCTATTGAGATGATCACATGTTTTTCTCTTTAAATTTATTAATGAAATAATTAAATTAATGACTTTTTAAAATGTTGAACCATCCTTGCACTTTTGAATTTAACCCCACTGGGTTGAATATACTGCTATATTCAAATTGTCACCACTTTATTTTAAGAGCTATGAGTGGAGCTTTCTTTCTTTTGTGTGGCCTTGTCTTTTTTGATGTTAGGGTTATGCTGGCCTCGTTTAAAACAATAAAACATTTTCACTTGTTATATGTTCATGAACCATTTAAGTAGTAGAAATGATCTATTCACTTGTTTGATGAAATTTCATCTTAAAATATTTTTGTCCTGGTACTCTTTGGCGGATGAAGTTTCTATTATCTTATCAATTTATTCTAGGTTATACAAGTTTTTCACATCTTTTTAAATCATTTTTATAATTTATGCTTTTTAGAAAATTATTTATTACATTGAGATTTTACATTTTATTGGCATAAATATGCAAGTGTATTCACTTAAAATTTTCAGATTTTCCTATGTATTTGTGGTTATATCCCCCTATGGATTCCTAATATTTTTTAAGAAGGCAGCGTGATGCAATATTGGTAATATGGTCTCTGATATCACCTGGCTAACTCAGAATTTCAGTTCTTTCATTTACTATCTAATTAACCCTAGGCAAACACAATTTTGTCACAATTTCTATATCATGTAATAGGGATTATGTCACTCATTCATCAAAAATTTTTTGAGGATTTTTTTTGTGTTAGACACTGGTCTAGATATTGTGAATACAGTGGTAAACAAACATACAAATGTCATGTTGGCAAAAACATTAAATAAGATAAAAAAGTAAACTATCTGGAGAACCAAGATGGCGGCATAGGTTAACGCCGGAGTTTGCCGCCTCGAACAACCATTTCAAAAGTGAAACTAAAAGACGGAAGGGACATCATCCAGACCCACAGGAACGCTGGCTGAGTGGAAGTCCTACAACTAGGAGGAAAGAGTAACGCATACGGACACTCAGAGGAGGCGCAGTGCTGAAGGCAAATTCTGAGGTGCGGAGTGCGCGGTTGGCGTTTTCAATCGGGAGGGAGTCGCAGACTCTGAGCTCCAGATCCGGGAGAGGCTTTAGGGGCACAGACTCAAACGGGAGAAGCAGGACTGTCTGGT
>NW_006290441.1:3246217-3261838 GCF_000327345.1 Myotis davidii
ACAGGGAAGGGGAGAGGACATATTTAGGATGGTAATAATAATATCAGGTTGACATGAGAATTAAATGAGAAAATGTATGTAAAGTGATTAGCACAGTACCTGGCACGTGGTGCTCAGTTTCAGCTCTTTTTTTTGGTCATTTGTTTAATTGATCAAATTTGTTAGTGGTTGGGCCAATTTATTGGGATTTCAAAGGACCAGTTCAAGTCTAAACTTTGGTTTGCTTTTTCATTAATTTCTGCTTTTTATCATTCTGAATTCCTTTTTTTCTACTTTCTTTTGGTTTATTTTTAACTTCCTAAGCTAAATGCTTATTTATTTTTCATCTGTTCATTTTCTAATAAATGCATTAAGGTTATATATTTTTTCTCTGAATATTTCTTTGATAATTTCTTTTCTTTTTAAAAAAATATATTTTATTGATTTTTTACAGAGAGGAAGGGAGAGGGATAGAGAGTTTGAAACATCAGTGAGAGAGAAACATTGATCAGCTGCCTCCTGCACGCTCCCCACTGGGGAAGTGCCCGCAACCAAGGTACATGCCCTTGACCGGAATCGAACCTGGGACCCCTCAGTCCGCAGGTCGATGCTCTATCCACTGAGCCAAACCGGTCAAGACGATAATTTCTTTTCTTATATACAGTGTCCAAATTGTACAGACTATTGTAGTTTTAGTCTTCTTCTTTGGTTTGAGAATTATTTAGAAGTGCTTTTAGAATTTTCTAGGTGGTTACGATGTGTTTGCTGCTTATGTGGATGTGTGTTAGTTTTCCTAGCCTTTTGGTTTCTCTGTCTGGTTTTCCTCATTGTAGTAGCAATTGTGACTTAAAGCTTTACCAACTTTTAGGAATTTTCATTATGATTGAACACGTGATTGTTTCTGTAAATGTTGCATTGGGTATTTAGAAATATGTACATTCCCGGTTTGCTGAGGATAAAATTTCTCCATGTTTGTGCTAATAAAATCAAATGTGATACCTTTGTTATTTAACTTTTCATATTGTTAATTTAATTTTGCTTGTTGCTTCTCTTGATTTCTAAGAGAGAATGTTATTAAAGTCACCCACCAAGATGGGGCTTTGAGAAATTCTCTTTGTACTTTTAGATTTGTAAAAAAAAGCTACTTTACTGAGATATAATTTATGTACAATAAAATGTGCAAATATTAAGTGTAAAGTTCAGTGAGTTTTGAGAAACGCATACACTTGTGTAATCACCACCCCAAAGAATTTATAGAACATTTCTGTCGCTCAAACAGTTCCTCTGTGTCCCTCTCAGTCAATCCCCCATCCAGACCCCAGCCACCGCTGGTGGTTTCTATCACCTGAGCTTAGTTTCACTAGGTCTAGAACTTCATATAAATTGACTTATTCAGTGTATATGGTATATATTCTTTTGTCTGTCTTCTTTTGTTCCATGTAATGATTTTTAAAAATATATTTTATTGATTTTTTACATAGAGGAAGGGAGAGGGATAGAGAGCTAGAAATATCGATGATTGAGAAACATCGATCAGCTGCCTCCTGCACAACCCCCACTGGAGATGTGCCCGCAACCAAGGTACACACCCTTGACCGTAACTGAACCTGGGACCCTTCAGTCTGCAGGCTGACGCTCTATCCACTGAGCCAAACCGGTCAGGGCATGATTTTTAGACATGTTAGTAGTTTATTCTTATTTTATTTTATTTTTTACTGAGGAGTATAGAGTTCATTGTTTTTTGCCTAGTTGATGCATAAAGTTTCAAACTTGTTTTATCTTATTTGGGAAAAGGCTACTTTAGATTCTATTCATATCCTCCTGTTGGCAAAAGACATCTGGTCTGTAGCTATATGGGGACAATATACCAGGCACCCTGAGTTTTATGCCTGCTTATTAGTTGTCGACACTGATAAGAAGAGAGAGAACAAGAGAGAAGACAGATGGTTTGTAGAGCTTTGCTGACTTTCTAAATGGCTCCTTGACACAGTTATTCTGGCCTCTGCCCCCTGCGAGAGCTGTGATGGCAGTGCAGGGGAAATCCCCTGATACTTAAGAGGACGCTGAAAGATGAGGGCCAGCATCCAGCCCCTGCTGTGTGTGTGAGGCACCTGTATGGAGATTCTTCATGGAATCTAATCCCAGCTTTTGCCCTTGTCATAGACATGTGGCCAAGGAGCAGCTGTAATGAGTCCGTATTTAAAGAGTTTAAGTAGAGTTAAAGAATACAAGTAA
Source organism: Myotis davidii (assembly GCF_000327345.1). Lineage (NCBI taxonomy): Eukaryota > Metazoa > Chordata > Mammalia > Chiroptera > Vespertilionidae > Myotis > Myotis davidii. The sequence continues at coordinate 3,248,432 of NW_006290441.1, forward strand.
TTGCTTAAAGAAAAATATTAATTAGTTAACTTTCAATGATTTGGAGATGAAATATTCAGCTTGTTATTTATCTGTGGTAGAGCCTTTCTCATCCCTTCTTCAGTTTACTTTTTAACTTTTTTGTTGCTTTTTAGCTCCTTTAACAAGAAGAAGAGGAAATGAAATTCCATTTGCTTTTCATAGTTATAAAAGGGGTTTGTGTATAGGTGAGGGACATTGAAACTGTTTTCTAAAATAAAAAACACCTTTGTAACTTTAGGCAAGTCACTTAATATATCTGAAACTTAGTTTCCTCGCTGACAAAGTGAGTCAAATACCTACATACCCATCTCACAAGATACTTAACATAATTTATACAAATAACATGATTTATACAAAAGTACATTATAAATGTTAAAATTTTATTGAAATATATCTATTATTTTTATATTTATAACTGTTCTATTCTTCCTTTTTCCTTAAAGAAAGATATTTGATTCCTTATTCCAGAGGAGAAATATCATATGTGACTTTCTTAAACCAGGCATTATAAAAAAAATCTAATTGTTAAAAAATGTGCTACTTTAAAGTAAAAAAAAAAATTTCTACTTTGAAAGATTGTTTAGAGGATCCCTATTGTGTGCATGTTGTACAGTGAGAAGCAGAGTCAGGAGTCCTGAGTCTAACTGGCTTTTCAACCCAGTTATGTGGTAGGAACTCTCTGTCTCAGTTTTCTCACCTAGAAAACATGGGAGATAATCCATATTCTGTCACAGGAGTGCTGTGATTTTATTATTATTTTACTAACGTGACTTATAAGCATTTATTGTAGTTTTTCTGTGAATGCAGATTTCCACATATGGGGCTTGCTTTAAATTATATCCACTTAAGGCATGCATTTAACTCTATTTTTGGAAAAGAACTGAGATATTGTCGTCTTCTGCCATAACTACACGACCATCGCAAAGTCATTTCTTAACAGTTCCAACGGATTGGAGAGTAGTTGTCCACGTAGTCATTCCGTGGGTGCCATCGTTCCGCTAGAAGCTAATGACAGGAGTGGGGACACAGCTACATCCATCGTTAAGGCCCGTGCATTATTCATTTAACATCTGCTGTTGGTTCTCTTTCTCCCTGTGGGGGAATAAATTACAACACATCAGCACATTTTCATGCTCCATGTTTAAGCATTTAAAAGTCATTGATTGTATTATTGATATTATTTTATTCCTGCTTGTTTGGCAGCCCCCGAGGTGATCAATGACCACGACTACAGCCAGCAGTGTGACATTTGGAGCATAGGTGTCATCATGTACAGCTTGTAAGTAGCCCGATAAACATACCGTTTAAAATGAATAGTTTCTAGCAGTAGAATCAAGTCGACTTTAAATTAAAACTGAACAATATAGTTTTTAAAAAGTGACTGAAGAAACCATTGGGAAGTCCCTCTTAAAGCTCTCTTATTCGTTGTCCGGCACATGCGTTAGGTATTTTTTAATACTATATACATTTATAACTTTCAACTTTGCTTCCTACTGACCTGCAGATGCTACAATGCCCTGTATGATCTGGGCCAGGTGAAAAACTTGCCTTAAAACTTTCTGATCCTTTGCTACAAACCCCGCTTCTTTGTATATTGTCAAGAGATTCACTCACTAAGAGCCCATCCTGTAGCAGAGGTCCTGGAACCCGGCACTCCAGCCTGCCAGTGTGACGGTTGGGCCCTAACCAGAGGTTCGGCCAGAGTCCCCGTATCGCATGCCTCTGGGTCTTTGCTCATGCAGTTCCTTCTGCCTAGAATGTTTTCTTTCTTTTCTACTAACCTCTCTCCTAGCTGTGCCAGGGCAAAGATTAACGCCTTGTATCTCCCTAATTCCTACTCTACCTCGGTAGAGTTACTATGTTTGTTATGTATATTTTCCCAGAGGATGTAAGGCAACATATAAAAATGCATTGAAAGAAAAACAAAATAATAAAATAAGAATATTTAACCGGGAAGGTATGCACATGTGTAAATTTGAATGAGTTAATTGCTCACTTCTCTGTGTCCTCCTAGCACTTTTAAAAACTAGATTATAATGTTGTGATATAATTATTGTATTATGTGTATTGTGTCTATTTTCCTTGCTCTGAATTCCCTGAAGGACAGACATCGTGTTTATCTTTGCATCCCTGGTATTTGGCACAATAGTAGGCATGCAGTCAGTATGCAATATATGTTTGTTAAATCGAATTAAAGTGAATTTTCTAAGAGGTGCCCTGAAAAGTTACTGACCATTGGTCTGCCTCTTGGTGAACATGAACATTTTTATGTTGATGCAACATTAGTTTTATGGTCATATTGAAGATGTCACTGTGTACTGCCTCTTCCAGATCTTTTCTAAATATTGACATCACAATAGTCACATTTTCAGTTTTGTGAAATGGAATGCACAGGCAGTGGAAATAGGATGATGTGATTATAGCTGTAACTCAGATGGTCAACATACATTAACTGCTTAGGTTGCATAGAGTATAAATGTATTCACAAAATGTTGATCATTGTTTTGTGCTGGTTAGAATCATGTAAAAATTCGGAGCCTTAGTCTTTAATTAAAAATGTAACCATTTTGCCCAGCTGGAGTGGCTCAGTTGGTAGGTTGCCAGTTCAATTCCTGGTCAGGGCACACACCTAGGTTGCGGGTTTGATCCCTGGTTGGGCATGTATGGAACGCATCTGATAGATGTTTCTCTCTCACATTGATGTTTCTCTCACTATCTTCTCTCTTCCACTCTCTCTCTCTCTCTCTTTCTCTCTCTCTCTCTCTTTCATCAAAAAAATATATATTAAAAAATATATAACCATTTTAACTTAGTGTTTTATACTCTCAAGACTTTCTAGACAACACAAGTCAAATTATAGGTGTAATCTAATATTACACAATTCATGTGTTTGCTACCTCCTCAATTCTAATTTGCTGTGAAGGAAAGTAATAGTGTATTAATATGTTAAAATTTTTCTCTTTCTTAAAGATGTAATTTTAATTTTTCTGTGTCAGACGATGGCTGCATCTCACCACAAAGGACACCTGTTTTCTTTACAGTAGACTCTTACTTAGCTAATCAGTGCCTATTCATTAACCTGCCTGAGCCCAGTGGTCTCATAGATAATTTCCTCACCCAGGCACAGACATATCACCTTCTCCAGGGGGTTATTTTCTTGTTTGTCAGTTACTGCTGATTTATTTCTACTTAATTGGACAATGATAACATACTTCTTCAAGGTGAAATTAACATAAATATTCCTTATGTGTGTATCCGCTGCTGCTTTGATTCCTGTGAATGCCACAGAAAATAATAGGGAAGCTGTAAGAGGCATTTTTCATGGCTTGGATTTCCTTTTCTGGGTGTGCAGAAAATTGCTATCATAAAATTTCACATGCTGCTGATTGGCCAACCATTAGATACATTCTTGTGTAAGTAAAATTGGAAAGGACGGAAAAAAGTGGAATTTTAGAAACGTAGCCCTTAAGCTATAGTTGCATGCCAGCCAGGCAGTGCAGGAGCAGCTAAGGAATTGGTAAATGTGCATGTTCCTAGTTATTAGCAGACTCAATGAGCTGGGCTCTGCTGGCCTATGCTTGTTACAACAGATAGTAATTGTCCATAAGACCATTTTTCTGGCTCTTTAAAAATTGCATTTTAAAAATAAATAATAGGTAAGTACAATCAGAGAGAGAGGAGGGTCAGGATGAGCTAAAGCAATAAAAAAGTATCAAAATAAGAGTTTGTGGAGCAATTTGGTAAATACCTATCTATTTCTTAACAAGAACCTGTTGGGAAATAAAAAGCCAATATTGTTCACCCTAGCTTGATAAACTAAGATGAAAACAAGGTTTTTTTCCTTATCATTTTCATGCAAAACATTTATCAAATTATACTTATTCAGAAGATGTTCATGGGAAAGACTTTTAAAGAACTTAAAGGAAAATAATCCATAGAAATGTAACTTTTGAGAGGCTTAGAGATCATTATACTTAAATACATAATAGACCAGCACCTGGCTGGTGTATCTCAGTGGTTAGAGCATTGGCCTGCTCACTAAAGGGTCATAGTTTCCGTGGCAAGGGCACATACCTGGGTTGCAAGTTTAATGCCCAGCCCTGGTCAGGGCTCATGCAGAGGCAACCAATCAGTGTGTCTCTCGCACGTCAATGTATGTCTCTGTCTCTCTGTCTCTTGCTCTCTCTCCTTCCCTTTTACTCTAAAAATCAATGGAAAAAATATCCTCAGGTTAGGATTCACCATAATAGGCCAGCATTTGGGAAGTATAATAGAATTGCGCCCTTTTATTCTTTCAGCAGTAAATGCAAACTATGCAATCTTGAGAGGTGAAGAATAGACATACAGAGTGGCCTCTGTGATGAATCCAGGTGCACCTTCTGTCCGGTTGTTGCTGGGAAAACCTGGTCATTGCACACAGGGCTGCTCTCCAACGTCGGAGTGGACAGTAATGAGTGTGGCTAACATTTGTTGAGAGCGGATGAGGAAGAACCAAACTCAACTTTTAAGCATGTTTTTGTAGTTTGGGACTGGATTGTCTACTGAAGCACAGGCTTGCCATGAGCTTTGTGAAGTATAGCACAATTTTTCCTTTTAAAAGATTGCAATGACTCACAGTTCTATGTTCTAGAACAGAGGTTCTCAACCTTCCTAATGCCGCGACCCTTTAATACAGTTCCTCATGTTGTGGTGACCCCAAACCATAAAATTATTTTCGTTGCTACTTCATAACTGTAATTTTGCTACTGTTATGAATCGTAATATAAATATCTGATATGCAGGATGTATTTTCATTGTTACAAATTGACAATAATTAAAGCACAGTGATTAATCACAAAAACAATATGTAATAATATATGTGTTTTCCGATGTTCTTAGGCGACCCCTGTGAAAGGGTCGTTTGACCCCCAAAGGCGTCGCGACCCACAGGTTAAAACCGCTGCTCTAGAATGTGCAAACAAGCTCCCGTTCATACATCCTCCTCACGGGGGTACTGATGCTGGTCGTTATATAAATACTCAGCTTTCACCTTTCAGACCGAAGGGTGAAATCATCATCATCTGATTTTTCTCATCCAGACCTTTTTCATTTTGTATACTATTTTGGGAGAGTGTGATCATTTTAATGGATTTTTTTTTTTTAGCTTTGACTCAGAGCCTGTAGACATTCCCAGGGTTATTCCTGGTTTAGTCTTACTGACATGTGTACAGCAGTTTACCATGGATTAAACTCTTACATGGTCACTTAGACTCTGATGATGCGTATTAGACTCTGCTAATTCATTATATTTTTCCATAAGTTTAGTTTGGATTATGTGCTTTAGGCATTGCATTATTCTTGCTCACAATAAAGTGCGTCTCCTCCATTGTCTGCAACTATTACAGAAGGTCTACATACCTTCCTGTATTATAACCCCATTTAAGTGTAGTGTGTCCCCACCTGGAAGAGCTTTGGGTCATTTGCTGATCTGGAGGTTCCAGTGTATACAAGAGCCCAGCACTGACCTCGCAAAACCCCTTTGCTTCCATTTCTGCATCCAGAGAGGTACCCACCTCTTCCTGGGTGTATAATGCATGCCACTGAGTTGGCTCTGACTCTCGGAGGCCCTTTGAACGAGGGTGTCCACAATGTCCTATCCTCACCAACCCTGCTCAGCTCCTGCAGACTCATGCCTCGGTCTTCTGTTATAGAATCAGTCCATTTCATATTTGCTTTTCCTCTTTTCCTGCTGCCTTCAATTTTTCCAAGCATTGTTGTCTTTTCCAGAGACCCCGTCTTCTCTTATTGTGTCCCACGTAGAACAGCTTCAGTTTTGTCATTTTTGTATTAGGCTTAATTTGCTCTAAGACCTGTTTGCTCATCTTTCTGGCAGTCCAAAGTGCATAGAGATTTTGTCCAACATATTTCAGATGGATCCGTTTTTTCCCTCTCAGCCTTCTCCACTGTCCAGCTTTCACATCCATGCGTATCATGGGGAGCACGGGGGTGTGGAGGAGCTTAGTCTTGGTCTCTAATGACACATCTTTGCTCTTGACCTTCCCTCATTCTTACGCTTCTGCTCTTTCAAGTCTCAGTCTTCTCTTGATTTCTTGGCTGCAGTCTCCCTTTTTAAAATCTCTTATTTTTTAATTTTTATTGGACTTATGGGGGTGACATTGGTTAATAAAATTGTATAGGATTCAAGTGTGGTCTTCATTTGAATTGATGACTAAACCAAGGTAAGCAAAATCTTTAACAGTTTCAGTGTCTTCAGTTCTATCCTGCTTCCTGTCCTTACCTTAAATAGGAAGCACCATTGCTCCCAAGTCCTGTGGAAACTTAATTTTTAAGAGCCTTATTTTGGTTTTTAAAAACCTAAAGAAAATGATTGCCTTTGTTGTAGGTTATGCGGAGAACCACCCTTTTCTGCAAGCTCAGAGGAGAAGCTTTTTGAGTTAATAAGAAAGGGAGAACTGCGTTTCAGGGGTCCGGTGTGGGAGTCCATAAGTGATTGCGGTAATATAGCTTCGTTATTGTTTACAAAGCAAATATATGTAACATAAGAAAGTTTGCTAGTAATTCAGATACTTTAACTCTCTGTTTAGTCTTTAGATTTATTTGTGGAAATAACACTATTTACTTGTGGAAATCGTGGTATCTTCACTGTGATTGTTACAGTCAAAACTTCCAATCAGAACAGAATATACTGAGTGAAAATCCAGAAGGAAATTTGCTGATGATCTAGTTAATTTTTACTATAGAATATAAACCAGATACTCTATGTAATAAAACCTCACTATAGGCCTTACACTTTATTTCTTGGCCATTTATACTGGTGATATTCGTTTTATAATTGGCATCTTTCCTTTATGTCCTACAGAAGTAATTCTGAATAAATTGGAAATTGTTACTAATGTTGTTAGGATAATAAGATATTCATAAGTTTCCTTTATTTGCAGCTAAAAGTGTTTTGAAACAACTTATGAAAGTGGATCCTGCTCACAGAATCACAGCGAAGGAGCTGCTGGACAACCAGTGGATCACAGTGAGTCACAGGAGCGCTTCTTTCTTTTGGACAGTCTTCCATTGCTGATTTCTTTTCTTTGGCCTTGTAGCTTATATACCATTTTTCTAAGAAATAGTCAATTTGTCTCATCTTCTGATTAGTTAAAAAAATTGAGTCTTGACACATTTCTGAAATGGGTATTTTCAAGCTGCTAAAACTACTACCGCGGCTGTTAGAGGTTTAAATGAACTTTGCTTTACTTGATGCCATGAAGATATCAAGTCCAGTAGCGTAGGGCTGAGAAGTGTCCATTATTAAAGCTGTGGAACATTGAAGAGTCTGTATAGTCTGTAAAGCACTGGAACCACCCAATTCTCTTCAAAGAATCTTTGGAGACTCAGAAAAGCCAATGTCTCCTAACCGTGGCTGTTGCCTAGCTTGCAATCTTGAGTAATCACTCATTTACATATTTTTCCCCATTAGACTGAATTCCTTGACCCCGTGTCTTAACTGATCTTTGTGTCCCTGAACCCAGAATATTATCTGGTTACTCTAGGAACTGTGGAAGAGGCCGCCACTTAGCTCTCAATATTTATTCTCCCTGTCTGCTATGGTAACGAAGATCCTGACTTTTAGCTGGAAACATTGCTGTCTGGTGTTCTTTGCTGGTTATCCCGTCTTTGCTAGTTATTGTGATGGTCAATGAGATCTGAGGAGAAATAGTGCAGTTTCTGGGAAGTGTCCTTAAATGGAGGGGCTATGGCATTCCTCATGCCTGTCTTCTTTCTTGGAGACTAGAATACAGATGTGATGGCTGGAGTCTGAGTAGCTATATCGGACCATAAAGTGGAGTCCATAAGCATGATGCAAGGAACCAGGGCTTGCAGCTCACAGAGCTGCCATTCCAGCCCATGACTGCCTCCCTCCAGTCCCCTTTCTATGAACAGGCAACAAACTTCGTCACCTTTAAGACACTGCAGAATGTGCAATTGAACCTAGTACCCATTAATACAGTACTCAAATAATTGCTGAACGAGTCAGTGGTTCAGTAAATGAATTAGTCTAGAGGTATCTCCGAAAATGTCTGGGAACTGAGACTGGAGATTTGTCAAGACATATAGGAATATTGCTGAGCAGTAATCATCTATGAAAACCATTATTTTACATCTGTTACTTTGACAGTATGTTAGGTACTGGAAATATGTGATATGCCCACGTTGCAGTAGTATTTACTGTTGAGAGATGATGGTGGCTTAGACAGGACGGCAGCAATAGAGTTGAAGAGAAATGAATGTGATATATTTTTTTTAGGTATATTGACAGGATTTGATGATGGATTAGATGAGAGATGAGCAGAAGGGAGGATTCAAGGACGACTCCTAGATTTTACGTTAACAGTTGGTTGGACAATAGTGCCACCAACTGAGATATGGAAGCTTGTAAGAAAAACAGGTGTTTTTGTTTCTTTTTTTTGGGTCTGGGGGAAGGGTGGTGACTCAAGAGTTCCACATTAGATATACTAAGTTTGAGATGCCTGTGTGGCGTCCACATAGATAGATCAAATATAATTGAATACCTGAGTCTGAAGCTGGAAAAGTCTGATCTGAAACTATAGCTGTGGGAATCGGGAGTATATAGATGCCATATAAAGCTATCGGGCTGATGAGAAAAATTGGGAAGAAAATACGGATAGAAAGGAAAAGAGACCCCAGCACCCTGCTTTTAGACACTCCATCATTTAGAAGAGGAGGAGCTAGCAATGGAGGCTGAGAAGGAGCAGCTGGGTGAGGGAGGAGGGAAATTCTGAGAGCGGTGTCAGGAAAGTTAAGTGGGAAAGATGTTTGAGAAAGAAGCGAGAGCAGGCAGCTCGCAGGTAAAGGCTGCTGAACGGTCAAGATGAGAATGAGAAGTTTCCCTTGAAATGGCCAACAGAGAGATTGATGGTGACCTGAAGGCCCAGATAAGTTTAGATACCATATCACTCTTCAATTTTTAATCACTTCTTTGAAGAATATTTTTTTCTCCAAGGGCTAAAAATATAGTCTTCACTCAAAAATGGGTTATATCTGCCCTCTCTAATGACTATGTTGATCTCTCAAGTCATTCTGTGCAACACATATTTCTGGCCTAAGTAATTGTGCAAATGAGCTAGCAGCTAAATAGATCATTGCAAAATGTACAGAGTGGATTTGTAGTACAGCAAAATCAAAAGCTGTAAAACAGATGGTGTGCCTTCGAATCTATTTCTTTTCAGCATCACACAACATTCGGGTTTGGCCATGTAATTATTTGTGTTCTAATTAGTACAGCTTTATTTCTGGCTTTGGTCATTTTTCCAGAAGTCTCCATTTTTGAGCCTCTGTAACATTTGTTCCTATGTAGTCTTTGCCAAGTGGTTAGGGAAGCGACAGATAGTGTGTACTATATTGGACTATCCTAAGGAGTTCAGTGTCTGAAGTTTCGAATTCCGGCATTTTATAAACTTCTAAAAGGCAACACTCTTTTCTTCTTAACCACTTGAAGTCTTACTTCCTGTAATTCATATCCTGTGTTTGAAATAATCTAAAGGGAACCTGTCAGTTCTCTCAGTGCCTTGATGCTTTATAACCGGAGCTTATCTTTTGCAATATCTAACACATAGTAACTTTTTTTTTTCAAAGAGCTTTATTGGATAAAAAGTTTCTAGGGTTTAACTTATGTATTGTCCATTTTGAAGTATGGAACATATCTGACGAGTATTCCGAGGAACGTTGTTTCTCTCTGTACCTTTAAGTGAATGGAACTTAAAATAAACACATATTGTCATTCTGATTTCAAAAATCAAAAGATTAGATGTAAGGAAAAAGGCCAAGGGATGACTTTCCTATAGGGGAAGAGTTTGATGATAACTGGCCTGTCACCCTCCTGCATCTGCTTCTTCCCTTTGTCCTCTTTACTCTCAACGGTGGTACAGGAGTGTGTTCGCTCTTATTAGATAACTAGAGCCCGGTGCATGAAATTTGTGCACTGGGGGGGGAGTGGTGTCCCCTCAGCCCGGCTTGCCCCCTCTCACAATCTGGGACCACTGGCTCCTAACCGCTTGCCTGCTTGCCTGCCTGATCGCCTCTAACCACTTGCCTGCCTTCCTGATCACCCCTAACCTCTCTGCCTGCCTGCCTCATCGCCTCTAACCACTTATCTGCCTGCCTGATCACTCATACCCACTCTGCCTGATCACCCCTAACCATTCTGCATGCCTGCCTGATTGCCCCTAATTGCTCATCTGCCTACCTGATTGCCCCTAACCGCCTCTGCCTTGGCCCCTGCCACCGTGGCTTCATCCGGAAGAACATCTGGAAGGTCGTTTGGCTGTCCAGTCTAATTAGCCTATTACGCTTTTATTATTATAGATTTCAGGTGCCTCTTGGTATTCCTTCAAGTCCCCTGGTGACAACTAACACCAAGAATTTTAAGCAAGATTTACAGGTATTTTTATTTTATTTATTTATTTTTAAGAATATATATTTTTATTGATTTCAGAGAGGAAGAGAAAGGGAGAGAGAGAGATGAGAGATAGAAACATCAATGATGGGAGAATCATTGATCACCTGCCTCCTTCACGCCCTCTACTGGGGAGGGAGCCTGCAACCTGGGCATGTGCCCTTGACTGGAATCAAACCCAGGACCCTTCAGTCCGCAGGCTGACACTCTATCCACTGAGCCAAACCAGCTAGGGCTTTCCTAGGTATTTTTAATGCCTAGTTATATTTAAGGACCCTCCTGTAGATTAAGGAAACCATTTTCTTCTACAGCTTGTCAAGAAGTAGTTTCCAGATTTGAGTTCTATTGGTATTATTCAGACAGTAATTCCTTCAACAGATTTTTTTTTGGTGCCTACCATGTGCCAGGTGCTGTGCTAGGTGATAAAATGTAGTTATAGACATATAGGACATGATCTCTGACATAAAGAACTCACAATCTAGTCAGGGAAACAAGTTATGTATAAGATACAATGCAAGGAAGAAATGATACATGACATAAGAAATTGCCAAATGATCAGAGGTACAGAGACAAGCAAGTGTGAAATTAGGAATTCAATTTGACTGGCAGATAAGATGCTTGAAGGAAAGAAGTGGGAAATGAGACTTTTAGAAAAGGAAAGAAAATTGTGTGGGGACTTGAATCTCAGACTAGAATTTTAACTTCCAGTCATACATATATAGTGGAGACCAATTGTAGGTTCTTTGCAATGAAATTATTGTTATAATGTATAAGCCTTCCAAGATAGCTTATTTTAAATGGGACAAGAGTCATTTAAATGTCTATATTGATTTCAACAGGTATTCTTTTCCTTTAATCCATTGGGCACTATAGGGGTACAAAGATGAATAAAATAGTCTCTCCCCTGGAGTAATTTCCCACACATTACAGGGTTTTGTGCATTTTGCAAAGGCACATGTACTCAGGGTGTAGAGGGTCTAAATTTTAGAATTATCTTTCCTAATGTGTGAACAAGGCCCTTGTTCATTGATTTTAAAATTATTATTCATGGATTCTCATTAGTTTTGACCTTTAGTCTTAACATATATACGCTACGTAAGCAAATGGAAATTTTCTGATGTCTAACTAATTGATGGATATTTTTTCCTACTATATATTTTCATCCTAAATATGTTAATACTCAACTTTTATTTTACTATACTTAGTTATTCTTAAATTCTGAATTATCCTATATAATAAAATCCTAATATGCAAATCAACTGAACAGCAGAACGACTGGTCACTATGATGTGCACTGACCCCCACTGTGTTGAGCGTCTGCCCCACGAGAGGGATGCGACTGGTGGCGGTGATGGGGTTGGGGGCGGGGCCAGCCAGTGGGCAGTTCCAGGCCGCCAGCCAAAGTAGGTGCCAGCAGAGGCCCCTCCCAATCGCCCCATCTTCCGGTCACCCCACAGATGGCCCTGATCGCTGACCAGGCCTAGGGACCCTGCCCTATATATTGGGAACAGTCTCTTAGATTTAAAAATTAAAACCTGGCAAGGCTATTCTAACACTGAAAAAACAGGATGATGCAATTATGACGTGCGTGGACTCTGGCTTGCACTTTTTGTGGTCAGCCCTGATTCTGACACATAACTGTGTGACAAAGCCAATTACTTAACTTCTCTCTGCTTCAGTTTTTCCACCCATAAGATGGGGAAAATGGTACTACTGCCTCAGAAGGATCATGTTATGTACTACTTTTTATAATCAGGGCAAAAAAATGTAGCTGCCTATACAACAACAAGATGCCTTTCACCTGTATGAAAACTATGGTCACTGGTGCATGCAGTGTTTTGGATTGCAAGAGGGATGTCTGACTGCCGGTTTAGGCCCAATATCCCCCGAGGGGTTCTGGATTGCTAGAGGGTGCAGGCCGGGCTGAGGGACCCCCCACTCCTGCATGAATTTTGTGCACTGGGCCTTTATATATACATAAATATGCTATTGAGGCCCTGCTTAAAGGTTTTTATAAAAATTATGTAAAGAAGCAGCTCATGAGCCAGAAACCTTGGGGATTTATTCAATATTCAATGATTGATATATACTTAATAATTCAACAAATACGTATTGAATAGCTGTTACGTGGAGGACACAAGAAGGAATCTGGTACAGGCCTTAGAGGCCTTTCCCACAGGTTTTCCACAGGGTTCAAAAGAAAAACTCAAGAGAAAATGAGTATATAATATGTGTATAAATACATATAAATATATACCCTACATATTACATATAGCCATATAGCATATAATAAAATATATCCAATTGAGTTTAAAGAAGAGAGCTATTATTCTCTTCGGGGATTAAAAAACTACTTAAAGTGAAGGTAATATGTGATCTGGCGCTAAAAATGATGGGAAGAAGTAGAAATTAATATTGGAGTCATGGTAAGAAGGAGGAGGGTTCAGAATAGAAAGAACTTGACAAAGATTTAAAGACAGAAAACAAAAATAAGTGTATTCTGAGAATATGAAGTTTATTGGCAGTTCTACTTTTCCAGAACCTGGAAGACATGTAGGGGAGTTGTGGAAAATTCAGTAGGAACACAGGTAGAGCTGTTTTCTGTAGACCCGGCTTACATAGAAAGGACTTTATTTTTTTATTTTTATTTTTCGTTGTTACTCATGAGTCACTTTATTTTAGTACTTACTGTTAATTCCACAGTTATTAAATATTTATAGTCTGTTTTAGATACAATACTTTTAAGTCAATTTGTTTTCTTGTATGATCAATTCTCCATTCCCCCCACCACCCCCCCAATAGGTTAAGTTTATTTAGTTTTGGCCCATTTTACTCTAAAAAGATCATTCATATCAACCTTCTGTTTGGATGGTTGGAAGTATACTTTTTTTTTCTTTTTTAAGTGTCTTTATTTTTTTTTT
>NW_006290441.1:3262100-3262915 GCF_000327345.1 Myotis davidii
CAATCTGTTTGGCAGCTCTGCCTCTGTATGTATTATTGTTCAAAAGTTTATAATGGTCTCTATTATCCATGAATGAGTGAGATCATGTGGTATTTTTCCTTCATTGACTGGCTTATTTCACTTAGCATAAAATGCTCCAGGTCCATCCAGGCTGTTGCAAATGGTAAGACTCCCTTCTGTTTACCGCCAAATAGCAATCCATTGTGTAGATGGCCAACAGACATATGAAAAATGCTCAAGGTCACTAATTATCAGAGATATGTAAACAAAAGCTACAATGAGGTATCACCTCACACCTGCCAGAATCAATAAAGTCTATCAATAAATAGACAAATAGGCTACTATCAATAAATAGACAAATAGGCTACTATCAATAAATCAACAAACAACAAGTGCTGGCGAGGATGTGGAAAAAATGGAAAAAAAAATATGGAATTTACTCAAAAAATTAAAAATGGGACTTCCTTTTGACCCAGAAATCCAACTTCTAGGAATATATCCTAAGAATCTTGAAATACCAATCAGAAAGAATGCACGCACCCCTATGTTCATAGCAGCATCCTATCTAATAAAGAGGGAATATGCTAATTGTCCCTTACACTGTCACAAAGATGGTGGCGCCCACAGCCAATAAGGAGGGAATATGCTAATTGACTGCCACACCCTCAAAGATGACAGTGCCCACAGCCACAAGATGGTGATGCCCAGTCCCCTTAGCCTTGCCAGGGTGGCAGACGCATGGCAAGGCCAGGCCCGCCTGCGTGCCTGTCTCCAGAGTCCCCCAGCCCCCTCAGCCCTGCAGCCACCAAGGGCTG
>NW_006290441.1:3263185-3265692 GCF_000327345.1 Myotis davidii
ATGTTGATTCTACCAATCCATGAACACGGTATGTTCTTCCATCTGTTTATGTCTTCCTCTATCTCTTTTTTCAACGTCCTGTTGTTTTCTGAGTAGAGGTCTTTTACCTCTTTAGTTAAGTTTATTCCTAGGTAGCCCAATTTTTTTGGTGCGATGGTAAATGGGATTGTTTTTAAAGAGAGGACTTTATATCTCACTTGTTTTGACAGTGGGTTGCTACTGGAAGGCACTGAAGTCCCAGGATCACAGCTGAGTTTACATGAATTTTCTCCTTTGTATTCCTCAACCTGGAAGTTCCTTTGTTCTCTTTTCCAAAGTTTGTAGCTCACTCACCAGCAATGTGCCCGAGTTCTCGTTCTTCTTTGCATCTTCTCTGAGCCTGTTGCTGTCAGTATTTTTAATTGAGACACCCTGGTAGATGTGCAGTGGCATCTCTCTGTGATTTTAATCTGCATTTTGTGAATTACAAATTAAATCAGTCAGTCACCTTTATTTATGCTTATTGGCTTTTTTATATCTTCTTTTGCAAAATGCCTGTTCAAGTCTTTCCCCCATTTTTCTATTCGGTTTTACCTTTTACTTCTTGATTTGTAGAGATTTGTTACATAGTTTAGATATAGGCCTTTTGTCATTCACAAATAAATACATGTGCATTCACAAAATTGGAAGATACTGACTTAAGAAAGGAACAAGGGAAGGATTACTGCAAATCCTCACCCAAGCAGATGACTTTGAAAAAGAATAGATCATTGGAAATGCAGGGTCTTGAAACTGACCCCTGCAAACTATCCTTCCTCGATGGCCCTCAGAACATCTCCATTTGCAGCCAGATGCCCACACACACCAATTTGAGGAATGTCAGTTTGGAATATATTGAGTTGGCTTTTATTTTTCCAGCATTATTGAAATGTAATGCTATCTACTAAAGATGGAATATGCAAATTGACTGTCACTCTGTCACAAAGATGACGGCGCCCATAGCCACAAGATGGTGGTGCCCAATCCCTTCAGCCCCGCCGGGGGAGTGGCAGGCAGGCGGCGCAGCTGGACCTGCTCCCAGGAGTCCTCCAGTCCTTTCAGTCCCGCTGGCCATGAGCTGGCAAGTGGCCCTGCAGAGAGCAGACAGCAGGGCCTGCTTGCCCGTTGCTGCGGTATTGAGCAGGTAGGCCCTGCAGAGAACCACAGGGAGTGAGCCTAAGCTGTCAGTAGGACATCCCCTGAGGGCTCCCGGATTGGAGAGGGTGCGGGTTGGGCTGAGAGAAATCCCCTGCCTTCCCCTCCCCCCTTCATGAATTTTGTGCACTGGGCCTCTAGTTGACATATAACATTGTAAAATTTAAGGTGTACAACATAATGACCTGTTAAATGCATTTATTAGGAAATGATTACCACAATCAGTTTAGTTAATACTTCTGTCATATCATAGTTATAGGTTTTTTTCTGGCAATGAGAACTTTTAAGATACACTCTGAGCAACTTAAGCACATGCCATACAGTATTGAAGGCTCAGCAACACTTCTAGCTAGAAGTTCTTAGCAGGCAATTGAAAATGTGTTTCTGGAATAATGGCAAATTACTAAATTTCTCAGGTTGTTTCCTCCTGAAGAATAGGAATATCAACACCTACCTGTCTACTCATGTAGTTGCTATACTCATGGGGGAAAAAAATCAATGACTTGAAAAATGTTAAAGTGGCATACAATTGCTTACTTTAGTGGCTGTTATTACCTTGATATGCTGTCGCCTTGGCCTCATTGAGAACCATTAGGACATGTTTGGTGATTTTATTGGGTGCTATCAGTTCTTTGCGGGTATCTGCAACTTACATTATTTCTTTTCCTACTGTAATTTACATTAATTATTAGTCATATAAAATAGTTTAAATTAACCATGGTAAACAGAAAAAATAACTTTCTCCTTCCATTAACCTCATTCCCTCTTACTAAAGATAACTGTTGTTAAATCTCTTATGTGTTCTTTCAAAAACATTCTGCACATTTTGTGTATGTACTTTACCCAATGGGTTCATATTATGTAAACTATTCTTTTTTATCTAATACTAGAGGCCCGGTGCACAAAAATTTATGCACTTGGGGGAAAGGGGGGGTCCCTCAGCCCGGCCTGTGCCCTCTCACAGTCTGGGACCCCTCAGGGGATGACCACCTGCTGGCTTAGGCCCGTTCCCCGGGGAATTGGACCTAAAATGGCAATCAGACATCCCTCTGGCAGCCCGGCAGCCCTCGGGGGATGTCCACTTGCCAGCGGGGAGCAGGCCTAAACTGCAGTCGGACATCCTTAGCTCTGCTGAGAAGGCAAGAGACGCTCCCACCACCACTGCTGTCCTGGAAGCCATCAGCCTGGCTTGTGGCTGAGCAGAGCTCCTCCCATGTGAGAGCACGCTGACCACCAGAGGGCAGCTCCTGCATTGAGTATCTGCCCCCTGGTGGTCAGTGTGTGTCATAGTGACCAGTCATTCCCAGTCCTTCTGCTGTTAAGGTCAGTTTTAA
>NW_006290441.1:3266062-3267306 GCF_000327345.1 Myotis davidii
CCTTGGCTTCCTCCATCACTGGAGCAAGCAAGCCTCCTGTTCGCTTCAGCTGCCTGGCTGCTGGCCGCCATCTTGATTGGCAGTTAATTTGCATATCGTCCTGATTAGCCAATGGGAAGCGTGTCAGAGGTATGGTTAATTACCATGTTTGTCTATTATTAGATAGGATATCTTGGAAAGGTTTTCTTATTAAAAACAAAAACAAACCATCATTGTATCCCCAACTCTGGATACACAATTATTTTATAAATAATTCCCAGTGAATATACTAGTAGATCATTTAAATTGTTTCATATCTTTCCTATTACAAACAGTGGTACAATAAATGTCCTGTAGTCCTGGCCAATGTGGCTCAGTTGGTTGGAATGTCATCCTGTACCCTGAAAAGTTGTAGATCCAATTCCCATCAAGGTACAAACCTAGGTTGTGAGTTCTATCCCTCGTAAGAGTGCATCCAGAAGGCAGCCAATCTATGCCCTTCACATCGATGTTTCTCTCTCTTCTTTCCTCCCTGTCAAAAATCAGTGAAAGACATATCCTCGGGTGAGGATTAATAGCAAAAATGTTCTTGTAAATATATATTTACATACTGTCACAAATCTATAGGATAAATTCTTAACAGTGGGCTGACTGGCCAGAGAATGTGCATTAGACACAGACTATTACTAATTTACTCTTTCATAAAAAGCAAGTAAAAGAGAGAGCCTGTGTCCCCACACCCTCACCCTCACCAACAAGGTATTAGCAAATTTAAATTATATCCATCTATTAGGTGAAAATTGGTATCTCATTTTGATTTGGATTTTGTATGTTTTTAAAAAATAAATTGACTTCCATTTTTCTATTGAAAAAATTATTCCTAGAAAGATTATAAAATGAAGTGGTCTAGCTATTTACAAAAAGTAGAAAATGATGACTATAAGCTAAAGAACCAGACTGTTTCCTTTTAGTTTTGCCAATTTTATGTTATATACCATCTTACCCTAGTTCATACATATCATTCATTTATTTTAAAAATACCTATTGCCCTAGCTGGTTTGACTCACTGGATAGAGCATCGGCCTGAGGACTGAAGGGTCCCGGGTTCAATTCCGGCCAAGGACATGTACCTTGGTTGCAGGCACATCCCCAGTAGGGGATGTGCAAAAGGCAGCTGATGGATGTTTCTCTCTCATCGATGTTTCTAACTCTCTATCCCGCTCCCTTCCTCTCTGTAAAAAAATCAATAAAATATTAAAAAAACC
>NW_006290441.1:3268622-3275927 GCF_000327345.1 Myotis davidii
ACATGCTAAATGATTTCAACTCTTTTATGGTCTTTGAGCCTCTTTCTATGCTTTATTTACATTTAAGTTGACAGCATCTTTGAAAGTTAACAGAGATGGCTCTCAAATTGAGCCTTGAAAGAAATGTAGGCCATGGGTTGGCAGAAGGCATGATTAGGGCAGTCTGGAAGTAAATGGTAGAGGATGCATAAGTGCAGCGAAAAGTAGGGTACTATGAAATTGGTAAGAATATAAACCTTCTTAAAATAGAATAAAATAAAAGAATCACAGGGAATTGCTTGCATAACTAGATCCTCATTTAGTCATTACTACTTAATGTTTGCCTTTAACCACAAATACATTAAACTTGACAAATCCTCAACAGTGTACTCACATGGCGACTTTTAGAGTACCCTGTCTCATAGTATTCTGTGTCATTGACGTTTAATGCTTCAATCCACCCACATACCAAATTCATTTAGAATCACTCCATAGCTGTACTTACATCTGAACTTTCCATTTTCATCTAAATGTGATCCAAACTTTCTCTACTAGTCTGAATTATGAGAAAAAGTATTTAAAGCATACCTAGTCTAGCAGAAGAATTTGAGACTGCTTGCATGGATTTCTTGGCATTAAATGGAAAATTATATTCGAGAACAAGTGGGTTATATAAAGTAGTCAGTTTTGGTATTGTATTGTCACATCTGGGATAAAAACAATGCACTGAATCAGTTATAAATCAATTGACCACCTTATATCTAAATCTCCCAGTCAACTAAGAGCTTTCAAATCAAACATCTATATTCTTGGACACAGAACTTGACTAATCAACTGAAGTTAGATTTTTTTTTACCTAGACACTTCGGTATTCTATAGCCTTGCCCTTAGTGTGGGACCCACCAGACCTTGGGGAACTTCTTTCATCCTTTCTGCTTCCCTTTTACTTTTGTAACAACAGGGCTATACGGAGGTCTTTGAGTCCAGGGAATTGTCCTTCAAGCCCTTTCATACAGGGAGGGTGCTCCAACAGGTATCACCAGTTTTGCCATTTATTCAGCATTATAATTTTTCTACGTGACTTACAGAATTTGGGAGTATATATTACTAAAAGATTAAGACTCCTTTGAATTTTCCAGACTGTTTATAACACCAAAAATCATTGTTTAACATTAGGGCAATACACTTTCTTCGGCGAGACCTACCAATGTGTTAGAAATGATGAAAGAATGGAAAAATAATCCAGGAAGTGATGAGGAAAGCACAGCAGATCAAAAGAACAAGTTGTCCAATCAAGAAAAGTTGGAAGGTTACCGACTCGGCAGAACCAGCAAAAATGTCCAGGCTGTCACTAGCAATTCAGAAGAAGAGGATAGAAAACAGGTAGGAAGAACCAACAAAACCAGTAGGAAGAACAATTGTTTCATTTCTCCAACTCTGTCCTTTTTGTTGTTGGTTTGTAAATGAAGGCCCTACCTGATAAAGCAAGTAAAGTTCTTGTTTGAGACCATCATGATTTAGCAATGTGGCCAAAATGTTTATTTTCAGATCTCTGATTATATAGGGCAGGGTCTGCAAAGGCAGAGAGAATAAATGTTTTAGACTGTGGGAGCCAGGAGAGTCTCTGTCACAATTTCTCAACTCTGATGTTGTAGCATGAAAACAGGCGTAGGCAATTTTAGACACAAACAGAATCAGGTGGTGTGTCAGGTTTGGGCCATGGGTCAAAATTAATGATTTTTTACTTTACCAGGCCATACAGTTTGGAATGAGTTTATGTATTACCTAGAAAAAGAGTTGTTTCATTATCCAGTTAATTGTTTATAATTTATGATACCTAAAACTATTTATGTAGGGTTATTGTTTTACCTTGTTAGATCTAAATATAGTCTTATTCTTTTTGGTGAAAAAAATTTCATAACATTTTGATTAATTCTAGATTGCATTCTACTGACTAGATATCCTGTCAATTTACCCAAATGGTTTTCTGTGTTTGTGGAAGTTTTCTGCATGTTTGTTTTCTTTCTTGTCTTGAAATCTAATGAGCACATTGTGGCTCTTCTTTAATAATTGAGCATCCTTCCATTGGGGGCTGTGTTTACCTTAGGGCAGCCCAGACTTCCTGTGAGGAATTGCTACTTTTCGGTTCTCTGAAGCCCAGAGCTGTCAGGGAGGAGAGGGACTGGGAGGGTGAGTCCTGAGGAAGGTGCAGTGCTGCTGGCCCACACCTCCGTGCTAAGAATCCCAGCAGAAACTGGCAGAAAGAGACCTAGTAGAGTGATGGATTGATTTTGATGTACTGGTTGGGAACTTCTTCATCCACTTGATAGCAAATGTCTAGATAATAAACTTGACATTGAATGAGTCAGGTATTTTGAAATAATCATATTTTTGCCATAATATGAACATAAGTTTATTGAATTCCCTTCATCCTCTCTAGTCTGTTAACAGCTCCTGCAATGCTGAGCAGCTGTGTGTATTTTATATTTTTGTTAAAAATAATATTTTAAAAACCCATGTTTGCATTTCCTTATTGAACATAGTTTGAAGACTTTCCTATTAGTTGGCTTATCATTTTATATACCACACATAACACACACACATATTTACATACTCAGAGTCATAGATTACACATATACACTCATGAATCATATGTACACAAACACAAATACATATACACGCATACACACACATTATCTTTTGTAGTCTTGGGTTATATCTATGTTTGTCACTGAATCTGGCATAAAATATTCTGTGAACCAAATGCTCGGTTATCTTCCATCACCTTTCCGTTGCTCTGTCACACATCTGCCCTGTCCTCCTCACACTCCAAGTCACAAAGTGATGGGACTTGCTATGCTGTTCTCAGCCACTTCCAACTAAGGAGCAGAAGAACTGGAATTTGAGGTGCTTATAGACAATAGAACTATACCCACTGGGTGAAATTTCAAGAATATAGATTTCACCCTGGCTGGGTAGCTCAGTTGTTTAGAGCGTCATACCAATACGCCAAGGTTGTGGGTTCAATCCCCGGTCAGGGCACACACAGGAATCAATCAATGGGTGCATAAATGGGTGGAACGACAAATTGGTATTTCTCTGTCTCTCTCAAGTCAATCAATACATTTTTTTTTTAAAAAAAAAGAATATAGATTTCTATTCAACAGAAAGACTCAAGTCAATCAATACACTTTTTTAGAAAAAAGAATATAGATTTCTATTCAACAGAAAGAACTTTTCCACAATCAGAGCTCACCTGCAATAGAACAGGCTGGACCATGGAGAGTAAACCCCACCCTCCCAATCACTGAAAGCGTTCAGGCAGACCCTGGAAAGCTGCTTGTAAATGCCGTAGCAGAAAATCCTGCCGGGTGGGTAGGACTTGCCCTGGAAACCAAGGAACCACTTAGGAACTTTCCCATGCTTAGGTTTGGGCTGTGATATCTTTGGGAATTTTTCTGAAAAGTGTTATCCCTTAAAAGAAAGAATTCTGATTATTTAATCTACTAAGTTTTTCCCCCAAGGATTTTTGTGAATAAATATGCTACTTGTTAATTATATTGAAGTTGAGATTATGTTAAGAAATTACTTACTTACTTTCAAATCTTCATTAATGGCAAGTAGTGGTATATAAAGTTCTAAAGTGATAAAAAATAGGGTTGCCTCTATACAGGATTCATAGAGTACTTCATATTCTTAGGAGTGAAATTTTAATTTTGTTGAAATTTATTCTACGCATATTGAAGTACTTCCCATGGGAAAATTTTGTTTGTTAAAATTATATTATAGGGGCAACTTGATGTGATAATTTGAATAACTTATACCTACTAAATTAAGAAAATATGTGTTTCTCTTTCCATTAAAATATTTTAAAGTGGCTTTAATCCAAATGGAAATCTGCCAGCAGTTAGTGCTTTCCCCTGTATCACTGTTCTCTCTCCTGGAGGACCTGGTACACCGATTTGGAGCTCCTGGTCTTTTATTTCTCCCTGGCCAGGGAAGTCACCCTTTCCAGATAAGTGGCAGAGCTCCTGGAAGACTAGCAGAGAAAGTGAGGATTTGTTATAAAAAAACAAACAAACACGGAACTAAGCGCTCTCCCCTTTCCTGGAGTAGATGTGCCCTAGTTTCCAGTGCCTGGACCTTATGGGAGAATGCAGTCCGCCTCTCCGCTCTGCCCATGTCCAGACCTGACTTTCTTAAACTTGTTTTCAAGTAGTTGGCCTTTGGCAATGTCATTTCTGTTTTCCTTTTCATTTCTAACTTTTAGCCTATGTTAGGTAATGGTATTCTTTGAGGACAGAGATGTTCTCTCATATATATCTTGTGTTTTCCAAGCTGAGTATGTCTAGATAATGTTTTGTGTTATCACTATCCCTCTGAACTCCCTACAGTGGGTCCTTAATCTGCTCACTCAGGTAGACCCAAGATTTTAACTCCTACAACAGCATTACACGTCTTCAAATGAGACACGTGGCAGGCCATTGCTTCTTTAACATTAGGTCCTTAGTGATTTCTGATAAATAGTATGATACTTTCATTGTTTACTAAGCTTAGGAAACAATTTAAGAGGAATGAATGTCTGCAATGAACATGCACCTCCCCCTAATCGCTGAGGGAGGAACCAGAAACTCTGGATGTGTTAGAAGTACTATGTGTGCATTACAGAATCCATGCTTCATAAAGGACATACTTCTTAGTTGTTGAATTATTTGTTGAATGCAGTCAAATATATTTGTTTAGTGAGAATGTTATCATTTTTCTTGTCTGAAAACACCACCTTTACATATCATAGGAGATGGTACATGTAGCAGATACTTTACCTAGTCTAGGAAGTAGAAAGGATATAGTAGCTCTTCTAAGATAAGAAGTGTTTGAATTTAAAAAACATTGAAATCAAACAGTTGAGTTATTGTATATTGATATTTTTCTATGAGAAAAAAGTCAGGTTTTTTTCATATTTTAGTTAAGATAAAAAATTTCTCTTATTTACAAATTAAGTCTTGGCTCTCTGAAAGCATGTGAATCGTGTGCAGGTTTGATGGTGCTTTCACAATTTTGCAACATTTTTGTTCTCCAATATTAAAGCATTGCTATCTGGTATATATGCCAAAGCGCTGCACTTAACATAAAATAAAAGCACAAGCCCTGGGTCTAGGCTGCCTGGATTTAGATCCTGGCTTCGCCACTTACAAGCTTTATGACCTTAGGCAGGTCTGTAGGCCTCTGTTTTCTGATCTGTAAAATAGGATTAACGTCATCAACCAAGGACTAAATGAAATCTTGAATGTAACACTCTTGACATATGGTAAGCACAGATTAATGTAAAATTAATAAAATTTACTTTTTTTATTATATTGCTAAAGAACTTGTGTATATTACTAAAATTGCATGATTTTTCCTGTCTGCTTCAAGGCTCCTTAGGTTAGAGTATAGGTGTTGGCATAAACTGAGCACACTCAGAATAAGAAATACCATTTTCATAGGTGACAAGGTGATGCTTCCCACCTCATTTGCCCTCTGATTTTGGTAGGGTCTCTAGAGTACTGTGGTAGATTGCATTATTTTTCCCAATTATTTAATCCCTCCCTGTGAGGGATTATACATTCACAACCCTTGCCATATGACTTTGCAGCTCTCCCTATCATAGTAGATCAAGGAAATGTTGGTCTGAGCTATATGACTCACTTTGGCTAATGGCATATTAAGAGGTGTGATGTAAGCAGAGACCTTAAAATTGTTTGCATGAGTGAGCTTGCTCTCTTGAATTTCTGCCACCTGCAGAAGAAGAATATGCCTTCGGGGAGCCCAAGTTCTCGGAATCATGAAAATTTGCGGGGCAGACCTGAACCAAATACAAAGCCTGAAGTCTAGCTAGCACAACCAGGGCCTAGAGCTAAATGAGAAAGATTAACGTTTATTGTTATAAAATTCTGAAACTTTTATAGTGTTTCTTATGTAGTTGTACAGAAAAGACTTAACATAACAGGCCTAAACTTCTGTCTTGGAAAGGTTTGCTTGCAAGGCTGGCCCTTGGCTGCCTTCTGGGAACTTAGATTTGGGGACGGTCGCAACCACTGACTGATGAGAACGATCCATCGCGCCTAAACTGTTTGTACAGATAATACGCTTTCTGCTGAACGCCTGCTTTCTTTCTGGAAGCCTGGAATTTTGGCAGAGGCTGCCTCCATGACCAGCTTCCAGTAAGAACCCTGGGTGCTGAGAGAGCGCCCAGGTTGGCAACATTTCACATGTGTTGTCACAGCCTGTTACTGGGGTAATTACATGCATCTTGTGTGGCTCCTGGAAGCAAATCCTTGGAAGCTTGACCTGGTTTCCATTGGATTCCACCTCCAGTGCCTTTTACCTTTGCTAATTGTGCTTTACATCCTTTCACTGCAGTACACCATAGCAGTGATACAACTATATGCTGAGTCCTGTGGTTGCTCCTAGTGAATCATGGGACTTGGGGGTGATCTTGGGAACCTCCCAAGTCCAGTAGCTGACTAACACAGATACAAATAGTGGATTGTGCTAACATGAATCTTGACCTGTTGTTCTTTGATCTAAAGCTGTTTGCCATGCCAGTTGCTGGTTTGGTTTCATAGGCTTCCATAAATAACAATGCTATTGTCCCTACTTTTACTCCCACTAGAACCTCCTGAGTGAGGGCTTAGGTTTCACCACAGACTTAGAGCCAGACTTCCCTAATTAAAGGGATATATTAGTGAATCCTTTTAAATTGTTTCCCTGATTTCCCAAGTCTGGCTTTTGCTTAGTTCCCCTTAGGGACTATACCTGCTAGGATATGCTATGTATAGCTTTTCCCTGTGGAGAACCAATCATTAGGTTGGGTTATAACTAATACTACTTCAATTCAGATGTATTAATTTGGGGCTTCGTC
Organism: Myotis davidii; assembly: GCF_000327345.1. Taxonomy (NCBI): domain Eukaryota; kingdom Metazoa; phylum Chordata; class Mammalia; order Chiroptera; family Vespertilionidae; genus Myotis; species Myotis davidii. The sequence goes on from NW_006290441.1 coordinate 3,275,506, forward strand.
TCTTTGCCTGCCTTTATGCTATAATTGTCCCATGTATTACATCTACATCAAGCTTTAAACTCTACAAAACAATGTTTTAATTTTTGTTTTAAACAGTCATACATATTTTCAAGAAATTAAGAGGAGGAACTTCCTATACCCAGATGTTTACTATTTCTGATGCTCTTCCTTTCTTAAAATCCAAGTTTTAATCTGGTATGATTTCATTTCAGCCTAATGAGCTTCCTTTGTATTTTTTGTATTGCATGTGTGCTAGTAATGAACTATCCTACTTTTATTTTATCTTAATTTTTGAAGGAGATTTTCTGTTTATAGAATTCTGTCTTGGTATGTTTTGGGTCCACACTTGAAAGATGTTAATCTACTGCCTTATGGTTCCAGTTTCTCTGATAAGAAGTCATTGGTAATCTGGAATATTCTTT